>NC_045694.1:17111805-17419841 GCF_003331165.1 Xiphophorus hellerii | reverse complement strand
TCGGTAAAAGTATTCTGACATTATCTACATCACGAATCATTTTACATCCAAAATCCAAATGCAAGTAGGTTTTAAAAAGCTGGAGTGTGACGCCTACAGTACCACTTGACTGATAATGGAAACTACTGTAAAAGCATGTCAGGACACCAGAAAATTCTCCCATAGGGATTGTCTGACTGATGTCTGTAACTTTTTCAATGTCTAATTGTTTTGCCATCCATTACTCCCAGCTGTGCCATTTGTGTGGGAAGCAGCAACTTGTTTCAATTCTGCAGCAGTCACATCGTAGCAGTGCAGCACAAACAGCACAGCAAATGCAGGACTTATAAAATGATTTTAGGCCTTATGTTATCATCTATATAATTGGCACAGAGTTATGCATGGACAGACTCATTAGATGGATGCACAGATGTCTCTGTCTCATCTCACTACATCCTGACAAATTGTCACAGTTACTCATGTGCATGTGAAGTATTTTATGCGCTGGGCTGCTTAGGGGCTGAGAAGTTGTCTGTTACAGAACTTTCAAAAATAATTTCAAACAATCTCTGGAAATATTTAGAGCATTTAAAATGATAGATTAAACTATCTAAAAAGAAATTTGTCTAAGTAAATCTTTACAGTCTCCCCCAACTGTTAAGTGAAGAATAATGTTTATTGCTCATGGGTTTTTGTTGAACAAAACTGTCTTGTGATCTGGCCGATATAATATGACTGAATTATCTGAAATAATTATTAGGATCTCAGAGTGCTGCAGTATTATTTTTTTTAATCTTCAGTAGGTTAAGAAGCAGGGCAGAAAGTACAAGCACTAAAATCTATTAGAAGTTTCTGCTTGCTCAGTTGGACAAGAGAAGAAAAATGCTGCTTGAACAAATTTGAATCCTGACATGATGGAAAGCAAATATAGTCACCACTATGGGTTCTCAATGGTTTGGAGTTATGCAGCTGAGAGACTTTGTTCTTTTATTTTATTGGCACTAAAATAATATTTAAAACAGTTTATTATATTGGATTTTGACATTTTTGAAAACATTTCAAACAGTGCTTGTAGTAAAAGCACATCTCATAATTTAATTAAATTATTGTCAGCCTGGTGGATGGGTGCTGTCTTTAGCCTTTCCCCATTTTTTGCACCCTGCTTTGTCAAAGCCATCTTCTGCACATCATTTCATACCGACCATACATCAGCTGGTACATTTTGTACCAGCCTTGACAACCAACAATTCAACAAAGTAATTTTCTACTTTCTATTTATAAATACTGTAGGAAGAAGTGCCTACAGTGCCTCCAATAAATAATGTTACAAGCAAAAATCTTATTTCTAAAAATAATACAATTAAATTAAATAAAAAAGGAGATTTGGGCTGATTATTTCCATAAGTACTATTAACTAAAATTTGACATAAGTAGAGTAAATGATGTGGAACTGTTTAAGTTGAAGCATCATTTAGTTTATGACTAAAACATAGAAAGGTGATGCGACAAAATGGCGTGAAGAGGTGAATTACTCAAACCCTTTACAGAGATAGCAGTTGAATGTTTCATACATTAATAAATCAATAAATAAAAACAAATAAATTATGCCAAATAATGTATCCTAAAGAAAACGTAGGAAAAATTTAAATAAACATCTACAACATTGCCTATACAATATTAATGTATAGAATATCTATAAAAAAAAACTGCATATGACCTCATTAGTGTAACAGAGTCTATATAAAAAACTAATATACACAAAACTAAAGACACATCCAAATGATTTCATGTCATTTGTTTCACCCAAAGCAGTGAATGTCACATTTGCTCTCGCTGTTGGCAGGAAAACTATCAGCAATTTCCAAATTTTTCTTTTTCTTTAAAAAGATGAAGAAATTATATTTGGTTTTTCGATGGCATTTTATCCAAATGTCTTTTTTTCTTAGCTAAGAACTTGTGGGAATTTCTCCTTTTTGTTATCATTTGATATGTCTTATTTTCCACCTGCTCTCTTCATTATTAAATAAACTTTATTCACATTTCCCTGCACATATTTACTATCAACCCTCTCCTGATGTGCTTTGCATTTTAGTTTTCTTTTTTTTTTTGCAGTATTTTGATATCACCAAGGGGCCGCTAAATTTTAACCATGACACTTTGCCCATTTTCACCTTTGTGGTTACTGATCTGGATTGAAGTTGTACATTTTCCAAGTATGAAAAATAGGACAGTTCTGGCACTGGCGTTTGAATTAAATGAAAATGTACCATTGTTTTAATCAAAGTGATCATATTGGAAGTCGTTCAATTCTTTTGTCAGACTGATGTCAGTACAAAAATAGTGAATTTAGTGTCATACCTGTGCCAGATTTCTGTCTCTGCAGATAAAACCTAAATAAAACAGGCTGTGTTTTGTCTTTGCCTTGATGAAAAGCAAAATACTGCCTCCACAGTCACAAATATCTGAATAAGTAAATCTTTAAGCATCTAAATCTGACTTCCCACCTCAATGACTTTGGCACAAAGGCTTTATTCTTTTTCTCATGTGTGCTTAGACCCCAGTTAGGAGGGTGCGTGTTACCTTTTCCTTTCAGTCATCTCTAAGAGCAACGTCGGATTTTGACGCACCGAGGCAAGGCTGTTCTCATTAGTCTCAGTATCCGTGAGGAGCTGGCCCAGATAAACCTGCTCAGCAAGTCTTTCCCTGAAGAGTTGCAGTTAGTGTGCTAGATATGCAAAAGCAAGCCAGCAAAGAACAGAACGAGCTCAGTGGTGGGAGGTTTTAAAGTCTGGAATGCTGTTCAGAGAGCTGCAGTTCAATTAAAGCCTCCACAAACCACCAAACTGTGAGTGTGAAGATGAGATTGAGAGTTTGGGTGTGAGGGAGTTGATGTTTGTAATCACTGAGTTTAGTTGAGAGTTACTGTGGATCCAAGAACATTACACACTTGAGAGCTTGGTATTTATTCTATACTCCAGTGGTTCCCCAAGTGTGGGGCGCACCCCCTGGGAGGCAGGGGGGGCAGTGCCATTGTAGAGGGGGCTCGGGAAGCAGTATGGATGAATGAAAAAAAAAAAAAGTTACACAAATGTGTTTCACTGTAAAGATGGTTTCTAGTCTGTTTTGTTGCAATCTGAAGTGTGAAATAAACTTCAGTGGAGTTTGAAAACAGAATATGTTCATATGTTTATGTCTGGTTCAACGATGTGTGTGCCCAGTTGATTTTTCTTTTCTTTTTTGGGGGGAATTTTATTGTAACCCATAGGGGGGACCAGAAAAATATTTGGGAACCACTGGGGGGGTCCAGAAGAAAATCTTTGGGAGCCACTGCTATACTCCAACACGATAAGCACAACACAGATAAAAAGTTTGCTTCCATCATGCAACGGTTGCAAAACCAAGAATCGGCTTATCCTCAATGGTCAACCAATATTTATAAACTGTTAAAATTTGTTTACTTGAAGTCATCATGAAGCTTTATGTCATTAATTCCGGGCTTTTAATTAATTATTTGTACTATGATGGTGGTAGGAGTTCACCCCATTGATGGTTTGATCCCTGCTCCACCAGTCTGTTGTCGTGTCCTTGGGCAAGATACTTCACCCGCTTTGCCTGTTGGTGGTGGTCAGAGCTTCGGTCAGACTGCCCCAGGGCAGCTGAGCTACTGTCTAATAGCTTACCACCATCAGCATATGAATGTGTGAATAAATGAGTGAATGACTAAAAATGTGTTCTTAGGTTTTAAAACCTTACTTGGTCTCCTCCATACATACTTCTTGCCACTGAGGAGGAATGGGTCAATATTTGTTCCGACTGTAATATCCAGTTGATATTTGACTTGTTCATGTGGACATCTGCAAATTTCAGTCAAGCCTAAAGATGCAAATTTTGTCATTTTAGCTTCTTTTTTTTGCAAAAAAAAATTATTTCCTTTTTTTTTTTTTAACTTTTTCCTTGTCCAACTTCATTGTCCATCCCATTTTAAAACTGTGGAAAGTTAAAGCAAACTTGAGCCTCAGTGGATGCAAAGGTGTTTCTTAATATAACAAATGTTCTTTCATCTCAGCGTGACAGGCTAGATCAAGTGACAGTTTAGTCTGGACCAGCCCAGGCTGGTCAGGAACCCAAGATGTTCTTACTGGGGGGAACAGTGATAATGTAGTATCATTTTCTGATTTATTGTATTACTTTAAGTTTTCTAATTGTCTGACCTATTTCTTGTTTTTATTTGTTACACACTTTTACCAGACAGAGTAAATTGCACATAAAGATTAACTTACCTTGGTCCAGAGACTTGGCAGGAGCCCAGCTTTTAAAGTAATCATCCTAAATGAAAACACAAGAAACTAGGCTATAAAAATATCTTCAAGAATAAAGAATGTTACTGCACAAAACCCAATAGAAACAAGCATAAAACATAAGTGATTTAGATTTTCTTTGAGAACAGAGATAACTTCAGTTTCATTTGTATCATTGCATTAGTGCACATATAAAGACTACAAATCAAAATCGACTAAGTGAAAAAGAATCGGTAACTAACTTTTTTTAATTAAGTGAAAGTGAAAACAGATTTTAAGTGTCATATGTGATACTGTTTGAGGAATTAGTTTAAGACAACCTGCTGGTGAAACAGGTGTATACTTTAACATCTTGCAGTCTAAAAAGATTACAAAGCTTTTTAAATAGCTTTGACATGTTACCCCTTTTAAAGTGTAAAGTTTTTAGACTTGGCTTTAAAAGCCTCTTTTTTATGGTCTCCAGTGACCTAAGGTTAATAAGCCAACCTTTCTAATAAAAAAGTTCACAAAGTGTTTTTTTTTTTTAAAAAAAGGAGGGTGAGTGCACAGACACACTCCTAGACTTGAAGTGGTGTCTGAAGTTCAAGTATTTCCCAGAGCGAACCATATGTTTATCAGCGGGAAGTCAGCCAGTGTCAGTGACACGACGTGATGGAGGCAGAGGAGCCTGCTGGGCCTCAAAGTGGGATCTCTATCTCCTTCATTATTGAATAAGAGAGATGGCGGTGGAGGGTGAGTAGGGGGTTGGTGTGCATGAAATGGATGGCTGAATCCAAAAGTCCAAAGACTGAAATAATAAATCCTGATAAAAGCTGAAATAGAGCAAATGCTTACTTTATAAACGACAACTCTAAACACTCAACAAAAGGTTTCAGACAGAAAATTTAAAATGCAATGAGATCCATAGCTGGGTCTGAACCAATATTTCTTGCTGTAAAAGTATGCAGAACAAGTCAAGATCCGAGTGAGAATATTTAGATGCTTCTATATGCAATTTATTAATGCAAAATATTTTAATTGCAACCAACATCACTGAAAACTGCTTCTACATAATCATCGAAAAGAAAGAGTTCACCTAGGATATTATGGCTACACAGTCTGGGTCAGTTATGGCATGCACGCTAAGAGGATTAGCCAAATTTGCTAAACTCCTCAGCTAATTCCCAACAGTCTAAACAGTTTGGCTGAACTTCAGTTGCCCTTTACCACCTACAGTGAGCTGTAGGTGAAGTAGCCTTGTAAACGTTTTCCAAGGCTTTGAACTTTGTCACATGTTATCATCTTACAATTTAAAAACTCTGTGTGTTGGTGGAATTAAATGCTTAGCTTAATATTCTGCTGGCAATTCTGCTGGATTGGATTTCATTAGGGGGTCTGAATGCAAATGCATATAAAATTTTCTGATTTTTATTTGTAAAAAAAAAAAAAAAGAAGAAGAAAAAAAAAGTACCTTTCTCTTTTCTTTTCATTTTGTGTAACTTTTTGCTCTTCTTCACATTAAATCTCAAAACAAAATGTTGAGTTGAGAAACTGTTTGCTAATACTTTAAAATGTAGAAAGAATTAAATCTATAAAACCAGTGAAGCAAGAGTTTAATATGCTTAGCAGTGCCAAGCTACTTCATATCAGGCATTAAATTTGATTTCAAGATATCAACTGTGTCTTGTATTTTAATCACTAACTTTTCTCCAGCTCTTTGACTTTATGCAAGTGTCAGACAAACCCTGCAATGTCTCAAATTACTAAGTAAAACAAAAACAGCATTAAATTAAACAAACAAAGACAATACTCACCTCTGCTTCCTTTAAATAATTGAAGAAGGCAGAATAGAATAGAAGGGAAAGAGAAAAGAAAGAAAGGTTAGTAATTATGGCTCAGTACGGTATGCATCGGATCTATTACAAGCCTGTGTTACTCATTCTGAATACCGAGCTTACCCCCAAAGATCCATTTAATGCGAATTTGATTCAGAAGGTGGTAAAATACCAGAAGACTCACACATTCACCCTCCTTACACTGCCAGCCTTATGAGGCAGCCTTATTTGATGTGGCATGCAATTTAAGACACAATCGGGGCAAATTGTGCGGGTAGAGCAGCGGCACAGCATAACATGAAAAAGGAGGAAAAAGGGGAAGGAGACGAATCAAACTGGTTTAGTTTAGTTTAGTTTAGTTTATTTCAGACAAACCTTTCACCGACAGTGTAAACGACACAAAGTACAGAATATATTTCTTTTAAAAAAGAAACAAACAAAAAAAAAACAACAAAAACAATAAAAAAACACATCACATCGGTGATTATGAGTCTGAAAAGGAGTATGCTGAAGTATAACTTATGTGGTCATACCCCTTTTCCAGCTGTAATTTATCACAGTATTTTCAATGTCCGATATCCTTTCTGACAAAGGAAATAATAAGTATAATAAGATTTCCTCAGCTAGATGAAAATAGTGCATACACACACATACACATCTGTACACATGCATATATATATATTTACATATACAAACATATATACGTACATACACCCATATACACACCCATCTGCTTATAGACAAAATACACTGTTATTTTCATACCTTTATATATTTGCCCACACCTGCGCCGACATGCCACCTACTTGATGACATCCTACCTAAAGTTTTGGTTCCCAACCAGGGTTATCCCCCTTGTTCTTCCTTATAACTTTGAATAATAGCTGCCTGCCTTGAGACCTTTCTTAAAATGTCTCATACTTGGACTTTGCTTCAGCTCTTTAGAGAGTTTATTCCAGATCCTCACACCAACCCCCGAAATGCACAATGTTTTCATTGTTGTACGAGCCTTCAAGGTTCTGAAGTTAAGGTTTTCTCTATAGTCATATCCCCCCACTCTATCGGAAAATAATTGTTGAATCTTTTCTGGCAATATTTTATTTCTGACTTTAAACATAATCTGTGCAGTTTGAGACTCTACTAAATCAGTGAATTTCAATAAATAAGAATCTATAAATAGATTGTGGGTATGACAATAAAAATCAACCTTATGAACTAAACGAATGGCTCTTTTTTGTAATGTACATAATGGTTGTAGTAACGTTCTGTAAGTGTTGCCCCAAATTTCCACACAGTAACTTAGGTAAGGTAAAATAAGTGAGCAGTACAGAATGTATAGGGCAGAGGAGTTTAAATATTTTCTAGCATTAGCAAGGACTGCAATACTTCTTACCAATTTAGATTGGACATATCTTATATGAGGTTTCCAACAGATCTTGTTTTGAATCAGTACTCCCAAAAACCTAATTTCAGTCACTCTCTCCACAATCATATTATCAATTTGTATTATTAAATCACTCTTCTCTTTACACTTACCGAACAACATAAACTTTGTTTTATCTAAATTTAGTGACAATTTGTTAATATTAAACCACTCCTTCAGTTTACATAAGTCTCGATTCATTTCAAACAACATCTTTCTTAAATCTTCACCCGTGCCAAAGATGGTTGAGTCATCAGCAAATAATACAAAGTTAAATCTCTTAGATACCTTACATATGTCATTTATATACAAAATAAACAATTTTGGCCCCAACACCGAGCCCTGAGGGACACCACAAACAATATCCAAGCATGAGGATTGGAAATTACCCAACTGCACAAATTGTTGCCTATTGCTGAGATAATTTTTCATCCAGTGCAACACTACTCCTCTTAGACCATAACACTCAAGTTTTCTGAGTAGTATATCATGATCAATTGTGTCAAATGCTTTTTTCAAATCAATAAATACCCCAACAGCATGTTTCTTTTTATCTAAAGCACTGGTCACCTCTTCCATTAAATGCATAACTGCCATTGCTGTGGATCTTTGTGACCTAAATCCATACTGACTTTCAGTCAGTAGATGATGTTTACTAAGAAAACTTTCTAGTCTGACAACAAATGTTTTTTCCACAATTTTTGAAAATTGTGGAAGTAATGAAACAGGCCTATAATTTGTGAAATCATGTCTATTCCCCGATTTATATAGTGGGATTACTTTTGCAATTTTCATTTTTTTTGGAAATATTCCTGTTTGAAATGACAGATTACAGATATATGTTAGCGGTTTAATAATTTCCACAATCACCTTCTTAATTATTATCATGTCGATGCCATCATAATCAGTTGACCTTTTATTTTCACATTTATTTACTATATCTATAATTTCGTTTTCCTCCACTGCTGTAATAAACATGGAATCTGGGTTTCTCACTAATGCATCATTTGATATTTCATGTCCTGTGGGCTGCGGTATTTCCTCCGCCAACTTTGGGCCCACACTCACAAAGTATTTGTTAAAATTGTGAACTATCTCTTCCATATTATTTAAATGTTTATCTTCATTGTTTGTGAAGTTTTGTGGATAACTGACATGTTTAATATTTTTTCTAATAACCTTGTTTAAGATATTCCAAATACCTTTAATATTATTTTTATTTCTGTCCAACTGTTTACTATAGTAATCTTGTTTTGCTTTTCTTAAAACAACAGTCAGTTTATTCTTGTATTTCTTATATTTATTTTCTGCCACAGTTGATCTATGCCTTATAAAATCTCTGTATAGCTTATTCTTTTTTTTACAGGCATTTTGCAATCCCTTTGTGATCCATGGATGATCAAAATATTTATTTTCAGAAGGAAACTCTACAATCGGACAATTTTTGTCATATAATAATTTGAAAATATTCAGAAAATTATCATATGCATCATCCACGTCATTTTCTTTTAGTACTGACTCCCAAGTTTGTTTAGATAAATCTTCTTTAAATGCATTTATAGTTTTTTCCGTCCTTAATCTTTTATTGATTGGATTATTTTTAGTCATTACTTTCTTGTGGCAGATATCACAAACATGTGGCAGATATCAGTTTAAGAATTAAGGCAGGAGTTTAAATGATATGCAATTGCGTTTTCTTTTTGATGCAAGATAAAAAGATAAACATTTACTCATCTTCATATCTACGCATGCAACTATCCATCCCACATAAATGTATATAGAAATATATTTTTTTGCTTAAATGATAGCAAAATAAGGGAACATAACAAAAAAATCTTGACCTACCAAAGTCACAACTTAATGCCTTTAGTGTCTTCTAGCAATGGAACTGAGCTGCATGCTGATATAATGAACATGCACTTTGAATTGGACTGAATGTCAGCATCTGGACATGTGCAATTTTTTCTTCCACAGCTGGGAAAGCAAAACACTCTAGAAGAACTTAAACTATGCTGTTGCATCAAGGAAAACTTCTGAATAATGTCATAATGCACTGATCCGATGAGGTCAGACATGACTGTTGACAGTAGGGTTACGCTACCGTGAGCACACAGGTATAAGGTTTAAATTCCAGATACAGCTCAACATACCTTACCCGTCTTCAAAAGTCAGGCGTGCCTGACATTAAACTTTGTTTTTATGCCCTGCACCAGAGCTGGCCCAAGGCAACGAGAAATTCAAGTGCATCTCAGTAAATTGTTCCATTGACACTGGTTTGTCAGATTAAAAGTATCTTTCAAACATAACCTTCAAGTATTAAACATGCTTTTCATTAAATCCACAATGCTGTACAATTTTCTTTTCTTTTAGTAGTCTCATGTAATACTCTAATCTTAAATGTCATGTTTTCATGGTTAGAAAACTATCAGTTAAGTAAAGGCTTGAAAACGTCATTTGTGGAATTAATGTCTATAATGTATTTCACTTAACGAATTGAGTTACTGAAATAAATAATATTCTAACTTATTGAGATGCCATTAGGTCAGCAGCGTATTGGTACATTTGATTCAAAGGCAAATTGAATGAAGTTAATTAATTTTCTATTTATTTTGGTGATTTAAAAAAATATATATATATTTTTTTATATAATTACCGTTATGTAATTTGTTATTTCACCTAAATCTATACAGTCTTTAGTTTTAATGTAGAGTTGCTAGTTTGACCATGACTGTTGCTTGTGTCTGGTCTGAGGTCACATTTTATGCACCATCTAACTGTAAAATAATCAATAAATAAATAACTGCCCCCTCTTTCCCAACTCTACACTGAAATAAGTGGAAATAACCTTATTTCCACTAGATTATTGTCTTATCTAGTGAGCAAGTGTGTTTGTTGTCCTTCTGATGCCATTAAATCTCACTTTATATGAATGTTGTGATGTAGCTTACCATATAAAACCTAAATCTGACCAGCAAAAAGCCTTCAATTTGTTTGTATTGAATTAAATGACACTGTTAGTTTCAATACTTAAATTTTTGCCCATAAGACCTGCCAGTATCATTAAATATGGTGTTGTGTTTGCCCAATAGAGCAATGTCAGATTTCTGTGTGCTTGTGTGGAGCTGTAAAGGTTACATATGGTTCCTCATACATTAATGATGTGCTTAAATGTGTGTCAAGGGTAAATTTGAGTTGGCATGGCTGTGGAATAGCAAACCAAAGTGTAGACATCCAGTCAGGAAATGGAGTGGCTCAGCTTGCCATTTAAAATGGCACTGAACTGAAAGTGAAAAAAATGTAGTCAGGGCAAAGAAGAGTGCAAAGCATATTTCACAAAATCCTATAACCTCTTAAAACTTCCTAAAAGTGTGCAAGAAAACACACATTTTTCCTTATTGTATTATTGTGAAAAATTTACAAATCTTTTGTGTTTCTTCAGCTTTGACATTTGTTAGTAAAAATGAGAACTTCCATATGCATAGGCATATTTGACCTTCCAGTTACTGGTTTCCTGACTTGTTAGGAGCATGATCTTCCCTTTGTTTTCCACATTTGACTGTAAAAATATAAGTTTGAAATTATGTCATATGTGGTTTTGATTGTTGGCAATAAGAAATAGTTTAGGATTAGTGCATTTTGAATAATTTGTCCTTCATATGGTTGCAGTTGTTTTTAAAAAAATATGTTTAAAATATTGTAAAATTATTGATTATTAGATTGTTTTTATATTTGACTAATAGAAATGAACTTAAAACAAAAGTGTCCAACTCTGGACTGCAAAAACCAGGATCTGTGCTCTTACAAAATGTGTTGTAAAAGGACAAAATGTGTGAAAGAGTGGGTTTGTTTGGTAAAAGCATGTTTCCCTGAAGGGCCCCTAAGGCTAGTGTGCAGTACTTCAAATTCCTCTGGGTCTTGTGGACTAAGGGAAAAGTTTAACTGTCTATTTACCACAGTTTCTATTCTGTTACTGTACAACAGTGTTATACATACTGCTACTCATTCTCAGGGTAATTTTTATGCAAATAAAATTTAATAGAGTAAGCTAGATACTAATATAAATGTACATATTTCCTTTCCTATTAAAATTGTCTTTGTTTTTGCTAATCTGTACATTTCTCTTATTCACAGCCTGGTGATTTCCAGAACACAGGTTTCTCTGCCTCAATGACACATCTGACTCATATTCAATAGAACGAACACTTATGGTGTCTTGTTCATTCTTCAACCATCTAGACAGTCTGTAATTTGTGGTACCAGTTCACTATATTAATTCTGACCTGGAGCTATTACGATGTTGCATTCACCTGCAGTGTCTAACCAAAGACCTTGTACTGTATACAAGCTACTGTTATTTGGGCATCACAGGGTTGCTGGTGATCAAATTACTATTCAGCTGAAGTAACAGGAATGACCTTTCCTCACAAAAGTCTCCCATTAATATTTGAATGTGCACATCTCTGAAGCATTAATACCCTGCTTAGCTCACTGCAACACTGTCCCAATGTCATTCAAACCTTTAAAAGAGATTACAAGGAGATAAAACTGTGCCTTTATTATTATATAATCTTTGATAAAAGTGGAGCTGCTACCTTCAGCAGCAAGTGTCAAACTGATCAAAGCGTATTGGTTCAAAGCTAGGAAGGCTCTGCTGGAGCAAAATACGTGAATGACTTGAAAGATTATTTTAAGCATTTAATTAAAAATCATTTAAAATAAATTGAATCTGTCAGTGTAAATGGGATTCCTTATTTATAAAACTGCACACAAGTTTATTCCACAATGCCTTGCTTTAATTGGTGTCCAATGCAAGTATGCTTTTCAACAGTTCTGAGTTGGTAAGGAAGCATTTTTATCAGGTTTTGCTTTTTAGCAACTAGAGGATTTAGATTAAACTAGGTTGCAATGTTCAATCAATGAAAGGAAAAGAAGGAAAGAGCAGATAATAAGGAAATGGAAGTACTACATGATTAGAGATGCTGTTTAAGCTTTACTATATTGTGGCATTTTTGCATGGTTTGCGATATTAACAGATTTTTCCTGTGTTGTGGTTGTGAACAAGAAACTCTGAAGCAACAGTTTGAATCCAAGAAACCCTGGAGGCTTTAGTTCACTTCTATGTTTACGGTATATATGAATAAATTTCCAGCTAAAGCATGGATTTCACTAAACTCCTGGCGGATGTTCTATGACAGGAGTCTTTAAAACCAGGCCTCGGAGGCAGGTGTCCTGCAACCTTCTGGTGTGTCTCTGCTTCATCACTTGAATCAAATACTAAACTGACTACCAGGATTCTGGAGGACTTCAACTGCATACTGAGGATGATATAATTCAGTTCATGTTCTGAGATCTGGCCATTGTCATGCTCGCTCATTCATAAAACATCGTCTGGAAGAAGATACGAGCCTCTCATATCAGCCCAATTGTGTTCAGACAAAGTAATAAAGAAGCAAAGAAGAACTGATTTCTCAAATAAGTAAACAACAACAATAAGTCAGTAAGGAAGTGAGTCCACACCAGAAAAACATTCATAATCCAATTCATTACTTCTGGCTCAAACTATTTATTGCACTACATTAATAGCATACCAGACTCGATTAAATCAGGCATGAATATTTCTGTGGAGCATGGGAGAGGTAAGTGGTACATATTAAATAGAAGTGTGTAAACAGGAAAAGAATATATTGAATGTGCTCTGAATTACGTAAACCTATTAATTTTCCCTCGAAATATATATGTTTTGTGCACAGGAATCATTAACACAGCATAAAGTAGTAACTGCATGTTATCTCCATTCTAATCTCTATTAAACTGATCTTTCTTTGCCAATATTATTGCACTCTTTGATTTTGTTTACAACAAATCATCTGCTACAATGCCCTCTGGTTTTACTATGAAATGATTTCATGACTTCTTGTCACTGCATTACAAACTTTGAGGCTTACAGATTTTAAAGGATGTAACTGCAGAAAAGGAGGGTGGTCAGTGCAAACTGACTGTTAAAGCTGCACTGATATACCATTGATTTTCAAAACATAGTGCAGAGTAAAACATATTTCATTTCTATAAAAACCATGTGCATGTGGTCATCAAGCATTCTGGGTCAGTCCTTTTTCCTGTTTTAATTTGATAGTTATAAAATTTACTATGATAAAAGACCCTTAAGGAAGTTTGTGACAGGAAAATGGAGAGAAGGAACATCGATCCATAGGGGAACTAAAGCGGAACTGGCTTCAATCCAAACAGCTTCTCTCAGCAAAATATAGCATTCATTGGATGTGTGTGTGCATGTGTGTGTGCGTGCAGGGCTGAATGCGTGTCGGGGTGTGCGTGCTCACAAGTGGGTAATTGTGAGCCTGTGCAAATACTGACATTAACATTACAAAAGGCATATCCAAGCCTGCAGTGCTGACCGTAGATGTCATAATAAGGGGATGAGGATGCAAATCTGGCCTCTCTGAGGAAACTAAACAGCATTAAAATTTTACTGTGTACTTTATACATTTTATTCATGACTCTGGAAGATCGCAGAGTTCCTTTCCTTCCTTATCTCCCCCCCATAGTCTCTTAAACTACCCCTCTCCATCTATGTCTTCCCTTTCTCTCCTCTCGAACAATCTTTATGCCTTTCCTTAGGCTACATCGTCTGATCTGATCAGCAGCTGCTGAAGCTGATATATGAGCTTTGTGAGCGGGACATACAGTGGAGGAGAGAGTGGCTTCCAGAAATACACTGCATCAGATTACTGTACTGTTGGGCATCAGAAGAAGTGAAGCATGCTAAACAGAAATGTGTGAATGCTTCCCTCACCCATTTGCACTGTCATGGTTTGGCTTTGATATTGATGTTTGCTTTGGAGGTTTAAACTTCCCCCTGTTGGTTTTATTGTGTTTTATTTGCAGGCAACTGTTTGGACAGCTCAGTGGCAGCACAAGTGGCTTACACATAATTCTTAAGATAAATTTAAGATTTTAAATTGATCTTTGACTAATTTAATTTTGACTAGTCATGATTATGTTCGAGATATCTTAAATTGTAATTACTTATATGTAACCCGTCAAATTACAAATCCGATGATGTCATTTGAGATATCTGGAAAGGAATTTTGACTCATCAAAATATAATTGAAGATATCTTGAATTATTATTCTTACTAAAGAATGCAAATGTTCAGATATCTCAAATGACCATTCCGGATAGTCAAAATGTAGTTGGGTCTAGTCTAGTCATTTTTAGATATCTAGATAGTAATTACGGATAGTCAGACGAAACAGATTTTATGTTAAAAAGGCCCGTCATAAATGTAGCGGAGTGAAACGCTCTGCGATCTGGAGGTGGGCGGCATGTGAAGAGTCTCCTTTAAAGAACACCAAAACGAGTTGCTCTGAAATGGACCTCATGACAGGGGTAAAAGACGGGCATGTGGAGCTACAATAATGAGGAATTCAAACCAAAGCATTCCAGTTTCACATTATATTGACAGAAATTAAATGATTTAAATGTGAAAATGAAAGATTTAAAAACAAACACTTTAGAACATCATCTTTTTATGATTAATCTCTAGTTATGCATTTTACTTAACACAACTGTCTATATTTTGAGGCAAAGGTATTTTACATTTTATTTATGTCTACACAGAAGTTACAGGCAAAAAGTTGATTCATTTGTAATTTATTTTCTAGTTCTTCATATTTTGTATTTCACAGATGAAAAGGATGTAAAATAGAATGACTAAGGACTTTCAAAAAAAAGAAAAAACAAAACAAATCAGGAAAAGGAGTCTGTTAATACTGTTATTTCTGTAAGTTATGTAAGGATCTGGCAAATCAATGACAACATGAACAGTCACAGTCAAGCAAGCCTCGCTAAACAGAAACTAACAAATAATTTTCTTTCTGCTTACTTCCCTACTCTTCTCCCAATGGCTCCATTTTTAAAACCCCCTTCATTCATCATTTTCTCCCCCTTCTCTCCACCGAACACGTCTCCCAGCAGTTCCAGAAACCCAAAATGTGGCTCAAAGCCAACATCATAAAATGTGCTTCCTCTTCAATCTGTCTTTTTTTTTCTCAAGTTAATGAGAGGGAAAATCTTCACTGGACAGTCTGTTAATCAAAATATTGTGCCATCTTTCACATCGTTTTCTCTTTCCGATAGGCTATCCAAATGGTTTTCTTTCATTTATTTCCTGTCCAATTTTCTGTCAGAATACTGAACACAAAATCAAGAAATTAGAAAGACGGAAAGTGTTGGAGGGAGGAAAAAAAAGTGTTAAGGAAAAGTACTTAGAACAGAGAAGAGAGGAAAAACTGAAGCTTTTGAAGAAACAAAAGGAGAAAATTAAAAGCCTCCAGTGAAATTCTGAGAAACAAAAATCTATTTGAGTACTTTGGAAATCAACAGCTTTCAGCTGCTAATAACAGAACAAACCGAGTGACAAAGAGACTGAGCAGAAATGACAGGAGCAATTAGTGCGGAGAGAAAAAGAGTCCAGATAGTAAAATGACAGTTGTATTTCTATTCAAATGTCAAGTGATTTTGTTGCTTCAGAAATTGTGCAAGCCATGAAATAGAAATGATTGGGAAAATGAATAATCAACAGTGTTGTACATGAGTTTAGAGTTGTACAAGCCGGTTTATGAGAGACACATAGAAAGGGGGACTTTAATCTGCCCCTTTCTTTTTAAATGCTTAAACAAAATTATACCTTTTCGGCTTTGCATTTAGAAAAAAATATGCTCTAAAACCTGTCATACTGAGTTGCAAAATGCTTTTTTAAGCGTCCTCAAAAGGTAAAAGTACTTTGAGATGCATTCAAGGGTTCTGTTTAAGGGCAGACATAAATGTCTGCCATTAGAGAAAAGTGACATCTAGTAGTAGTACTTATGTTTGTTAGATCTTTCTCACTGTGAACTTGTTGACATTTCATAGCAAATGAAAAACAAGTACATTTAATTACGTCACAACTGTCGGTGACCTCGTTCCATTGACCGGTGCATGCTGGCTCATTGTCTTGGCTTACTGGGACAACTTAATCGTCCATGTGACAAGCACTTTGATTGGGTAACAAGGGCACATTTAGCCCTCACATTTAATCAAATCTGTGCAGCAACTTGCTGACAGAGAGGTAAAGTAAAATTTAGCATAGAAATATCACATAATTTTTTTTATTTATTTATTTTTGTTACTATTTCTAGTTAGACTTTCAAATGTATAGAAGTTCATTTTTGCTTCCTTTTGGGCTGACCCAATTTCTATAATATGCTATTTGTAGTATCTTGCAAACCTCTGAAGACCTCAGAGGTTATCAGTGTATTTCTCAGAGAACTAACAGCGTCTTTAAGACCAAAAAGCACAAACAGGTTAGGGATAAGGTTATAGAGAATTTGTATTGGGGGATTAGGATGGAAAACAATATACCAAACTTTGGACATCAACTTTCAACATCAACTCAGTCCATCATGGGAAACGGACGATCCAACTCCAAACGTGATGCTGGGACCAGAGAAAACTGATCAGTTTAGCAGGAAATAGGCCCAACGTAACTCTGGAGGAGCTGCAGTTTATGTAGGATATACTGTCAGCATGACAGCTAAAAAGAAACCCAACAAATTACCGTATTCAGAGTGCCATAGGCCATAAATGAAGGTGGGGAAAAAAGAGTTTTGGCCTACATGCAAAATGCTATAAGTGGAGGCAGACAAACACTGCATATGATCCTGAAAAAAAAAAAAAACATCATATGGTGATAATGATGCAGTAACACATAGTGATGGCAGCATCATACTGTGGGGATATTTTTTCTCCAGCAGGAACAGGAAAGATGGTCAAAGTTGATGGAATATAAATATGGCAACACTTAAAGAAAAGCTGCTAGAGCCTTCAAAAGACTGCAGCAGAGGCCACACCTTCCACTTGGACAACAACCCTGAACGTACAGCCAGAATGACAACTGCATGGATCGGATCAAGACATATTTCCTTGTTAGAATGGTCATGTCAGGGGTGTTATGTGGCTCAGTATAAAGCAGACACTCCATGCTGAAACTATAGTCCTCGAAGCAGCTGTCCTAAGTTCGATTTCCATGCCTAGACCAATTACTGCATGTCTTCCCGATCTCTCTTTGCCCTAATGCCTGCTCAACTACTAATGAATAAAGGCCACTTGTGCCAAAAAAGACCTTAAAAAAGAGCAGCTCTGTCTCTAGATGTAAAAATCCAGCTTAGAAAAAAAATTCCAGCTGTAATTGCTGATGAAAGAAAATCTGTAATGTATTTTCTCAAAGGAAGCTGAATAAAATACTTTGATTAAATCAAATCATTTTACTGTTTTTTACTTGGATGAAATGTAGAAAATAATTTATCCTTTTCCCTACATGTCACCACTATTCATTGATCTTTCACAAAAAATACCAATAAAATATTTTAAAGTCTTTGTGACAGAATGTACAAAAGTTCCAAGTGGTATAAAATATTTTTTCAAAGCACCCAATGAAAGACAAACATGACAGCTATATGTTATCATGCATGTATTTCTATCCTGTTGCCATGTATGCAATGTTACATTTCAAACTTTATCACAACTTAGAGGTACGACGGATATGTCAAAGCTACTTGGTTCTACTTCGGAAAATACTGCAAGACAAAGAGTAAACAACTTGCACATTTTCTACTTGTCTTTCGATGGAAACATATTTACTTGCAGCCTCTCATCATGCTAAGTGTACACTTAATTTATCTTGCTAGTTGTAACAACATTGCTTCCTGTGTGATGAGGCAACCAAGAAAGAAAGATATGACTTAAAAGAACTAATAAGGAAGAAATAAGGACTTAGTGACGGTAAACTAATCCAGCAGAATCCTGTCTTCATCAGTCATCTTTCACTCATGTCGCCTAATGTTCTCCATCGTCATTTCAATTTTCCACACACAGTCTCCATAATTTCTTAATTTGCACTCGCCATTTTATTCTTTGGCTGTGTGAAATAGCAATGAGCAGTCAGAATCTTATCTGTGCTAAATGCTAGTCAGAAGGTTCCCAGCAACTAAACGTTCCTATGAGATGTTCTAATTGCTCACAGCAGGGCC
Organism: Xiphophorus hellerii; assembly: GCF_003331165.1. NCBI lineage: Eukaryota > Metazoa > Chordata > Actinopteri > Cyprinodontiformes > Poeciliidae > Xiphophorus > Xiphophorus hellerii. The sequence goes on along the minus strand of NC_045694.1, from coordinate 17,401,240 downwards.
TGTTCAAGAGCAAAGTAACAAAAGCAGTTTAAATGCTAAATAAATGTGACTCACAGTTACATCAGACTAACTGCAGACCAACAGCAGTGAGAAAGTAAAAACGGATGATTGTGAAAGCAAGAACAACTTGACTTTTTTTGAGGCCAAACAGTTTGGTACACATTATATAGAGCTAAAACTGGTGATTAAATATCTGCCTAGACTAAGATGACTAGCAATAGAAAGTTTTAACAATCACTGTATAGCAGATTTACAGATTTCTAACCTACTTATACAAAACAAAACAGCTTTGGTAGGTAAAAATGTAAGAGCAAATATGAATTTGAGTATTGCTCAATCAGTAGTATTTAGATTTACTTTCTAACCATAACATTTCTCTGATTATTTAAACAGATTGCTGTAACTGCTGATCAACTGACTCACAAAAACAGTTTGAATATTTGCAAGTTAGAAAAAACAGTCATTGTTGGGGAATTACAGAACTACAGTGGAATCCAAGCAGATAGCCTGTCTAATTAACCGGCTAATAGCAGTCTGTTATATTTATGTGCTCTATAAAGGGCAGAACTGCCAAAAGGAAGTGGTGAACTGTCAGGCCTTTTAAAGTATTCAGAGAAGGCTCTCAGTTGTCAAAAAGGATAAATAAAAAAACCCTCGAATAGTAACATTTTAAAAGCACAGCTTGTCTACTTGGGGAAATTTTTGCATCTTGGTCTAAAAACCTTCTGGTGTTTGATGATTCAGATTGCTGGGAATGACATCAGAAAGATACAAAATCTTTGCCGAGTTTATTTCATTTTTCTCCAAGAAAAGTTAAACCAGAAAAAGATACTTCGTTGTGGGCTTCACTATTGCAATTTATGTCTAGCTATATTCAGTCCTTTGTGTTTAGTTTCTCATTTCCTGGGGCCTGGCATAACAATGGTAACAAACTGTCATGAAGTATAAATCAGATTTTTACTCTTGTGTTGAATGTCTGTTTTATAATATATTTACCATCAACGACAAAAAAACCCCAAAACATGTTCACTTTTCTGAAGAATTCACCAAATACACAATTCTAAAAGTAGTATTTCAAAAGAGAAGTAGAAATCTTATGTTTTTTGAAAAATAATATCTGTTAATCTGTTGCTAAGAGATGAGCGGGTTTCTGGTAAAATGCTACGATGTAAACATCTGATTTTTACTTTTGCAAAATTTGCCAACTGTAAATTTCTTGTGTCTAAGCAGATAAGCAGTATTTCAAAAGCACTTATGTTTCATAAATAATAACTACTTTGGTGTTGAGAGGTGAGTGTTTTGTTCTGGTAACGAGCTGCCACAAAGTATAAATCAGATTTTTACTTATGTGTTGAATGTCTGTTTAATAATACATTTACCACCGATGACAAACAAACAAAAAAACATTTTCACTTTTCTGCAAAATTCATAAAATGTACAATTCTTGTTAAGTAGTATAAGGTAAGAAGTATTTCAAAAGAGCAAAAGAAATCTTATGTTTTTTGAACAATAACAATATTTGTTGTTAATCTGTTGCTAAGAGATGAACACATTTTCTGGTAACGAAGTGCCACTAAGTACACATCTGATTTTTACATTTGCAAAATTTACCAACTGTAAATTTCTTGTGCCTAAATAATAAAATAGACCTTATTTAGGAAATATTTGTCTTAAATGTAAAACCAATACAGTAAAAATACTGTAGGTTACTTAGTTTTTATACATTTTAATTAAATATTTTCACAGGAATGTCGCCATGTTGTTCACGCTGCAATGCATTCTGGGTAAATGACGTGTAACGGCCCAACTGCCTGTCTTCTCCAGCCAAAGCAGTGATGAGTAACTTTATTAAGCCTTTTTACTTTGAACCAGAGAGCATTGAAACCGATCATAACGTAGAAATCAGAAGAGGTGATGAGGAGGAGGACGGAGTTGGTTGTAGGATCTGGTGCTGCTGCCTTCAGCTTTGAAAACAAAACAATGAATGATACTTACCTCTGGTCGGACGGGGTGATCCGGTAAGTACTTCTGTAGCTCTGTGTCCAGTTAGGCAACAGCGGTTTAGAGTCCGAACTTTGTTCAGTGTTGGTAGTGGTTTCACATTCAGTACTGGTTTTCTAGCTCCATTAGCATTTCCAGTAGGAATAGCTCCATTAGCGCTGCTTGTCTTTGACGTTTCTCCCACCATCTGTAGGGCTGTGTCCGGTTCGGCGTCAGCTGTGCCGTGTAGAGTCTGGTGTGTTGGTACGGGACTTTGTTATCACCGACACCGGACCTCCATGGGTCCGATCAGATCGGTGATGTTACCGCAGGCAGTATAGCTCCTGTTAGCATCTCAAAGAGCTTCCAGCTCCGCCTGTCTCAGCGGCAGCTCGGCATTTATTTTTAGCTCGTTAAGGTAACAATCACCTGTTTAGACCCTTCGTTGGTTCTGCTGGTATAAATGGCTCAAAAAAGTCCAGCGTCCAGATTAGGTCCACATTAAGTTGTGTTCCACTCCAGCTCTCCTTTCTTTCATGTTGGAAACTATCCAGATTCGCCTAATTTTTAAAATGTATTTATTGTTTTAATTACAGCCAATAGTGACACAGTGTGGCGTTCTCTAAAATTACACCAGTCAAACGCAATATGATAAACAACTACTCCGGTAAAGGTAGCCTTCCTGTGTTTACTCTGTAGATCCCAGTACAGAATGGACCAAAACAAGTCATTAACCCATCGGTGAAGAAATGGCGGCCTCCATGGGTGAAAAATATAACAAAAGGTGCACATTTGTTTAAGTAATGATCAGTTTTGGTGTATCACAAACAGCATTTGTTCAGGTAATAGGAAACTTGCAACATACTGTATTTAGGCCAACATGTTCAACTCATCCTGGATCCTTTTAAGCGATGAGCGTTTTTTTTTTCTGGTAACGAACTGCCACAAAGTTTTACTTTTGTTTTGAATGTCTCTTTCATAAAATATTTACCACCAGTGGCAAGAAAAAAAACATTTTCACTTTTCTGCAAAATTTACCAAATGCACAATTCTTGTTAAGTTTTATAAGATACGTATTATTTCAAAATATCAGAAGAAATCTTATGTTTTTTGAACAACAACAATAATTGTTGTTAATCTGTTGCTAAGAGATGAACGCGTTTTCTGGTAACGAAGTGCCACGAAGTACACATCTGATTTTTACTTTTGCAAAATTTACCAACTGTAGTTAATTTGGGGTTTTCTGTTTTAGTTCCTGCACAGTACTCTCTCAGCTGTTTAGCATTCTCCTGATTGAACTCACCTCTTTTCTATGTTGCCATCAAACTTTGTAGATCTTTAACTCAGGTGGTTTTAGACTAGAATAGACGTTATTGATCCCCAAGGGGAAATTGCTTATTTGTTGAAAGCTACTCTATTTTAGGTAATAAATACAAAGTTTGTAAAATATATATATACCTAAGAGTGATAAGTTCAAAATGACTAGATATAAACAAATAATTAAATAACAAGCAGTCACATGCAATAGTATATTTTTCATTTGTAGCATTTCTTATATAGCATTTTTCTTGCTGGATTCTTTCATTAGGCTCTTTCCTATGTCCTGTTCTTGTCGTGCTATGATCTGTAGGTCTTTTTATTTCATCAATAAAATTTGCACTTTACAGCACTGGCTTTATCTGCCTTCATTTTGGTTCAATCAAATGACATTCTTGACCAGTATATTATTTTATATTGTATGGTTGACTTTCTTCTGATAACACCATGACACTACGAAATCTTTTTTCAATTCAATGTGCCCCACTGTGAGAATCTCATTCCTAAGTAATGCACACCTATCCACTTTATAGAGAATAAACTACTCTATAATGATTAAGGTCAGGAGTTAAAGTACAATGTTAGGTGTTTGGAATAATGCACAAAAAAATATGTTAAAATGCTGAAAAGGCAATAGAGATGCAAAGCAGATTATTAAACTTCTTCAACATATTACTAATTTTCCCTGATCCTGCCAAAATACCAGCCTTCGCATGTGTTGAGATCTCAGTACTCAGCATTGTAAGACTACATTTTAAAGACATTTCGTTACATATTTTCTTGTTAGCCTCATCTGTTTGCCAAGAAGTGTGCATCCCCCATTATTGACACAGTAAACAGATAAACATCTGACTTACTGAAATAGTGAAGGAGTCAGAACGTGACAAGGGTAAAGGGGAAAAAGGTGAGCCCACATGTCAGCTTCACACAGAGTGACAGAAAAATTGTGGCGGATGAAATCAAGGGACGCGGAAGCAAACTGACAAGGATAAAAAAAATTGCTTTGATTCCGACATCCTCGCCACGCACCTCGCTCGTGTTAGAAACAGTTTGCTGTCAGAGCTGCATTTCTTAACTACATAAGCCTTTCAGCAGCTCCCAAGCGTATTGAGATCAGCGTAGATTTAACACATTTAGAGATAACGGAACAGAGCAGTCAGTGTAATAAATACCAGATAAGACAACATGTCACTAGCTTAGCCTGACAAAGATACAGGTCTGCTTCCCCACAGCTGTTTGTTTTTTCTCTGCAGCGCTTGACCACATGTCACTTAGTGTGTGTCCTTGATTTTCTTATCAGCACAAAGGGCTTCACCCATTGTGTGTTCAGCCACAAGCGAGATGATGATAAACTCAGTCTGATGCTGCTGTCCGCTAACAGCCAGTCGTGCTTCTGTAACCTTTTCTTGGTGTGAAATACAAAGCTAAAGTCATTTCTTTAGTCCGTCTTTCAAGACATCGCTGTGAACATTTTCACAGTTTCCCTTCTGACAGCTGTTGCCTCCACATCACTGCAGGAAGATGTGCATCTACAGAGTGGAAATTGCAAACTGTTAATAGCCCACCTGTTTTCATTGGGTTGTTTGTACCACAGCTAAACCTCTAATCCTGAATAATTTATGAGGAAGAGATGCAGAAGGTGATATCTGCAGGGAGCTGCAGAACTAGGAAAGATAGAAAAGCTAGCACAAACCAGTACAGTACATCTGGCAAAAGTATTCAGACCCTTTAAACTTTTTTTTAATGTTTTGCAATATTACAACCACAAACGTTAGTGTTTTGTTCGAATCGTATGTGACAGACTGACACAATATAGCGCAAAATCGCAAAGCAAAAGGAAAAAAAAAAAGTTGAAATCAGTGCTTTGTAATAAAACAATTTCACAACTTTTGACCATTTTAAAGAACGCAGATGCCTTTAGTACAAATGCCTGCTACATTTATAACTTTTTCCATCCACATAACAAATATGTACCTTTTCTGTTCTGCTGTAAAACCCAACATACAGACCTTTCATTTCTCACTTTTTAGGCTACCGAGTATAACAAAAAACAAACAGAAAGTAACTGCATTAATAAATTTGCCTTCATGCGCCTAGGAAAGCTTCTAAAAAGTAAAGACAAATAGATAAGTACAGGAAAAATGAAGAAAAAGCACTTCTTTATCCTGCAGAGAGGTTGATTCTGTAATATATATATTTAATGCTTCACAGTTAGAACAGGACTCAAACCATAACTAATACAATCTGGGGAAATTATGTGAGGGACATGTAAGAGACTGATAGTAGGTTTGCAGCTGTGATTTTTGGGCAGTCCTTGTCTTAGCTCGCACACAGAATTCAAATATACTGATTTAAATTCATGCAGCTGACTTCATGTACAAAACTATTCAATCTTGTCTAAATACCATTGCATCTGACAGAATCCCTCAGCACCTGTCGGTATTCCACAGCGATACAGCAGCAGTGGCAGTGAGCCAAGAGTTAAGCCAATCATGCACAGGCTCTCTCTTATCTATCTGCTCCACTGGGAAAACAAGGCAGCAGCTCTGGAGGACGGAGAGATAAATGTCCTTTCTTTACTCTAAGTGCATTACTCTGCTCCGTATAATCCTTTCCTCCTGTTCTTCTTCCACCTCATTTCCCCACAGCAAGTTTGCAGAAGTTGCTCCTCCCTCAGCATCTCACAGTTGTCCTCAATTCGATGAGTTCTGTGCTCAGCATCTTCTTACTTTTTAAGCAGCTCCATCATTTGCCTTCCCTCTGCACAAACGCTGTGTGGCCCGTTTTCTTTGAACAACAGAAAGAATGATACAAAGTTGAAAAAGTTAGCCTGTTAAAAAAAAAAGACCACAGTGTGTGTTTCTGTGTTTGAGCTTACACACCTGTCTTTAGGATTTAGTCAGTCAATTTAAGCTAAATAAATGCATGAAAAATTCTGCACACCTAACCTCTAATGTGCAACCTGTTAATTTTTCTGCAGTGCATTTTTATTAAGTTTGTACAGTAAGAGCTGACATGGTTTAATACAAACCATGTCAGAATATTTTCAACCCTGCAGCCACTGTGAAAAAAAGTACATTATCTTTACTTTTTTAGAAATTTCATAGGTTAAAACAATAGCTGCATTCATATGGATATAAAGCAAAGGGTTGTAGCCAGATACTGCTGATTAAATACATTTCTTTAATTGATAATCGCTGTAAAAAGCAGGAATGGCTGCTCATGTGTTGCATATGTTGTGCTTTAACACAATTTAAAAAAATAAAGACATCAGAAATTACCTTGCAGATGCAATATGTATGTCCATTTTGTTCTGAAGTTCATTCAACAGTGAAAAAAATTACTAAGGAGATTGAAACATGTAGAAACAAATATCAACCCTTCCAGGAGTGCATCCGTCAGCAAATTCACCCTAAAGGTCAGACCCTGAAATGCTCAACGCAATAGTAAAAAACAAAAGCCAGTTAAAAGCTCCGCTGGCACTTTAAATGTTCAAGACCATACAAACAGCTTGTTCATGTGCTAAGAAAAAGCCTAAGGTCAAGGCTCTTGTCTCAAAGAATATGGCAGCATGACTTAGGTTGACATATCTGAATCTGAATAGCCAAGACGTTTTTGGAACAGATGAAACCAATTTCAAGAAGTTTAGCCAAGCTGCAGGGTGACAACTCTGGCTTGTCTGTGGCTACCAGACTAAGTTGTCCTCCCATTGTTGAGTCAACAATGAACACCTTTCAATAACAAAGTATTCTAGAGTCAATGAGCTGACATTTGTCCGACAGGTAAAGCCTTACCAACAGAGAATCATGCACTGCAGCAAATCTACACTAGAACTGCTGAAAGAGAAAAGAAATCAGGTACTGCAATGGGCCAGTCAAAGTTCAAACCTCGACCTGATAGACATGTTCTGGTAGAACTTTTTAAGATCTATGCATAAACAAAGGCTTCTACATTAATGAAGGAAAGTAAAAAAAATTAAGGTCAAATATTAAGATTTAAGGTTTTAAGAGTTATTGCTACAAAGTGGTTCCACAAGTTGTTGAGTATTGTAATGATAATTAGATTTCCACACATGCACAAATTTTTATATCATAAGAAGTGACATGTTGGATCTTTTTTTTTTGGAATCTCTGTTTTGCTTTTTGTATACTTATTACATCAATATACAGTCCCAAAAAAGACCAGAAAATGTTTATTTCCTGACGCATAATTAAAAGAGGATGTGTTTTACTTTTGTCCATTACTGTTAAAAATACATTTGGTGATACCTGAAGCTCGGCACACATATAACATTTATCACTGCAGCTCAGTGCCTATTTGTGTTCAAACAAATGATGCTGCACAACCACACATTGTGCTTGAAGAAGACTAAACTCTAAGTGGCAATAAACACTTTTCTCTGTACTCATCATTATGAGGTAAATGTTGTTTGCACAGTGTAATGACAACAGAATAAGGACACATCAGCATTTAGATTGGTTCCCTTAAGCTAACAATGTAATTTACTACAGTATGCAATTCCATCTGCCACAGGGTGCGAAATATCTCCCAGGAAAATGTGGGCTTCATTTACCACAAAAAAAAAGTTAGTACTTCTTGTTTTGCCAGCAGCAATCACTTTCCCCCTGAAAATAGCATAAGGCAGAACTGCTGCGACACTAACTGATGTAGAGCAGTTAAAAAGTTGTCTTTAAAGTTGCCTTTTCACTAAGCTAAATGTTATTGAAATAATAATGTTCTCAAGAAAAAGAAAACCAAAATATAGCTAAAGTTAATTGAGAAAAAAATGATATCCCCTCTCTCCATGTAGCTCTTCTATTAAAACTGTTATTTTAATATTGAATTTTTAATTTCATAACTTACAAATCAACTAAAGAGCTAGAAACAGCTGTTTGATATTTTTGATATAATTACCTGCAGTTACTGAAAAATAATTTAATAAGTAATATCTGGTTCCTGTCCAAATTAGATTTTTTAAAAGTACATTTCAGAATTAAACCGTAATGTTTACTTAGAAAGTTTAAGCAAAGTGTCTTTGATTCATGACCAAATTTCTCCCTGTGGTTTCTATTGCAAAAAGTACTTTACAATAATAAAGTATTCTCAGATTATTTTCAATTTTAAAAAAACCTAGAAGAAATGTTCTATAAATGATTCTTTTGATAACCCCAACCCACCCTATGTCTAGTAAGGATTTCCACAACACAAAATGCTGAGAGTCAACAATCCAACCTTAAGCTGCAGCCAGAAAATCTGAACAACAATCCAATTTTTCTTTGTTTCCATAACAGGGAAAGTCCAATAAACATGGAAAGGTCATAGCTTGTAAAATAAAACAACTGAATTAACCAAAAGTCATAGTCTGAGCCGCAGTGAGCCAGTGAAGCAATACAAAAAAGGAAACAAAAACCTATGAGAAATCTTTATAAGTACTTGATAGAAATATGTAAAATAAATGCATTTCTTGATCATTTTAGGAATATGTAAAAACAAAATATCCATACTGAAGTTACTCCTAAATAGGACAGCAATAATTGGTATTGTACATCTGTTCCATTACTTTGCTATAGTACAATAGAAACCCCAATTACTGAATATCTATTCTGAGTTTGCAGTAAAGATTATAGAGACTCACACCAACTAACACACAAACTCACAAATCTCTATGGCCCACATGAGCCAGGAGCTAATTTCACACTGCCTCATAGGAATCTAAAAGGCTTACTCAGGAACAGAAACAAAGTCTGAGGGAAACAAAAGAAACAGAGGGAAAGGTGCTGATGTAGAAAAATAAAAATGAGACTCAATTGGAAAGTTAAACGCTAAATGAAAACCTACACAGAACAAGGAGAGTGTAAGAGTAGTATGAAGAGAGAGAAGGCAAATGCAGATTTGGAGCAAAATCTTTTTTCTATGTCAGTAAAAGCACTAGAAAAAAAATAGTAAAGATGAAGCGACAAACTTCAGTGGAAGGCCCATCATTTTGAGGATGAATGCTGTAGGCATTGCAGAATACGAGCTGTTATAGCTTCCTTCCACTGTGCTTTTCTATATAAACAAATCTAGACTAAGACTAAGCAAGCAAAAAGTATAAATTAATTAGACACAATTTTAGAAAAAACAGCTCCTCAGTTTTGACTGTGGTCTTACTTTGTCTGGAAATCTGATGTCAAACACGTACATGACTAAACAAAGCACATACCAACTTCTTTAAGTCTTCTTCAACATCGAAGGTAAAAAGGTAAACAAATGACTATTTTTGATTAGCTTGTCCAGACTGAGTATAATCTTTTATCGTTTCTTGAATAGCAATTATTTATCATAAAGCCGTATTTGTAGCACATGTTGTAGGCAAAGAGCAATTTCAGTCAAGTAAAGCCTGGCAGTCAGTCAGGTTTTACTTGACTCCCTTGCCAGGCTAAAAGTTGCTTGTTTCTATTTTAAATAGTTTTTTTATTCATGCTTGGAGGCACAGTTTACTGGCGGAGCGGAGACAATCCTGAAAGGTGGGTTTATAGATGATGCATAGAACAGGACATGAAATTGGGGGCACCCTTGATGGGGTTCGTGCTCCTTACCTTTCACTCAAACTAGATTTTTTGGAAGGTGTTCTTGCAGACCAGCTTCACCTGTATCTGCATTTAAATGAACCCCGTCCATCAAGGTAGGTGTCAAGCTTAAAAGCAACAAAATAATCTATAATCATGCTTTTGGAGGTGCGCGTTGAGCAAATTGTGAAATATATATGAACAACAAATTGTGTGTGACACTCGCCCAGTGCTGGACTCTATGTTTGAGATGAAGTTTGATAAAATTTATATACTTCCCGGGCCCAGTGGGCCGGTGCATTAGGGGGCCGGTGGTTTAGCCTGTGGAGAAGCTGTTGGGCTCGCATTGTAGTCACGCAGCACGCTGTTGTTTACGGTGCCTACAATGCCCCATATCAAAGCAACATACTAAGTGTAAACACTGATATTTCTCTGCCAAGCACACCAAACAAAGCATTCAACAAAAAGACACCCCCATTGTGCCGTCTAAAACAATATTAAAAATAAGAATAACTCCCTGCTTGCTTTATTTGTCTCCACCTAGTGCCGCTGAACCAAAATCCCAAACCCTTTGTTTAGATAATGGAAGAGGCACACCCAGGTAGCAGTTTTGTTTTACTCTAACCTGCATCAATCCTAACTGACTCTCTTTCGACAAACAAACATCAGGTCCCTAACAAGCCCACAAGGGGAACTGGCTTCTCCAACCACGTAATCACTGTTCTGATTGGTTGAGGGCCGTCTCTCCTCCGCCGGATTAATACAAGAATCTAGTGCAATTATTGCTGTAGATTCTATCAGACCATCAGTGCTGTGTGACTGTAAAGAGAGCATTGTGTCACTCTTACTTCAAAATGATTAAAGTCTGAAATGACACCAAGATGTTCTTAACTTTGATTTAAAAGGAACAAAATAAGATTTAATGAGGTCTCCTGAGAAAAAGATCCATTCGAGTTGTCTAATAAAAACCCTCACCTTCACAGGTCAGCATTAAATGCAAATGACATCCTTTTACAATAAAACGAGGAGATTCAGAACATGCACATTCAAAAATCATAATAGGAATTATACATTTTATGTAACAATACCTGTAGTCACTGTCCAGATTTATTGCTTTGGGTGTTCAGTGTCAAACACATATTTTAAAGACTGACCTTCACTTTTAGGTAGAGGGACAAAGCAAACAGTGCAGGTGCTTGTCACTGACCACATTACTCACCTGGGTGTTATACAGAAGCGCCATGAATATATTCTGTCACCTAAAATAAATATTTTCCATGTACAATAAACTCATGAATAGCTTTTGTTTAACAGTGTTCATTCATTTGTCAAATTCACATCAAAATATATATGAATCCTACTTTTCACACAGGACACAAAGTCTACGAACAGTGCTTAATGTGAAGCAGGTATGTTAGAGAATTCTGATTCCTTGAGGGAAACCTCAGACAAGCACAGTGCGTTTATGTCCACCTCTAAAAGAAACTCGGAATTTAAACTCCTGCTGGGGTTTATCATTATTTTTCAAAAAAAAGTTTCATATTTGAACTGTGATATGCATGCAACAGCACATTATGTGTACTGCAAGTTGGACCATCTTTGGTGCTAGTTTGGGGAATTACATTTGTCAAGAAGTGAACATTACACTACAAATGCACCAGATCTGCATGACAAACAATAGTGAAAGATGAGTTTATCTGCAATTTGCAGTCTGAGTGCCAACCATTTGTAAAATAGCACTGGCAGTTTGGCATCATTTCCACTATCTGCATAGAAATAGTCGTACAAATTGCTTCTGTGAAACAGGTCCCTGGATGTTAAATCCTGTTCAGTTTTACCTTGAACCACCAGTCCCATCCACTTTTCTCTTCATCCATCTTTCAGTGCATCAAGTAAATTGTCAAGATTGCTTTTCTGGATGTGGTGTTTATGTTTACACCCTGCAGAATAACAAGCACAGCTACTCCAACTTGCAGCTTTTTGACTATGTCTGTTTGTTTTTTTTCTTGAATGAGCATTAAAATCAACCTCATTGTAAGTACTAAATTATGTGTTTCGGTTATAAACATAATTAACACATTGTTGCTTTGAAGTATTTTACAAAAAATAATTGTAATAAGACAATACAAGCCTGATAAACGCAATGTGATAAGATACAAAATGAGTTTTAAGGCATATAGTACGATGTGAAGAAATTAATCACAATATGATTCAATAACATAAATTAATCCACTTCCAGCCTAAATTATTTATGTCCCTGGCAGATGCAAGAACAAATTTTGCATTTGTTCACTCAGTAATATTAAGACACCACACATTTTAATATATCATGCAATGCATAATCACTTCATACAATATATTTTGGCATACAGCACAATGCAAACATAATGTGATAAGATATGATCAGCAACTTGGAGATTTTAAACCAAAGAGATACCAAATATGACACCAACATAGAATTCTTTGGAAAAAACAGCAACTCCATAGAAATACGGCTGATGTTGTAGCGAAATGAATGTGGTAAAATATGTGGTTTCTGGGATATTTTTTATATTCTATTCATGTGCAATTCATATATCCAAAGAGAAAATGTTTTTCAAACAGATGGTAGATTAAGAAGTAGTCAATGTGCTTCAGTCTGAAAATCCATGTTAAAGTCTGTATCTTTGATAGGAAATTTTATATCGCTTTATATAGAGATTGTAGACCTCCTAAGATAAGTTCAAGCTCTTAACCTTCTTTTTTCCGAATTGCAGCCTGAATCTAGCCACCTTTCATTCAGTGCTTCAGAGGGACATGATTTTACACACATCACCTTGAGCTTCTCCAGCTGTTCCCGAGAAAATCTTCTTCAGTCAACTTTAATAGTCTATTGGTAAAGTTTCAGCGTTTCTAATTAGAATCCTTGGTTCTCACATTGTAATCACCAAAATGTGTATAATTAGACTGACAACATGACAGTCATGCCAAAAATGCAGGGAGATAGTAAGACTTAAACAAAAGTCTTATCCTCTGAGGAGCACTCCATGAGTCTTAATAGTCATCTTTGCTTAAAGCTCTCAACAAAATCTCTCTGAATTGAGTGTGTGGAGCGCATAAAGAACTCCAACAGCCCTCACACACTTCTTCCGCCATGCTGTTCAAACAGTAATTCAGTAAGGGTGATTGAGGGTCTTAATAACGTTACCAGAAGCCCTGCCGTAAATGCAGATTTGTTTTGGGTGTAGCCTGCACTCTTCTGTGAGATCTTTTTGTGTTTAGTGGGCTGCTCTGCATAATAACGGAGATCTACATCCTTCATTGAGACAGACAGCTGGTTTGCTATTCCGTACATGGTCTGAAAACTGCTGTGTAAAGCTGACAGGTGGGCTATCTGCAGAATCTTCATCAAACAAGGTCTATAAAGAATGCATAATGAGCTGCTGTCTGCTTTTCATCATTGTGATATATAAACTTTCATTATTCAGCAATATAAAAAAAAAATAAAACAATTACAGTTATTTTCAAAACTCAGTCATTGTTATGACTTCTCATGTTTTTTTCTATTCATTTCTTGTTTCTTGCCAAGAATCTAACATGCTCAAATGCATCTACTCATGTCATCTTTTTTCCTCTTACTTCTTTCCATCTTGTCCTAAATGGTGATAAATGAGACATAAATCTCTGAAACTGACAGTAACATTTAGCAGCATGTTCCCCTCTGTCCTGTTCTTCGACTTTGTACTTTAGCCTCCATAAATAAACTGCTGTGATAATAGCTCTTTACTCCCATCTGTGTTTCTTTTGCTATAAAATGCTTCTCTTAGGGCACTTGGAGTTTTTGTCACCCATTTCACAAAAGCGTCAGGTGTGAAAGAAGGTGATGTTCCCTTTCATGGGACCCTTTTATTGGTTCTCTTCTTTTGTGGAAAAAAAGTCTTCTGCTCAGAACAATAAACTTAATAGCTAGCTGATGTAGGAGTGAAGTGAAAGGAGGGAAAATATTCTACTTGCTCCAACTAATTGCAGCCCGACCTGCTCTCAGATTAATTTAGCTAAATTATTTGACCACAAAGGGACATTCATACACTGTGCATAGACTGAATTTTCACCCACAGATGCTAAGTAAGGAAAGAATAAATGACGTCAGGGTTTAAGCCATTCTGATGCAGCAGAACTCTGAGTGAAAAGCAGCACACATACTTAGTAGACAAGACAGAACTTGATGTTACACATAATGTCTTCATATTATTCATATTTAGACCAGCATAAACATGCTTCAGATATACCATCATATGTGCCTAAAAAAATAAATTGTCTGCTTAATTGAGCAGCGATTTGCACTGTATTTCTGAAAATGCAGATTTTACTTGAAGGTAAGTCATGATAAAGGAACATTTCCTTCATCCTTCCTAATAATAGCACCTTCAAATGTAAATTCACCAAGCAATGTGTCCTAATTCACTCCCAACGTTCCATGCGGTCTCTGCATGGAACCTCTCACTCACCTCGCTAATAATTAGAAACATAACTTATTTTCTCTTCTGGCTTAAATAATACAATGGCCGAGATTTCCCCCCAAAGAATTTTTAATCATGTTATATTAGATGATGCCATAAGTTGGTTGAAAATGTTACTTAACTAATTTTATTCAAAACATAAAACAGATGTGTGAATTGAACCGTCACAGATGGGCAAATCATGCGGGATTTAACAAAGCCCAATCAAATCTCTTTGTGACCTCAGAAAGGGCAAACAGAGGCTGAACTGATTTATCTTCTACCACGATCACCAGGATGTTCAGTGTTTAGAGGGTGCTTTTAATCACAACCTGTACAGGAAGTCATTTAGTAAAGACAAAAACTGGAAGATTATCTTCATTTTTTCCAAATGTGAACAACTTTATTACACAGTGTTCAGCATCAACAAATCCCCACTTAGTCTTGCTTCTGAAAGTTGTTTTCATGGGATTTTTAGGGAGCCTAATGTAATGCAATATAACCAAATGATAGCATCCAGTGTAACATCTGATCAACCTTTTGTTTTTGTCATTATTTTAAACTAAGTGTAGTTCAGAAAAACAAAAACAGCAGAATGCTACTTTTTAATAATTTGGTGGGGGAACAACTGAATAAGGTACAATGTGTGCTATGAATCTTTTATCTTAACAGTGTATAAGCAGGTAAAGCTTCCATTTGAACAGCACTTAAAATGATGCACCAATCACAAAGTAACAGTCAATAATAAATCTCAAAGACACAGTCATCATCCACAATTAGCGTCATAATCATAAAGTTGACAGGGTGCTAATCAAAATGCTGTTAGTAAAGTGTTAAAGTAATTGAAATGACTGCAACGGTATTAATCTCTGTTGTAAAGATTGATCCTTTCTTCTCAAATTCAACCCTTGTGAAAGTGAGGGGAGCTACAGAGGTGGTTTTACATTCCTCTGCTGTTGTGACTGCATATTTGCTATGATGTTTGTAACTGGGAATATGTGTGTCAGCACAGTTCAAGTAGTTGAAAAGATAGGAGGAAGAAGGGATGTGTTCTGCATACTAAAACAGACAGGGAACGTATTATCTCAGAGGAAAGACAGGTGAAGAGTTGAAAATGCAAAGTGAGGTTAAAGGCTGAAGTATTAGTTTTGTCGAGCTGTGTTTTTAAGTACACACCAGTGATTCTGCTGCATTTTTTTACTCTTTCTAAAACAAAACACCAAAATATTCCTTAAGGGCATGATCATTTTGATCCAATGTTTCAGATAAATATTGTAATTTAATGTATTTTCAACCAAGCAGACAGCTCATCCTATAACTTTACATTTTTATGCCTGAATATTTCCTATAAACTATGTACCTCCCTACTCAGTATAAGGAAGAAAGTTCATATAAATGAAAATGCATCATTGCAAATTTTCACTCATCTCTTTTGGTGTCAAAACATTGTTTTCTATGTAAAATCTCTATTCTCTGTTCTTAATGTGAGATATTTACTTCAGATTTCAATATGCAAAGATTTTAGTCATTGTGCATTCTACCCATCTTTGGTCTCAACACATGGATTTGGTCATCACTCTTGACTGAATGTATGATATCAGTTAAAATGAATGGGGTATTTCTTCACATTAATAATGTATAGATATATTTTTTTGCCCTATGATGTTTTAGCAGAGCTGAAACGTCATAGCCTCTCCTCCAAATTAGATGCTCATCGTCACAATGATATCACCTAGGCATGCACAAATAAAACCGGCTGGTTACAAGCATCAACTGATTTTCTACTTGATCAACCCAAACCAGAGCCTGGCCACTTAGAACCACAAAATCCAGTCTTTTCCCAGTCAAGTCATACCAACATAGTGATAACACTCTTAAGTCCAAGTTAGAAATGTAAGAATTAGACTCAAAGTTAGCCATTTTCTGCTCCTGTGAAGTTTTTGAAAATAAAGCTAGCTAATAAAGCCAGAGGAAAGTATAAGAATGGTAGGAGCTACTTAAAAGGAAAACAGCGTTTTCTGCAATGCGTGAGACATATACATGCTGCAGCTTTGTGATAGTGAATGCTACACTGGTGGGATTGGTAACATTGGTAAGATCATACTGGATTGAAAAAATGTAGAAAATGTTCACATTGCAAAGCTAAACTCAAAGTTTTTAGTTGAGGGATTTGTACGCTCTATAAAACCCCCACAGAATTGCTTTTAGAATTGCTTTTTTTCGTAAAAATATATTTAATGGATAATTTAAAGTCTTGTGTTGTCTTTGAAGTAGTAAAATCCTTGCAGCTATTCACACAAGGTGCAACATCGCCTGTGCTCCAAATTAAGATAATAAATGGACACTTACAGCAGGAGGGTTACAAAAAAAAATCACATGCCTTGTACATTATATTCCTTAAGTGACAAAAATCATTTAAACTGTGTTTTGAAAGGTTAACTCTTTACAAAAAAAAAATAATAGCTGAAAATAGCCCAAAGGTTTTGATTAATAGTTTTCTGCTAACTTCTGACAACAACAAAGTCGGCTCTGGACCAAACTGAGTGTGATCCTAAAAAAATAAATCTACAGCTTAGATATTTGACCTCTTGACAACAACACCGCCTCTCTAGCTGGACTGCCAAAAAGCTGTACATTCATCACATTCATGTGTCAAATCTACAGCAAGCTTGGTATTGTTTTAGTCAAACAAGATATGTCTTACCAAAGTGAGAGTTAACAATGCAGACAAAATTACGTACATATGAGTACTCTTGTTGAAAAATATTGAACTCATTATTTTTTTCATTATTGTGTGGGAGACATTTGTTAGCAGACGAAAGAAACTTCTTGTAGTTTACTTGTACAAAACATCTGAAAGGATAAGGAACACACTTAACTCACTGTACGACAATACATTAGGCTAAGTGTGGCTGCAGGTTAATGAAAACATCTTTGTCTTTCTCGCCACCTCCCAATAACAGACCATTATCTACATCCAGTAAAGCTTGCTTCTGTTTCATGCAGTCGCTGCACCTTGTGTCTCAAACAACTTCAATTAACCCCTAGAGACTCTAAATGGAATACTCCATCAAACACAATCCTCTCCTAAAAGCTAGTAAAACTCGATTGCTTTCATTAAGGCTTCAATAAGCCTGGAGTACATCCAGATAGTCCCAACAATATCATTTGGCCAAGAATGGGTAACTGGATGTTTTTGTTGAAAACCAAAGAAATGTCTCCTGTTGTTAAGTGTACTGGGGCCATCTTATATAATAACATTATTTATGCAAAAATATTTTTATAACATGGGGTACCAGTTGGATGTTTCATGTATTTTTACTGTATTAATTCAAACTATTAACACTGATGATTAGCAAACCTGTTCTATGGTTTCATGAACGTTCTGGTTCAATTCGCCCATTGTCAAGTTACTACCTTGGTTCCATACCTACATGCAGCCATTTTGTAGCTTCATACTAGTACTTTCATTTTGTAACCACATCCGTAACCATTACAGAGTACTGCTCCAATTGTAATGTTGATCAAGTATTTTGATGAAATATAAAGATAAGTAGATTATAACCTCCAAGTAAAATCTGTATTCTGTCAAACAGGAATTTGTATCTTAAAAAATCTTGATGTGTAAAATCAAGTTTCCTCCAAAACATTTCATTCTAACCGCCCATAATAACAAGCTGCCTGCACAACAATGAAAATCACAATTTTCATCAAGAGTATCATTAATCACTTTTAAAATAAGTGGTAGAAGTAAAAAGTAAAATAATGCAACAATAATGAATCAAAACAACGAAAAAACACCTGTTTGATATGATAAAAAGATTGAGGTACGTAAATGTTTTCTTTTTTCTGTTAAAGTAAAAATATTTCCATTGTTACTTAAAGGTAAAACATCCCAAGGTGATGTCCACTGATGCACAGTGCATGTATAATTAAAAGTAAATTTAAATATAACTGAAGATTTTATATTCCAAGTTGTTCTTTTTTCATGTTTTCCTTTTTCTTTTTTCATGTTGTTCTTTTTTCATGTTTTCATGTCTCATAAAAATGAGGTTATGATGCCTGATTCTAAGAGGATCCAAAATGATGGATGTGCTCTAGTCCTGTATTTTTCCTGTCGAAAAAAAAGTGATAGACCATCAGTAAACAATTCAAAGTGCAGCTCACAGCACGCCTCCAACAAGGTCAGAGATCAAGGTAAACTTAAAAACACTGTCGTCAAATGGCTCGGGAGACAGGAAAGCAGGGATCGAACGGGTGTGGGATTGGCAAGGGGGGGTTACTACGCCTGATCGTAATTTCAAGGCTCCTTTATTTGCCGTGGGAATTTCTATTTTCCATTTTTTTGTCTATCCATTCCCATCCTTTATAAATGAATGATTGAGGCAAAACAATTCAGTTTTGGAATTGAAGGACTCCAAAGGACACGCGTTCAACACACACAACTTGCAGGCTCCAGTGAAAGAGCATGATTAAATCATTTTTTCATCAGGACCCGGGGCTCCCTAGTGACACTCAGCCCAAGGTGGCTTCGTCACAGCAAGCAGCAGAACATTCACATGAATAAGAGACCTTAAATTGCAGACTGACTACCTATTTAACAAATAAATATGATGAAGAATACAAAATCAACAATCATTCAAATATGAGCAGCTCCAGATTTTTTGTTAAAAAGATTCAAAACTTTAGGGTGAGCAACACCATAATTCTGAAATTGTCCTTTTGAGATAAAAAAAAAAAAAAAAGAATTTTCAATGATAGTTTGGCTCATCTTATGCACATTGACAGTAAATGATCATTTCTGGGTCAGTTTAGTCTGAAAGGAGTAAATTTTTAATTGTTACTTGGTGTAGACAGACACACAGGCATCCATAATGTACATTCATCCCATAGGTCAGAATAAATGGGCAAGTTGTCATTTAAAATATAAACTCTAAACGTTTGTAAAAATTCTCCAGTAATTGGGATAAATAGTTTAACTGCCTAATTTTCTTTGGCGTTCAGTCCTATTGGTAAATTGAGCCAAAAGCGATTATAATTGTAACTTTCAATCTGCAGCCTGATCAAATTAAACATGCTTACCTTAACAATTAGCGAGAAAAGATCTAAAAAAATTTTTTTAAAAAGTACATGCCCTCTGAATGTGCTCACGCTACAAAATAAAAGGAGCTTATACAGAACTAGAAGTAATTTCACAGCATTTGAGAGGTAAAATAATTGGCCACATAGAAAACTCAAGGAAAATAACTGCCACTGCGTGTGTTAATCACTTAATTAAACAAGTAATACAGATGGGTTTAATAATGCAGAAGTTAATGTAATTGTAGTTTCTCTGCCTCCAGGAGAAGTTTTTCCAATGACAGCCTGACCCGATCCCCCCCCCCCCACCACCACCATCTACCCAACTCATTAGAAAACTGTCTTCTGCAATTAAATGAGCCGATGTGATTGGTCCATATACTTAAACTCTGACCAAGTATTTTCAGTGTTACTTTACTGAATCTTCCAAATTCTCACTGCTGTCAGAGCACAGAAAACACACCTGCTTCAAGTTCCTAATATATTTAATGTTAATTGACTTTATGTGACTAGCAAAATAGTAACAAGGCAGCTGGTCGCTTCAAACACAGATTCAAGTGGTTTTTCACAAGTTTGAAAACTACAATAAATTAAAGAATAAAACCCACATGATATCGACTTATCAACTCGTACTAAATTACTGATTGAGTTGATTGTTTTGTGAAATATTTACTTCACTAAAACATTGATTCTTGGTTTTCCCAAAACATTTTGTTCTCTTGCTAAATTTATCATAAAGCTCTTTCTTCTGAATGTAAAGTTTATATTTTGTTCAGTATTTCACCTTAACTTTTAAAGTATACCGCAAAGAATTCGTGTACCCAGAATAATCAAGAAAACTTTAGTATATTTTCATTATAAGATGAAATTGAATTTGCCATTTAAATTATACACATACATTTACCCTGGCTGCCTTCAGAATTAAAACAAAAATGTTGTTTCTTAATTATACATGTCTGGAAAATCTGTAATTATATTACAAAACAATGAAGCTTCAACTCATTATCTTTCAACTAAACAAAAAGGCAAAACAAGACTTGTGAGGTTAGGTCAAATATTGCACGAGTTATATTAAACAATAATAATGATAAAAAGCAAAGGCATGCATACTCAAAAAGGAAAATGATAGATAACTTATGAAAGTTTTAGTAAAGCGAAACACATTAAACAAAGCCCAGACTACATTGGCTCCTTCTTTCACTCCCCATCTCATTAATAGTTTATTAAACATTCATCACAAGCATGCTTTTGATTGGCATTTGGTTTGAAACTTTTGATCAGTACTGCTTATTTGTCTCCATGCACCAGGACTCTTTCGTTGCAGTAATGACTTAGTGGGCTCTTCCGATGATGGAAATAATGGTTGTCATTGTCCAAACTTCAAAAAAGGAGTCTCTCTGCAAAAAAATAACCACTTCACATCTTTCTTTTCTCTCTTTATGTTGCTTTCAGTTTTTTGTTAGCCCATGCTTCTCATTTTCCAGGATACTTTCTATTTGTGGCATCCACCAAGTAATACATTCCTGCCAGCTTCTCAATTGTCACAATTTCTCGTAGTGCTTTCCCTACAGTGCTTTCTGCTTCTTCCCCCTGACCTCTCAACTCACTTTTCATTCCTCTTATTTATGCTAGACTGATGACACTCTGTATGAGAACGGAGATTAGCAATGTGTTTGTTTGTGTCTGTGACACCTGGACTCATTTCTCACACTGATGACCTGGCGCCTCATTAATGAATGACAGAAGTAATGCAGCTGTCACTTCCCAAAGCCATGCTTTTTAGTTTAGTCACTCACCTCCTTAGTCTCCTTCCATATTTTCTCATCTGCGAATGTTGTCTGTAACTGTGATTTTATTTTTATTGCATATTTTGTGGAGCTTCATTTATTCTTAATAAACAAAAACGCTTCTGGCACAGA
The DNA here is from genome assembly GCF_003331165.1 of Xiphophorus hellerii. Taxonomy (NCBI): domain Eukaryota; kingdom Metazoa; phylum Chordata; class Actinopteri; order Cyprinodontiformes; family Poeciliidae; genus Xiphophorus; species Xiphophorus hellerii. The sequence goes on along the minus strand of NC_045694.1, from coordinate 17,379,919 downwards.
AACTTTCTCATGTGATTTCGCACAATCAGTGACAGATAACCTGTGGTGGTTAGAATGGGTCATGACAAAACCCTTAGTTTCTCCTGATGTAGTCTGCTGTAGATTTTAAAGTGTGTTTACAATCATTCCCATGTTGTCTAAGCAATGTTTTTTCATCTGTTTTTATTGATACTTTGAAATATTTGCAGTGAGATTTGGCAAGCAGTTCACAGCACAACACATTTCTCCCTCCATCATTGAAATGTTCCATGTGTCACAGAGCACCATTTGCCTGAGGCAAAATCAATCCACGCCTCTTCATGTAACAATGGAAATATGTTTTATATATATATATATATATATATATATATTATTGTACATTCATACAAAACCTCTGACATGGAATTTGGTGATGAGGATCGGAAAGAGGTATTGTCCTGGTGACTTTTTCAATAAAAGGTCATATTTTAAATGTGTGGCTGCAAAATAAAAAAGGGCACTGCTACTCTAGAGCTGGATAAGTTGTACCCAAATGAAAACCCACAACCATCCCACTCTACTCTTTAGGAAATAAGTGCCTTGACCCTCTAGACTTTAATTTGACCTCTAATATCCTGTCAGCAGCTACTCCTCAATAGGCTTAGTAATGGAGGAAGCAGTTAACAGAGGCCGAGAATAGCTTGTTTTTATTCTTCAGCCGTAGTGGATGCTTTTGAGAGCATCCATTTTGTAAATGTTCAGAGTACCAGGCCTCCATTGTTGTTCATAGTTAGTACAAGTTTTGGATCAAAATTATATATAATTTTTCTTCAAATGTGCATCTTCCAGCCTTAGCCAACAGTAATTGTGAAAAGTCTCTCCAAAAAAAAATAAAAAATTGTTGTCTTTGTTGTATCTGCAATTCCTTTTGCTGGAATTGGAGAACCAACCTAGCAGGGATTAAACCAGGGGTGCCCAAATGCTGCCCTCAAGAGCTACAACCCTGCTACTTTTAGATGCATCCCTGCTCCAATAATAATCACCCTACATTGTCTGTCAGTCGTCATAGAAACATGTAATTTATTAAAGCAAATATCTTTAGTAAATATGGGGATGTATGAACGAATTTTTCATACTCCTAGCACACTAAGAAAAACTATATTTACATCCAACATTATTTATTCTTTGAATCAAAAGCAGAATAAAATGAGGCTGAATTTACATAAACTTGTACTGCCAGTGAGGTATATTTGAAGATGTGGTTTGCATGGATTTGTTTATCAGCCACAGGCTATTGATATTTTTGAAAGTTCCATGGTAGTATGTAGATTTTATTAAAGACGATTATACCAAAATTAAAACAAAGCAGTGAAACTAAATGATCCTTTGAGTAAAATTTTTTTACTATTGCATTAACCTAAATAAAGACAAGTTTTTTCTGATATATCCAAATCTAACATTGAGATTTCATACAACTTTAGCAAGAGAAAGGAATATGGATAAAATGCTTTGTATTGACAAAATACACTGAAATCAGGTGATATAAAGTACAACATTTCAAAAGTAGACCAAACAGGGGCCATTGCAAACATCAGATCCCAAATTATCAGGATATTAGGAAGAACACAAAATTAGTCACAAGTGTATATGACATCCTCTAAATTCCCTTAAATATCACTGAAAAGATAAACTCATTGTGGGAGGATTAGACTTCTACAAAGAGAATATAGTCTGAAGTGGTTTCGAATCTACATGACGCCCACCTAAAACAACATAAAAATAAACTGATGAAAGGAGCACAAGCAGCTGATTACACTGTTGACTCAGCACTGGAAGAAGTTGCCACTAACATCAAACATAGGCTAATTAAAAAATTCAAAAGGTGCTTTCAGCCGCATATTAATTTTATGGCTAAAATGATGGAAAAAAAAAAAAATCCAATCTATAGAACTGTAGTAGAAAGGAAGAAAAACAATTAAATTGTCTATTTAAAAGTCAGCATCATCTGAAGCAATTATTATGCAAAGTCTCTTGCTTTATGTGTGTTAAGCATTTAAGATTCTACAAAGGTACAAACATGATGCTCTGCTGTTCAGCTGGCCTAAAAACAGTGAACAAACAAATCAGTAAGGGGAGAGGCAGAGCACAAATACACATAATCCAGTGCAAATATGATGGAGGCTTTTAATTCAACATTATGAGCCATATGAGCCTTTTGCTTTCGCTGCTCAACAGCTGCTCAAGGCCCTCATTTAATCATTGGTCAGGTCAAGTCCTATAATAATGAGCTCCGTTAGGTTTGGACATCATTTACACATAATTATTGGTAGCATATTGGACCATGTTGGTCGTTAGTAATATGAGAGAAATGCAGGTTTATTGAGCTACTAAAACACATTGTTCTAGAGAAAATGCACTGCAACTACTAACCTTCATTTACTAACAGCTGAAAATCTTTAGTATGTTTAAATCTAGACTAAAAACCCACTTCTTTTCCAGAGAACAGGTGTCGTCCTTTAGCATGTAGAAAACACATTTCTAACAGCAACTATTCACTCAAAGTTCTGCCCTTTGTGATAACACCCAAATAGAAAAAAGACTGATGTTGAATTGAATTGCTTTAGCAACAAGTCATATTTTGACACACTCAAACATTTTTTCTATTTACACTGCAGTGAAACTGTAGATAATTTGTTGAAGTGTATTAGTAGAATCTAACGACAGCACATCTAGTTAAAACAAACAACACTCCAGTTTCTAAGTGCTTAAATCCCCATTAAACTGAATTGTAGGTTCATTTTTGGAACATTTCTTTCTAAGCCACTGTATCAGTCACTAAAAATAGAAATCAGTATTTTTTTTTAGTTTAGATTTTACTTAAGAGGATTAGACCATTCATGAACTCTCTTGTATTCAGGAGTGTACTTGTCTTTAAAAACACACTTGTCAGAATTTAATTTTTGGAGCTTAAAAGCCAAACTTTGAAATTTAATGAGCGGAAATTTTCTCCAACTTCTGCTTTTACAGGAAACACTGGCGAGGTCAGCAGCCACTCGGTTCTCGCACAATTGACAGATTACTTGTACATATAATTGTTTATATTTCATCTCTTTTGTTGTTGCTGTGCAAATTATGCTGCTTTTGTGTACCTTGCATGGAAGATCTTGAAATGCACTTGAAGAGAGATAGTTGTCAGTAGGCGGATAAACACCGTCAGTGAGATCATGACACCCATCTCAGGGTTATCACACTTTGCGCATTCACATGGTGTTGTGGTGTTTGTGGAGTACATCATCACCTACGTCCTGCCATCTTGTTTTGCCTGTTTGAACTAAAACTAAAGACAAGACAGTTTTTGTCATTTATGGTGATATTAAGCTGCACTGAAATGAAATGTACAAGGAAGCTCTGGAAGAGCAAAGGAGAGGAGCTAAGTCTTTGCTGTCACACATGAGCCCGGAGGCCTGTGTTGTGGTAACTAAGGCTGTTCTTCCTAAGACACATGATGCACAAAGTCAACAAGCCATGTTGCCAACAGCATAGCGCAAATCCCTCTAGTCACAATTAATGTAACCACAAACTAGTCAACATACACAACACAGTTTCACAAAGGCAGTAACCTAGCGTATTTTTTGCCGACACTGGCAGACAAGACAGTGGCAGTTTCCAGGCCGGTCTCTCTCCAGTTGATTGGTACATCACTAAATTATATTTTAAGACATGAGTGATGTTTTTTAATAAACAGAAACGAGCATTTTGTCAGCATGTTGAACATCTCTGTAATACAATGGGACAATGCAACTCCAAAAAAAAAAAAAAAAGTAAAAATAAACCTTCAATCATCCAGTCAACCAGTCACTTAATATGCCAGATAGGAAAATAAAATATTCAAAATAGGAAATCCTGTAAAAGCATAGAGCTGCCACTTCAGCAAAAGAAAAAGAGAGATGCATCATTTTTTTGCTCCAACAATCACTTTTTCATGTTTGTACAACATATTAGCATGCTAACACAATTTACAGTTCATGTATGGACAATATAATATCATGTTGCTACAATATACATATTTATCATACAATAACAATTTTTTTCATTTGTAATTTGTTGACCGAATGTGTAAATGATATTGTTAGCACAAAATGTCTCATTATTCAAACATGAACAATGCTATAAAGTTTTTAGATTACAGCATTATATAGATCTATTTTTATGGGGAGCAGTTAAGGAATGACAGGAAATTTTCCTCCCACACACACCACCAACACCGTGCATACACTGCTGAAGATACACACACTCCAGAGTAAATGGTTTCTGTCCTAAACGGCACCCCATATATTTTTCTTTGGCAGAGATGGCAGATCCATGCATCCATAGAATTCATCTTATTCACCATGAGTTACAGTCACAACTCACTGGGGTCCCTAAAGAACAACCTCACATGGAGGCAATGCAGGTCTTGTTCGGTCACAAAAGAACCAAATAAAAACATGAGAACAGACAGAATTTACTAAGGCGTACAGTGTCCTAACACACACACACACACTCTCACACATTCAAATCTGTCACATTCAATGGCATAAAGTACTTCCAGATGAAGTGATTCACAGAAACTCTCACCCACTCAGTCAGAAAAAAGTCAGTGTTTGTGTTGACTTTTTCCACCTAAATGTCAGAGCTCTCACAATGACAGGCGGCAGTATTAAAGAGTTACACCACACACAAGTAAAGGGTCATAAACTTTCTCATTTGAGAGCGTGTATACGAGAGAGCACAAGCATAGAAGAAAGCTAAGTAATTTACAGTGTTGTTCATTACTTTAAATGCATTAATAGGACAGTGGTCCCCAACCTTTTTATTACCGCGGACCGGTCAAGACTTGGCAATTTTGCTGCGGTCCGGGGGGCGAGAGGAACCGTCAGATAAGCCTTTTAATTAATTTATTTTTTGCCACAATTTTCTCTTTACGACTATGTTCCAATGTCCTGCAGTGTGTGGTGTGTTAGGTGGCGGTGTGTTGAATATGTCCGATCTAAAATCGGGCATATTCAACATTGTCTTGGCCCGATTATCTCTGCCTGCGGGGTTTTTACTGACTGGGAGCGAGAACGCAGCCTCTTGAATGTGACCGGTAGCCAATCAGAATCCCAAACAGTTTTCATGGCAACTGAGACTCCGGTGGACATCTGAGGTGATATGTGGAAATGTCTATTACTATATGTGAAAGTAATTTTTATATATGTTTATTATATGTGGTTATGTTTATTTAGTTAAAAATGTTAACCACAAAAAAACATAACTCACCTCCAAATAATAGTGCAACAAATAGAGCGGCTGCTCCCGCCATCTTTTATCAAACACCTTTTCTTTTTGTTACAATTTATCGCTTAAATGAGTCCACAAACTATCACTACTGCTTCTACATCGTCATTCTGTGTTTGATTGTTCTAAATTCACGTATGGCATGTTGGGGGTTTTATTGGATTTTCTTCTGGAATCCGGATGTTGGTGAGTGGAATCGGTTCGTGTGGTGTGTTGCTCCTGCCGTGTGGCTGAACACACGAACCGACCGAACCTGTTGGACTTTTATTGGCTCTGTGGTCACAGAGGTTTGGAAAATCGGCCGACCATCCTTAAATCCTGCCGTGTGAACCACACCTAAAACTCACAAGCTCCACTCCTCTCATCTCGTCTCGACCACTACCTTAACGCTCTCTGACTCTGGTTGGAGATAAGATACAAAATGTATCTTATTTTGAAAATAAGATACATATGCGCCACAAAAACGAACATTTTACTTTTGTGAAAATTTTAACTCACGATAACGACTAATGGGAGCCCCGAGCTTGTTTCTCTGCAACGAGACGGTCCCATCTGGGAGCTGTGCATAAGCAACCCGAAGTGTTGCTTATGCACAAGGTGCTTGGTCTCTATGTAGCGAAGCAGTTTGAAGGCTTCATTGCCTCATTAACGAGCCGGTCGCCGCATATCATGCAGAGCGGGCTTGGAATGTGGGAATCACCTACCGGGATAAATCCATTCTCCTGTCTCTCCTCTGGGCCTTTTCCCCTTTGCAAAGAAACTTTCCAAATACATCTGATCTGTTTCTTACTCATTTTGCTGCTTGTGGGCTCAATGTTGGCGAGCAAGACGTAATCGATAGAATCTGGTTAAAGGATTTTCAAAGTAAAAGATCCTCCAGACTCAAATAATACATAAGACGGAAATATTTAATTATTTCTTGAGCGGTCCGGTACCGGTCCGCGGCCCGGGGCTTGGGGACCATTGCTTAAGGAATGTTAACTATACCACTAAAAATATACTTTCTGGTAGCTTGTAAAGGTACCTCTCTTACATCCTAAACAAAATAGTTTTAACCATACTGGCTGCCTGCTTCTTAAATTGCTCTATTCCTATACTACATGATAAATAGATATGTCGCACATGAGCAAACTGAGAATATTTTGTTGCAGATATTATTTGGCTCACTCAATAAAATTCTCTATGCAGCCTGTGACAAATATAATATTGTTTGTTTCTTCCAATCTTTCCAATAGCAGAGACCTTATATTATGTTTCAACCGCAAAACAACTCTGCATACATAATACAAATTGATACAGACAGCGATATTAGATGCAACAAAAGTGTCAGAAAATAAGGCCTTTTGTTATACCAACAAAAGGCTGGTATAACTGTTATGTCGTGGCAATGTTAACTAAAATGTGCGTCACGTAAAAAAGCCTCAGTCCTTGTGAAAGTCACACACAAAAAAAGGGAAAAAGACCTGCATATGTACTTTGAGTAATTTGTTTTTTCCTGATATTATCATATCTCTGAATTTCAAGTGTTGCCCGAGTCTAGAATTTAACATTGCAATGGATTTTGGATGCAACATTCTCATATAAAATGGGACGGTCCTTTAAAAGTTGATTAGTAATGCTGATAAGTCTTTCCTGTTATGAGAGACTCACACATCACACTGTAACATAAACAAACTTGACATTATAGTAATTTTTTAGACTAACAATCTCTGCTGACTAAATTCATATTAAATTTAATTCAATACTAAATGAATACCATCTATATCACCACATTGCTGAAGATTACAAATTAAATGTATTCCTTTGGACAACTTTCATATAAGAAGACATAATAATACTCAATAATAACTAAATTGTTAGGAAAAGCTAAAAATTACCTTGAAAATTGATCACCAACGCCGGTGTCTAAAATAATTAGCGTCTTTGTAATTATATACTTAAAACCTGTTGATACCTGAATACATATTGCTCCGTTTTATTGTGCTATTGAGCAACTTGAAGTAATTAAATGTTGAGTGCAGTTAAAGAAACATCCATATCAAAGTTTTGAAATTATTGCTAACATAAACAGGATGTCATAAGCCATTAGTTGCTGATAGCATTTCTGACTGATAAACCAAGTACATGCAGAAGAACGTGTATGCGGCGCATTCTTGATGGAGTTGCTTGTGTGTGGTTTTGTTCCCGAGACTTGAGTTCCATACAACAAGTTTGAGTCAGATATGAAGTATTTAGAGTACAAGTCAAGTCAGAAGTCTTTGTTTCTGCAAGTCCAAGCCTAAGCCTGAAACTAACCTTCATCGCTACAAAGGCATTTGATGCCTTTGTAGCAGACAAGAGCATAGTAAGTTATTATTGTAAGGTTCTTTTTTTAATTCAAGTGTAACTCGTTTGACAACCTTCCCTATGATGCCATTAGTTTGTAGGGGCAGGTAGCTCTTCTCCTTCCCTCTCTGTTGCATTTTTTAATGGGCAAAGGATGAGGCATTGCTAAGCAGTCAAGGCAAAGAGCAAAATTAGATTCACCCTTGTTTCTGCAAAGCTTTTTGGCAATATGTAATATGAGAAATTAATAACTTTGACTACAGATTCGTATTTTCTTCTAACTCGTGGCATAAATAGATTACACTATCTATGACAAGCCAAGTTGAGATCATGATTTGGCCTAACAGTCTATTATTCAGCTTCTAATGCAGTCTAATTTAAGGGCTTTGACTAAATAAATCCCATAATTGAAACAGGACAAAAAAAAAGTGTCATTCACAGTGACACCGTGTCTGCCAGTAGTAGAAGAAATGGATGAGTTTCATCTGTCCCTTCCAGATAAAAGAAGCTCACAGTGTTGATCAGCAACATCCCAGCACATTTTATTATCAAAAATCCATGACAGGGTCGATAGGAATGAGCCGAAAGGCTTTTGTTCTTCAAGGTTAGGAATACACACACTCACACACACCCCAACACACACACAAGTACACACAGAAAAGGCAGGCCTGCTTAAAGAGACAGGGTTTATCCCAGGTGGGCTGCAGGGTTTGTGGCTTATTAAAATGAAACTGCAGCCCACAGGCTGAATCAGCAAAGTTTAATTAAAGGTGTCAAACAGTTCTTGTGTCACTGTCCAGCATGCATTTACATGCATACATTTTCTTCCACAAACTCTCTCTCCCACTCTCTTTTTTTTGTGTCATCAACTGAAGTGTGACACCCACATAATCAATCTTTCCTGACTCATCCTAACACATGACCAGCCGTTTGGCCTCATTCTCATTCTTCCCGTCACTTTCTGCCGGCTCTCCATCCCTCGGACTGCTGGTGTCAACACATACAAAATGTGCGTGCATCCCTACTGTGACACAAGGATAAGAGATGAACTGAGGAGTGACAGAGTGAAAGGGAAAAAACCAAAATGTGAATCCATCATTCTTTTTGTTATTACCTGGGTGGAGCTCCAGTCATCAGAAAGCATGCTTCGCTGGACTGTGTAGCTTTCATTTCAAATAAGCATTCGACCCTGTCAGAAATTGTTACTGCATTGGGTGAGAACTAGATCACGGTTGCTGCTTTTATGTACATTTTGACCACTTTCTTGTAACATGTGGCTTTCCGTGCCGAATGAAGAAAAGAGGAACATTTTATACTTGGACCTTGCAGTGAAAAATTGGTGAAACAGAATTTCCATACAACAAAAACCACTATCGAGTGAAAAAGGTTGTATTTATTGTGAATGTATATGAACACTCGGAAAGTCCTTTGGTCCGCTTGTTTAGTCCGAACCAAATGTGGAATTATTATAATTTGTTTGTTTGAGGTGGTTTGTTACCACATGCATTAGCATTTTGGAAGGGAATATAATGTGTAAACAAAGCCACAAAGGTGACAATCATTGGTCCCACTGGGCAGAAATGATGAAGACTGGATAGAGCACAGAAATCCTCATCATTTCTGTTGTGCACATTTGTTCTGACATTACAACAGCAATAGCATTTGAATGTCAACAGCAGCTCATTCGATCCATATGATCATCCAATTTTAGAGCGGCGTCACCAAATGTGTTCTGCAAGCTGAATGAGACGAGACGCTCCGTGTGACATGACCCTCAACATACTGGCAGCAGCATCGCTAAGGCAGAAAACAGCAGATTATGTGTGTTTCACTATCAGAACATAGTAGCATTAGCAACACTAAAGGGCTCGCTTTTATTATGATGCCCTGTAACCGGTGGCTTGTGAAGTCCAAATATAAGTTAAATATTTACCGTAATTAGTTTGGATGGAGGTCAGTCTGTGTTCACACCTGAAGCTAAAGACACCAGGGTTCATTTGGAAGCGGACCGAATCTGCTTCAGAAAGTGGGTCTCAGTCTGGATGTTCAGTCTGTACCAGATTTCAAGAAGATTTCACATTTGTGCAGTGTTCACATCTGCACAAATGGTCTGAAGCAACACTGGAAATAAACTTTGATCCGCTCAATACAGACCAATTGTCTCAGATGTGAATACACCAAGTCTTGTATACTGAAGTTGAAATTTCAGTTGATTTTTATTTTGCCTGTATTTAACCAAGAAACTCCCCAAAATTAAAAATCTAATATACAAGATGGACCAGACCTAATTTATGTGCCAATAAACTTCTGTCTGAAGGGTATTGATTTATTCCCCCACTCGCATCATTTTGTCCTTAGTTTGACATTTTTCAAATAAAAAGAAAGTGACCTATCATTGAGAAAGAAAAATTGATTTTTTTTTTCTTCCACAGAGGACCTAATATATCTAAATTAACTTTAATATTTTTCATGCACTTAAGCCAGCTTAAAAACACAGTACACATTTCGCTATTTTGCAAGACACCCCACAATTACCATCATTTAAAATTATGCACTATGGAAATATAACACCAATTATCTAGCAGCAATAAGCAGATGTCAAATTTAGTCAAGCATGATGCTTATTACTGTAATCATGACTAATCAGAAGCTCTACAATGTTTTAAAGATTTTCTTTGCATGACTGTGGTCTAGTGACCATATAAAATTATCATATGGTCATTATATCATTATAGTCAAGAACATTATCCAGACATAACTCATTTTTGAACATGAGCAGTGGTGGGGGTTTTTTTTGTGCCTTTTTGACAAATAGGACATTTTTTTATGCCAAATCTTAATGACTCCTTTGGCTGCAACTCCACAACAAGTTTAACAAAATTCAGTCTGTTAATTTATTTGCCCTTTGCTAACAGACAGAAGAGCAGATGGATTAAAAAAATAGATGAAACGTAGACCAATGGTCTCATTTATCCTCCTGATGCACATTTTTGTCCAGACATTTCAATCTAATGTCTTAAATTGAAGAAAAAATATATACAAACTATACAATTTGAAATGAGGGCATATACTGTATAAGTCAAATTTGATGTAGTGCTTTAGTCTAACTAACTTTGGCGATGTGGTAACAAATCCATGAATGATTGCTTTCTTTTTGCAAGACATTTTATCTAAAAAGTAGCACAAAGAAAACTACTGTTATTAGCCAACATAGTTTAAATTATTTCTTTGCGGCTTTGAAAATCTATAACATTTCTTTTTAGCATATTTATATCCCTTGACCTTTTCTGTCATGACAACAACAAACATCAATGTATTTAATTAGATTTTTCCCCCCTTTGTGACAGACCAACAGAAAGCAGGGCATAATTGTCAGGTAGAAAAAAATAAATAAATCACACATGGTGTCATTTCATTTTCCAAATAAGAATCTGAAAAAGTGCAGTGTGCAAATGTCAGTCTTTTTTATTTTACCTTCAATAAAATCCAATCCTACCCATTTCCTTCAGAAGTCATCTAATTAGAAAATACAGCTCATCTATGTGTGATTCAAACAGTAGAAACACCGCTGTACTGTGAAGGCTTCAGAAGTTTCTTTTTGAACATTAGTGAATAAATAGCATCATTAAAAGCAATCATTAAAACTGACAACTCACAGATAAGGTGGTGGTGAAGTTTAAAGCTGTGTTAGAGCATACAAGAGTATTCCCGCCTTGTACATATTCAAAAGGGCACTGTTCAATTGAGAACAGTATGGCAGAACTTCAAACCAACCAACCAACACAAGTAAGCTGCCTGTAGTAAACCTTGAAGGAGCTGCAGAAAAGCCAAAACTGAGAGAATGGACAGCATACCTAACAGTAATGTGCTCTTTATGGAAGAGTGTCAAGATTTTGGAGCTATTTCTTTAAAGGGGAATAGAGCAAACATATGTAAGAAGGTCCAAGGGTAGCAAACTTCAATTCCCAAGAGTCGAGGATGTTTTTGATGTTTTCTTGGTTAAAAACATTTGAATGACATGACTGGCTTATTAGCAAGCCTCTGGAGAAATTGATTTCATACTGTGGCGATAATTCAGTCATTAATTCAGCTGCGTTGGAGCAAGGACACATGTAAACCATGCAGAATACTCGCTCTTTAAGAGATGCCCACCCAGGCCTTGTCAGATGAAATACAAATTTAACTTTGTACCCTACACACAAATGCTACAAGTGGTAGAGATTGAATACCCTAATAACAACATCTCTACCATAAAATAGCCTAGCAGCTGGATTATGTCCTGGGAATGCTATTATTTATCAGGGACAAGGTTGGTGGTCAGAGCCGGTGGGAGATTAATGGAGCTAAAGACAGGCCGATATTTTATAAAGCCTGCAAATAGTTAGAACTGGGCCAGACATTTACCTTTCAGTAGAGCCATAAACTTGCATAAAAATTTAACCAGTGCTAGAATGTAGTGTTTTACATCAAAATATATATGTGTAGAATGACCTAAAAGGCTAAATATTAGGGATTAATTATATCAGCATCTACATTGGCATCCACCAATATTTTTTTAAACTTTTTAAACATATTGGTACGAGTCTGATCAATAAAACTGGGCCAATATTAACAACCCATTTTTATATGCATCTTGTTGCTGTTTGTGTATGTGTATGCATACAAATGGCATTTGACAATTCATGATGCAGTGATGCAGTGAAGGATTATGGGGTGTTAAAAGCAGAAAAGCAAACTACATGGAGTGGTCACTCTCACAGTGTTGAAAGTGTAAGGAAACATTACATATAATACCAGTAAGTATTTGTCATGACAGCAATATTAATATCTGACATCAATATTAGTACATCAATGAATTCCTACAAAGTTTGATTAAGTATCTCTGGCATAACTTGAAAACTGATGCTCACAGGCATACTCCAATCTTTCTGAGCTTGAACTGTTCTGGAACGAATCAGTATAAATTTACACAAAATTGGTAAAGGCATTCACCCAAAAGGGTGGACTGTAAATTATTATGCACTACTTTGTATTAGAGTAAAGGGTAGTTAATATTTTTGAAAAGCAGTGTATTACAATTTTGTCTAATGTTAGGGTTAGAGACAAAATTATATGTTTCAAATGAGTGGTTGTTAAGTCCACCAGCCCACTGGGGTTGTTTTATTATTCCATTTTATGTAGCGATGGTCCACTAAAAAATAAAAGATAAATAAAAAGAGCAGGTGTCCTTTGCTCAGCCAGCTGCCCTCCATAACAAGTACACTCTTAGCTACATTTACATCACCACATGACATTTAAATTCTGGTTTCTCCTTCAACTCTCCATTTTGAAAAGAAATGTACAGTAAATAAATTAATAAAATAACATATGAGGGATAAAAAAACACCATCTGGCCTAAATCTGATTCGTCGTGTCTCTCTGGGTTTGAAAGTCAGCCTGAAACAGGACGTCCAGCCAGCTGTTTCACTGACAACGCTCTGACGTGATTGGAGAGAGTAGTCATATGGTGCCAGGGAGAACAGAACCAGATTCAGCAAAGAAAAATGAGAACTTCACTAAAAGTACCAATGTAATGCAGATCATCATCAACATCCAGCTAAAAAAAAAACATTTTTATCCACTTGAACTTTTTCTTTTTTTTTTTTTTTGACACGCAGCTCAGGAGTATAGAACAACTCAACACTACACTCAACACCAGATTCACACCAACACACAGGCTGAAAACAGTGTGGTGCTGACCAGGGTGCTGAAATATAATTCCTTCATTTTAGTTGTAAGTCACATACAGCAGCTGCAAAAACTGGAAGACAAGTTTCTTATCTGCTCCCTTGGAAAAAAAAATAAAAAATACCATATTTCCAGTTAAGTTAGCAATACAGCTCTATGAGTAATAGTACATTTCTATTTAATCTGACAAGCAGGATGAGTTCACATGAAGTTCAGCACAAATATTGCTGGTCTGAACAAGATGCATCCAACTGGCTTCAGAAACAAAGTTTTCTTACCATACAACTGTAATGTTTTTGTTCTGTTTCATGTGTGAAATGTGCCTTAAAACAATTTTAGTAAAATCGTTTTTCCTTTCTCATCAACCTGTATCAGATCAAAAGATGATGAGTAAATTGCTTTCACTGTTAGAACAAAAACATATCTGCCATATTGGTTCTCTTAGTTTAAGTTTCTTCCCCTTGATGTAGTGGAGAGAAATTCATATTTTGATGTGGTATTTTCTCAGAGTTCATCAGAAAAAACTCTTGTGGAACAGAGAATTAGAGAACTTTGTAAAAGCAGTTTAACAAGACCAAAGTATTTAGAATATTTCGAACTAAACATACATATTACAAGTAGACAGCAAAAATATTTTTACTCTCGTTAATGCTGTATATTTTACTATTATTGAACATGTTGTGAGAATACAGAAATCAAGAACAAATGCTAATGCCTGGTGGTACTATGTGCATTGATTGGCATTCTCTGTAAACAGTGAATGTGGTGGAATCAATATTTTATTGTTCTATGTTGATCAAGCTATAGTTCTGCAAAACTCCAAGAAATGATGGCACATAAACTTTGGCTGAAACAAGTTAGGGTGTTTTAGGGCTGCATGGCTGAGTTTAAATCCTAGCCAAGGTCTTTCTGTGTGGAGTTTGCATGTTCTCTCTGTGCATGGATTCTTTCTGGGTACACAGATTTCATTCTACAGCCCATAAATGTTCACATAAGCCACTCTAAACTTCCTTTAGGCATGAGCGTATATATGTGTATGGTCATCCTTGTGTAAACATCCTTTGTGACACTGCAAGGGCAAAACGGGTCCAGGAAATTCATGAGTGAATGAGTTGTTTTAAATCAGGGATCTTCAAATCCAGCCTTCAAGAGCTGGAGTCCTACTGAAGGACACAACAGCAGAGTCAAAAGAGGAATGGAGTGGTGGCTCGAACCAGCAAGTCCACCACTAACCTGTAATTTACCTCCTCAGCCACTGCTGCCCTATAACTAATCCAAAACCCTTGTGAAAAACTTTTCCAGATTTTTCAAACTGCACCAAAAGGCAGATACTACTGTATGTACAAGCAAGTGCTCCACATTACTCAATTTCAAATCAGCCTACTTACCACTTCAAGGCTTCAGAAACTTTGTATTTGATGTTCTAAAAAACAGAAATACATATTAATTCATAACTGCTGGAGTGGGACATTTACTGTAAGAGTAAGCAGTGAATTTAGCTTTTTTTTCCCCAGGTGCTGATAAAAGCCTTATCACCTACATAAAAGGTACGTGTTGAGATAGCTGTTTTATATGTTGTGTAAAAAATGACTTAAAAAAAATAACAGGTTGTTTTTTCTGCAGACTACAAAGTGCTTCAGTACAAAATATGAAAAGGCACTAAAAGCTACAAGCTGTACTTCTACCACATTACAGTGTCACACGGTCCCTCCCATCCATGGCTCTTTCCCCTCACTCTGTCTCTCACTTTCCCCCCCAAGCATTGCATGAGGTGTAACAGCAGAGACCTTGTGAATTATTGAAGCAGACAAGACAATTGTCAAAATCCCATACACACACTTACACACACAAACAGTAACCCTATCTGTGCCCTCGGGGAGGAAAAATGAGATAATGACCAATTCAATCTGACATGGTTTTAGGGGCCATAAACATGATAGCTATAGAAGAGAACAAGAGTACAGTAGAGGAGTGATGGTGACACTGAGGAGGTGTGAAAAAACAGAGAGCCTGATTTATCCTACATTGTGACACTTGAGTTGGAAAGGCAATTTTAAAATGTGATTGGTGCAGGACTGCCCACTTTGCCAACATGACCTCTCCCATTTTATACTGAAACAGCTTGCCTCCAAAAATATGCAGCCAAACAATGTATTCTCTGACTGACTGCCTTCATTTTAACTAACTAACGGCCATGATTACAGGAAACAAGTTGAACTAGACAATCAGTCTCGGTGTGGCGCTTGTATATAAATCATAAGATACTGTACAGCTCATTATGCAGCACTGGGAAGAGAAAAATGTTGGTCCAAAGAGTGGTGACAACATACTGGAGGACACAGGAAGGAATTAGAAATAGGAAACCTACTTTCCACTCACACAAAGTCTTCATGTCTTATTCTGCAATAGCAAGATCTAGTTCACAAGCAGTCCTGCATTACGTCAACTAACTATTACAAGTTGGTTGATGCGGTGCTGGTATAACAGAAATAGTTTGCAAACAGCAGAAAATTTACTTAGTCCCAATGAACGAATAATTGGACAGAGCTCTGTGACCTTATGACTTAATGTCCTGCACTGCCAAGTGTTGGGTTCACAGTCAAACAGCATTCATAGTAATGTGGGACAGAGCAAAATACAGAAACCAGTGCTCATTTTTTGATTGTGCAAATTAGAGCTGAAACGATTCCTCGAATGATTCGAGTACCTCGATTATCGAAGAAACTTTATCTGCCTCGAAGCTTTGTCACATTATGTTTCCTTATGTAACGCATCGTGTTCCAGCTGGATTATTATTTGAGGTGGGCAGCGCTTTTACTTCCACCTATGAGTTGTTGTGTAGTGCTAGCAGCATGGTGTTGCATTGTGTGGTGTTTTGTTAGGGTTTGGGGGACAAATAAGGATTGTTGAACTTTGCAGGTGCGATGGTTGGACTATGACAGCTTTTCTGGCGTCGGAATCGGGTCGTCATGGATCTGGGGCAAACAGTAGGACTGGCGGAAAGAGAGAGAGAGAGATCCGATTCCTCGGATAATCGTAAAAATATTCTATAGAGTACTCGATTACTAGAATATTATTTTACAGTAGCCCTAGTGCAAATTGAAGTTAGTTAAGGATAAACTGTGGCTGCAAGTACATTCCCCACCCTCCCATCCACTTAGCAGGGGCTAAAAGGTCAAGGAGAGAAATCCTGACATCCGTTTCCCCGGTGAACTCCTCCATCTTATTTTGGAGGATTCAAAGGTGTTCCAGGTCAGGAGTCCTTCCTGTGGGATCCGGGTCTGTCCTTGGGTCGCCTCTCAGTGGGACATGCTCAGAAAACCTACGAAGGGATGCATTCTAATCAAATGCGAACAACCTCAACTGACTGCAATTAGAGCAGAGGAGCAGCAACTCTTCGCTGAGCTCCCGTCAGATGAAAGAACTGTATGCCTAATCTCTAAGGCAGAGCCTTGCCACCTTATGGAGGAATCTAATTTCAGCTGAAATTACATACACAGATATTAATAAGTCATTTATCCCCAAGCCTATGCCTCTGCCCAGACAAGAATTTATTTTTGTAAAACTTAAAACTTTTATACCATTTTTGCCCTTCATCCACACAGAAACTGTTTTTTAGAGGACATAAAACTTAGTGAAGTTAGAAATTAGAATGTGTGTCCCGATTGGGCTCAATTTACAGATTAGAAGTACCATTTGAAAAGAACAAGATCATATCTTTAAGCCCTTTCTTTATTTATTCATCCAATATAATATTCTAAGTGGAAAATAATAATTTACAAAAAAAGACTTCAATCTGTGTGTCATTAATCTATATATTATGTTTTCCTTTATAAATTAATTTATTAAATAAATGGACACTTCAATAGTACTCTTCTTGAATAGGTTTGTAAATTACAATATAATGTACAAGACAGTTTGGTAAGTAAATGAGACAGGATGTTGAATTTCTGAATGAATAGAATATGAATTGCTTTTATTTCAATTAGCTGAAAGGACCTTTGTTTGCAATGACGCAAGTTTAACAGCAACACAGCAAAAGGTCTCTGCATGGCTCAGCTGAACTGTCAAAATAAGTTCTCATTGACACGTAATTTTCTTCTCGGCCTCATGTCGTCCTTTCCTTCTTGTCACAACAGCCCCAGAACCCCCTCTCTCCATGCAAACTTCTTGTGTGATTGGTCTGAATTTCATGGGTGTGTTTATTTATGTGCTGCTCAACTTCCATGAGTCGGTGTTCTGACTAACTGTGCAAGGCAGGACAGATTGTCAGGCAGCATAGACAGTCAGAACACCGGTTTTTCTGTCAGAGCAGATTTTGTGGAGCAATTGTTCGAGACTGTTAGGAAATATCTACTGAAATATTAAACTCTCTCTGCTCGGTTCTGGTTTGATACACTGGGCAAACGTTTCACAAACATCTTGCATTTTTTGTTTTGTTTTAACGTGATAAATAATTTTCTCCTCCAAATTTGTGGACTTGTAATACTCATTCTTCTCTGCTGTTGTAAATCACACACGGGAAAACACCATGACGGCAAAGTGTGACTTGTGAACCGTGAAAGTTCTGTACGAAAATGAACACTCCGAAACCATGTGACTCTGTATCAACAGTTCATCTTTGGACCACCTATTCTGGGCCTTTTAGATGTTTAAAACAGATTATTCTTATTTTGTTTCTGGAATGATACAAAGTCAAAGCATTCTGTGTGAGAGATTTCCATATGGCCATTACTATGAAGATGAAGCTAAATAAATAGTTTCTTAAATACCAAGTTCAGCCTTTTAGAGGAGAATAAGTAGATGCAAAGAGTCTTCTATCAGAACCTTTTACATAAGAAAAGTGTTATTAATGACCCTAAAATTCAAAACTTTAAATCTAAGTTTAAGAAGTCTTTGATTTTGAGACTTCTTGGAGACTCAAGATTTGAAACTTGAGTCTAAAACTATTTCTGAAACCTTGCTCTGTCAAGCATTATCTGGTGGACAGCCTCATAACGTATGATGGTTCAACTCTTTCGCCATGACAGATCAGAGAAGAACCAACTTTACTCCATCCTCAGATTATGCTAAACTGACTTCCCATGAGTTGCTGAGTAACCTTTAACACTAAGAACACTTGTAAAATAAAACAAATGAAATATTTTTGTTTTGTCCATGTAACAACTTGTGTTTCTTGTTTAGTTTTCTTGTCAATCGTTTCATTCAAATGATTATAAGCAAAGTTGATGTTAAAATTCTGGACACAATACTGGAGACAATGAGCCCCTGTGAGCAATTTAAATTGTAATGGACTCTTGCTGAGAAAAGCCTTCTCGCCACATCACACTAACACTACCAAGAACTATTACTACTGAGAACTGATGATTTTAAGATATGACATTTCAAAAACAAGTGGATGAATTTGTGGCATAGAAGAAAATGTTTGTAATTTAGCTGCACAATCTCCATGTGGTGAGCAAAGGGGAGAATTGATGGTACTTTAGAATCGTTGTTAAACAAAAACTCTCAAAAGATCGAAAACCATCAAGATCGGTTTTGTACTACTCCAGTTCCAAACAAGAACTGGAGTAGTACAAGCTGTGATACACATCAAACAGATATTAAGCACTCAATGAATCAAAGAAAAAAGACGTTATGCTCTGAACAAAGCAATGCTGACACCCTGAAAACAATACCCTTGATAGGAAACAGACAAATACGAATGTTATGGCTCATCTCTACTCATGGATTCAGCCAATAAAACACATTAGAGGAAGACGAATAACACCCTGATACAGTATACGGAGATGTAGAGGCTGCCAAACCAAGACGGAAAAAACTACACCATCTAATCAAATGCTTGATCCAGCACACAGCAGGGGTGGCAGCTTCATCAATATCAATGACAAAAAAGCACTCACCAAAATCCACAGATGAAAAAAAATATATCAGGACATGAATCATAACATAAGACTAAACCATTTTTAGTCTTACAGAAAAACAAAAAAAAAAACTACAGATGGTTTATACGTGGAATTATGCATAATTTTCTTCATTTGCAGAATATGAAGAGGTGTAAATCAGCTCATTACTTTGATTCATGAACACACACACACCCTCCCCCATAAAAAAACAGCATGCAGCTGAAGTGTGAAGAATGAAAATACAGCAGTTTTATAGTCCCACTGCAGTAACGAGGAGATGCCTCCCTATCATTACTATACCATAGATTTTAACCAGAAATGACATGCAGTCAAAAATATGAAGTATGGTGCAAAAAAATAAAATAAAAATAAGATTTTGAAATAAATCACTCTTCAGAGCTGAAAATGCAGACTGAATAGCAAATGGATTAAACAAAACAGTATTTACCAATATGATTTTCACACTTTCAATTTATTTTGTTATTTTACTTTCCTCTTTAATTATCATACCTAAGCTGCTCTTAAATGCCCAGTATACTGCATAATTGGCCTGCAGAGACTGTATTATTCTTTAATGCTTCTTTACTCATACTTTATATCTAGTCATCATTGTAGCCTGTGAAAGATACTTTATTACTAAAATTACTTAAGTCAATCAGTTGTCTAAAATTGCTGTACAAGTATTTTTTTTCACTGCAATATGAGCATCTACATTTCTTTGCCTAATATTTTAAAAATTCCCACTTCAATATAAATAACATTGATCATGCCCATCACCTTATAATAATGCAAGTTTCGACATACATTGGAGTAAGCAAAAAAAGCATCAGTATACATCAGGGTTCATTCTTCTAAGGATTACAAAATCTTTTGATGCTTTATCTAATAGCTACGTTTGACAAACAGAAATCAGCACAGTAAGACCCTGGTTTAAACAATTATAATGAAAAAAGTTCATGTTAATTATCAGTGTTGATCATTTTCATCTGGCAAATTCAAACAGATTAAAGAAGTGACTAAATGAAGGATGAAGGACATAATATGAACCCTGATTCATTCAAAAACAGCAGCAATGTGTTTTTATTTGTCTCCCTCTTTATAAATTAGAACAAGATATCCAAACACAGAACCCACGGTGGCTTCACTGTCTTGCTAAGCAACATATCCGACAGCATCTCTACAAAAGACTTTGCAGTTTAGCAGGAGAGCTTCATATCAGCACCCAGAATGCTGACAGAAAGGCAATTCCTCCAGAGCAAGAATAAAACTTGGAGAGGCTGTCATGACAAAGTCAAGAGAGAAAACACACACCGACGTGTTGTACTAATGACGGATTGTGCAATTCTCACATCCCTTTGGCCTTGTGACTGTACATCTGCTCATAGTGTTGATGGGCTTCATATTAAATTTCATCTTCCTCTCGCACAGATCCTGTTTTGCCGTCAGTGACCCTGCTATTTCCTTTCTCTCCGTTGTAAACTCCAGCTCGCATGCACACACACTCCCAAATACTCTACCAGACAACCTATTTGTCTCAGTTATAAGGGGCAGCGACCTTTATCTTCCCTGTGTCCAAATTGTCCTCTGCTACCTTTTTGTAACTGGCTTCTCAAATGCAAACAAATTATATTGAAACTCCAGTCTGGGTTACCTCTCCTTGTGCATTTAGAAATCAATCTCTCCAAGACTTTCAGAGTAAATGAAAGCCTGAATGTGTTTATGCATCAATACGCAAAGAAACAAGTCAGCAAAGTCAAGATGTGGATATTTCTACACTGATATTTTTAAAGTGCAATCACCGCTGTAACAATGGATTTTTACATTTTTTCAGTAGAATTTTTGGAAAAAACAAGAAAAATTTAGATCTTGGAGCAAAATATTTGCTCTTGAATTAGAACGACAGGAGAAAAAGGGGAGATGGCACAGGGTTTTAAAAAGAGAGGCGAGCCAAACAGCCATAAATGATGCATGTTTGGTGGGGAGATACGCTGAAAGGCTTTATACAGGCGTCTGAAAGTTGTGGGGGGTGGGGATTCTCTGAGCCACACCCTGCCCTGCCCCCCTCCCTACTGAATAACAATGACTGAATAACAAAGCCAATCTCTGCACGTAGCACACCAGGGCAAAGACAAAGATACACTGAGGACAGCAATTTATTTTGGATGAACAGGGGGAGGCGTGCTTCCAGGTGTGAATGTGTGCACGGCAAGGCCGAAGAGTGCTAAAAAGAACATGCATGCTCAGCAAAACCTTTTTCCTCCATGAATGAAATGAAAAGGTGGGGGCGAGAATGCACAAAACAAGCAACCAGAGCAAGTTGGAAGTAAAAATAAAATGTCAGATGCTTCCACTGCAGAACAACACCTGCTAACACGAATTCCCCTAAATGATCAGTGAGCCAATGCTGGTGTTTTGACTGGCAGCTCTGAAGAGGCTGTCATCTCAAAGTGCTGCTGATAAACGATGACAACATTTAATTCCCACTGTGAGAGAGTTGAGACAGGCCGCTCTAATACTCAACACTCACGCTATTATTTGAGCATTTTTTTCTACCCGTCACCAGGTTCATCAACTAATGAATTGACAATCTGGTGCTTTGCAGGCAAGCCGTGTCCTGCGCAAGTATGATTTAGTGCCTTTCTGTAACCTCGGCAGCACGCAGCAGGGCAAACCGGATTTCAGTCTGAAAACAGTGAAAGTGAGAGAGGGAGGGAAAGGACAGGCAAATCCTTTGAAGACAAAACAAACAATGGATTTAGAAGTGTTAAAACTAATTTTCCACATCTTGACAAAAACAGTGAAGCTGCCAAAATGGTGATGATGACAGTTTGTTTTGGTAAAAGGAGATCAGTGTTTGGACAAATCTTACAAGAAAAACTAACATTCTTTGTTACTTCTGTTAATATAAATTAAATAGTGCTATGTACAACCACTGAGCAATATTTTTGTTGAAAAGACTACACTGCGTCCCATGAAAACAGCGTAAAATGCTGTTAAAATATCCACATAAGATGCATACAGAGGCCTAAACGTGGTTTAAAAGATGCGAGTAGGGATTTCTCTGTCCAGTTACAAGTGTTACATTCCCACACCAATCAATATTTATTTTTAAATGATTGGTGTCAAAGTTACTGACTAAAGTGAACTGTTGCTGGTGGATTACTGTCTTTGAATGAGCTATGTGGCTGCAACGTCTGCTGTCATTTCTTGTTAAATCTGTCTTTTGTGCTTTCCCCTAGGTGTTTGCTGCATACAACAACTTTCACAGTGAAACTGTGCTAGTTGCTGCAGCACTCGATATATCTGTGCTGGCTGAGCAAACATATCCACAGACAGCTCTCAGTACAGGAGACAGAGCTATGTAGAATTTCTACATAGCTCTGTAGAAACTATGTAGAAAATGTTACAATGTTTAAAACAAAACAGTAAATTCATGAAGTAGCACAATGTTTTCTGTGAGTTTTGTCTGCAGACAGTTAATTTGGAACATTATTTTACAAGTCAAATTATCAACCAATATCAAAGCAAAAAGTAAATGGCTAAATAACAGAAAGCTGTGCAGGTCTTAGGTGATGCATTGTCAAAATTAGTGGTTTTCTTGACCTAGTGAACTTGTGTACGAGAAGCATTTTGAGGCTAAATTGGGACAGTATCTCTCTTATAAGAAATACAGAGACAGTTGCATTACATTGAAATATGATTTAAGTGCAGTACAATGACAAATAGGCCTAAACTAATGTAGAGCATGTAATACTGGTTAAATGTTGTGTATTATTCTCCACTATTTTTTTAACTAAAAGACAAGAACTGGTCAACATAAAATAGTCATAAAAAGTTGTTCATGGATGTATAGTGCTAGGAGAGCTCCTCCAGGCGAAATGTCCAACTCTTAACCCATTTTTTTCATACTACAAAGATAAATTTGTACCAAACAATGGAGGGAAAGTATTTTAATGATAGTACTTCAAAACATTTGTCATTCAATGTACAAACCTCAGAACTTTAATCCTTTATCCTTCATTGTCTTAACTTGCCTTTTAAAAAAACAAATAGTTAATCAGTGTAGAAGGCAGCTACAATTTCTAATCTAAGCTCTAATCGGGAAGGTGTTTATTCTGGTACACTACTGACAAATATTGTTTATGTCACAAAGCTACAGAAATGATATTTGTGACAGAGAAAAGCAGTATGTCTGTGTTCAACGTGCCGGTACTGTGTATGTTACTGCCTCTACTTTATGTAAATCAGCCCGGTTATTCTTATTCTCTGTGGCCTGAACTCTGTCACTAAATTTTGATTGGCTGCTTGAGTTTTCTTTTGTTTATTTTTGCCATTTCTTCCCCACTGCTCCAGCTGTACTGTGCATATCCAGATATTTTCTCTCCTGACCAGAACACTTTGATGCAGCCAAACAGCACAGAGAAGCTGCAGGCTCACAACAAAGTTGACCCTGTCTGAAACAGAAGCGCAGATGAAGTCAGCGTCGCATACAAATGTGACTGTATTCTCCGCAGCTATTCTGTATTAACATAAAAGCGCCTGGAAAATTAAAATGGGAACTATAGCCTGAGCAAAATGACATATTGTTTTCATAAACAAGAACGGGAGATTAGGCAAATGTGGAACAAAGGTGCACAATCAAATCTGCAGGGTAAGAAACAGATTCTACTTTGTAAATAGAAGAAAAGATTAGGGATGTTTGTAGTTTACTGAAACACAGTTTTGTTTTAGCTTTAACTTACAGCTAAACAACTGTTATATTTTTTGTTAGCTCAGCAAAAAGCTAAAAAAATAAAAAGAACTGTACCAAGTCTTCTCTATGAATCAGAAATATGCTGCTTTAAAAGATATAGTTTAAATATAAAGTTTCCAATAATAATAATAATAAAACCAGTTAATCCTTATAAAAAATCCTTTTAGAAAAGGCATTTCAGAATGTTACAACTTGCTGAGACGACTCTTCTGATTCTTCTATTTCTGAACAAAATGCATGGAAAGCAGACCTTTAGAAAAATTTGTCTTTGGGACATTGGAGAACAACACATAAAACAGATTAGTCAAAAACAGGTAATACAAGCCCTAAGCTACTACAACATAATGGTAGATGAGAGTAGACATTAACTCAGAAAAGTGAAGCAAATTCAATCAAGACATTAAAGAAACCTACAACAAATGTGTGGTATATGAGGGCACTCTGTTTCATTATTTTTGATAATATGGAATATCCATACAGGAGGTTCTTCTCATTAGACTGGAACTTGATCGCAGGATCTTCTTGCTAGGTCTTTACTCAAAGTGAAACCAAAATAAAAGAGCAAATAGGAAAATTGCACTTACCTGGAAATTTATGGATAAAAACTGTATCACGGGATGGTTTGAGGAACGAACTTCTTGCTTAACCCTGAAAAAAATCTCTGCTATACTCAAAATCAGACACGATCTATTCCAGAAAGTTTGGGGTTGTTTCATAATCCACATGAAGGACAATGATTATTCAGTGAGTGATGCGACTGAAGAGTTGTTGGTGTACCCAGCTAGTTTCCTTTCTCACTGACTTTGTGACTTGATTATTTGTACACTCTTACCTTTGTTTTTCTATAATGTGTAATGCATGACTCCTGTTCCAATATTGTAGGTACCTGCACATTTGGACTATTTTTGTTCTGAAATTCTCCCTCCACCCCCATTTATGAAAAACTCAGATATATTTCTGAAAAAAAAAGAAAACTGGTTTGCTGATGAGACAATTTAAAAACATCTACTAAAAAACTTTCCTGGACTAAATTTAGACAAGATAAAAATAGTTTATTCAGAGTGCATCCCAACCCTCCTCCTACACTTCATAGTCCAGTGATTAGTACTCGACAAAAGGATTAATCAAACCCTACTTTTCTTAACTGAACTCTGACTCCAAGTCTTGGACAGGCTCCTCTGCCTGAGCATGGACACTCATGCATAATGCAAGAAGTAGCAAATGGTTTATCAGTGGGGATGCCGAGTGAAACATGGCAGGCAGGGGGAGAGCAGCAAAGAGGAGGAGTCACAGAAGGAGGTGCTGGGAAAAAAGGGAGAGAGACAAAGAGGGCATGGCTGAGGGAGCACAGGGTCACAGCAAGAAAAAGACCAGGAGCGTAACGATAGAAACTCAGTACAAAAATACTGAGTTTATGACTTAAATAAAAAAAATAAAAATAAAATAATGTGTAATGAAGGAAGGCGGTTTACAGGAAAAAAGAAATTTAAACTGTGATTTACATGTTAGAGATAATATAAGATAAAATAGTGGTGAACTTTTCTGTGACGTTTGTTATACCTTTAGTATCCTGCATAGGATAAAAGTAATTATTCCTAATACACCAACCAAGCCATAAACTTACTGTAATATGCAATTTTTTCAACTCTTATTCAGCAAAGCACAATCCTCTTTTTAACACCGAGAGGACAACACAAAAAGCTAAAACACCTAAAAGTTGCACCACAGAAATCTGTTTTGCTTGACGTTGGAAAGACGGTGACAGCACCAAATTATTATTTATGTCTTCCCTTACTAGTCATATTCTCTTTATAAATGCCCAAAGAAGTCAAGAAAACAACATTTTCACTTAAAATATTCACATCTTCTCAAGATGTGTGTGCAATCACTTCTACAATGCTCTATAGAAACTACATAAAATAACAAAAGAAAGCCGAATTATCAGTAGTGATTATTTATATTGCAGTTGTCAGCTAAAACTACACAATCATGACAGATCTTATCACACACCTGTCACATAGTGTAATGGAAGATTATCAGTTATGATTGATGAAGAACAAAATCACAAATTTCTCATGAGTGCTAATTTTCATTTGGGGCATATGGGAATACAAAGTGAGCTTGTGAGTACGTCATGTCACAATCACTCTCCTTCAGCATTTGTTTGTTACTTGGTCAACAAATTTCCCAGCTTGTATGCTGAGGTCAACTTTGATTGGCATTGCCTTATTCCCTAATTCTCATCTATAATTCAGTATATGTTGGGAGAGTGGATGGGTAGATCAAAACTACTTAATCTATGCAGAAGACAATATGATTACATCCTACCTTTGTGTAAAGCTGAATGGGTTTCATATGCACACATTTTCAGACATTCATCATGGGCATGAATCAAGTGAATTTTAGTACCTGTTTGGACCAGCTATTTTTCATCAGAAAAATTATATAAATACAATTTTGATTATTTTTAAAATATCAGAACAAAAATTACAAGTTATAATTTAACTTTCCATCCAGTGGTAAATCCAAACTAGACATATAGGCTAAATGTATCCATAGCTTCTATCCATTTTCTTTAACCATTTACACACCAGGTCCCCATCAACCCTAGAAGGCCTGAATGTGAATAGTTGTCAATGGACAAGAGGCAGGGTTCGCCCTGGACAGGTCGCCAGTTCATCACAGGGCAAGAAAGACACACTTAAACTCTGATGTAGTGGCTTAACATAAAATGCCTGTTTCTGGACTGTGAGAGGAAGGTTTAATACAAGAAGCGAAACCAGGAATGTACCTGGAAGAACAAGAAAATTCCATGCAGAAAAACCCTGAAGCCTTGATCCAAGGACTTGATTATAGCTGCAACCGCGCTAACAACTGTAACAATGTACAGTATTACAGAAAACATCCAAGAAGAAGATTTAGACACCCAGTATTTTATAACAATTTATGAACATCTGCTGATTTCAAGCTAAACTGTTTAAACAGCTGTAAATAACATTTATTCAAATGTGGAATCACTTCAAGATATAATTCCTAACCTGTCACCATAAAATAACAGCAAATTGTATGAGATATTTAGGAAGGGGGAGCTGGAGATGAACTGGACATTGCTGAATTACAAGGGTTTATGTTTAAAGCAAAGGATATTTTGAGTCACCAAACTAAAAGGATGTTGACCAAGGGAGAAGTGTCTGGATAAATGTTTTACAGTCAAACAAATGTTGAGCTAGTTGGTCACATTTATAAAGAATTGTGTTTGGAGGCATCATGGTAAGGCTTCTTTAGCTTTCTTGTACAACAAATGGTTCTGTAATAAAAATCACTCAGATATGGCACTCTACATACACTGTGAATATAAGTTCATAAACCTTCTAATGAGGTCTAAAATATCTCTCTAGCTTGGACATTTTCAAAAATGAATCTAGCCTGGGTTGGAACTCACAGGGTTCATATAAAGGATATACCACAGAGAGGAAAGGATAAAACAATACAGTGCTTCTTATTAGTTTTGGTTTCAAGCATCACTGCTACTGAAGGAACTAATCTTGGTTGAAGTTAAGTAAACTGTTCTGTCTCTGTGCACTTGAGCACATCCTGTCCACTGTTAATCAGCACCAGTTCCACTGGGTTTTTGCATTAAATCGCCCAACCAGCTGGTCACACAGACCGTCCACATCCTTCAGCTATGATGCCAGCAAACCCCGACTTGATTCAAGTCAGGATAACACTGCGACTACCTCTCTTGGCAGCTGAGAGGCAGAACAGCAGCGGGGTGACTTCAGACCCAAATGTCATGCCAATCCTTTCAGGAAGAACAAAATAGCAAAAAGGAGTCCAAGTCCCAGGTGTTTTATATTAAAAAAGGATTTCATACTGAGCTGCACAGTGGTGCAAGTGGTAGCATTGTGCATGTGCCCATGTATGCATGGCTTCTTTGCAAGTACTGCCATAATCCAAAAATATGACTGTTAGGTTAATTGGATTTTCTAAATTGCCCTTATGTGCAAGTATGGTTGTTTGTCTTGTAAGTCTCTGTGTTGCCCTGCAATATGCTTGCCAACCTGTCTACCTTCCTTCGCAGATATGGACACTGGAGATAGGCACTATGCGTGACCCTGCATGGACAAGCAGGTATAGACAAAACATGAGTCAACTTTCGAATAATTAAAAATATATATATTAATTTGGTGGTGGCAGTATCATCATGTTGTGTGGTTTTACTGCCAGAGGTGGTGGTGCATTGCACAGAAATGAAGTGAAAATAAAGAACGCCTACTTCAAAATTTTTTTAACTAAATCATCAGCTACAGGGTGAAACAGAGATAAAAAAAACTATCTTGAAAATCTGAACCTGGGTATATTTATGTACAGTTTATTCAATTAAGTCTAACAGTTCAGTTTCATCTTGCAGAACTTCTACTGACTTGTAGCGATGCATGTAGAAGTATTTAGTTTGTTTTTTTACCAACACTCAAAGCAATCCCTCACCACATAACCGATTTCTAAACAGTGCCATGGTTTAATGCTGTTGTACTTTGAGGCACTATTCGTGCAAATTTAATTTGGGTGACAAAGAAGAGAGAAATGAGCAGCTAAGTATGGAGGTGGAAAGGAGACACAGCAGAGCGAGCCACAGCCACTGTTGCAGGAGACAAATTGCAAACAGCAGGTTCCTTCATGCGATAGGTCAGACAACACACACTCGGACACACACACACATAATCACCACAGCAGCTCCTGCATCTGTACGGCAGCAGAGCTTGAAATATTCAACATAAATGCCACCCCTATCTATTGCCATTCCTTTCCCCTCCTATTTCTGCTGACTCCCCTCTACTGTCTCCCATCCCCCACTGACAGTTTGCCATTAACAAGTTTCATTTGCACAGGAGACCATAGAGCAGCATTAAGAGAAAGCAGTGGAGAAGCACACACACCAGGTAGTCGAGCTCTGGCTGTCATGAACATCTTTCACATCACAGGTCCTGTGCTGGACCAAGATGGCCACCTCTAATAAGGCCAAAGTTACCCCTTAGACTGCTGAAATGTCTGGGGAACATGTTTGCAGGAAGACAAGGACATCATAGAGTTGAGAGCGTGGAATCACTTCTGTAGCTGTCAGCAGTGAAATAACTTGAGACTGGGCAGGTTTAGTACTGAAGATACTCTCTGAAAAAGGTTCAGAAGAGATTTGGAGGTAAATTTTTCTTACTCCAGCTAGTCAGAGGAGAATCTTGTCCCAATTCTTCAAAGACACAAGTAAAAGCTCTGAGTGCTAGGATTTGTTCTCTGTTTATAAATTATTTAATGTAGTCTAAAAAGCACCCAAGACATGTTGGTCCTCAAGGATTTGGCTGAGTTGGAGATCATGCACTATCCAGGGAAAACAGTATCACATCAAGATAATTTAACAGAAACAATATTCCTTGGAATATTTCAAATCCATTCCTACTTCAAAAAACATGGCAGTCAAGTCTGGTTTCCGTTAATAAAATGTTTTCTGTCTAAGGAAACCCAATTGATTGCAGCTAGGCCTGTCACGATAGCAAATTTTGCTGAGCGATTAATTGTCTCAAAAAATTATTGCGATAAACGATAATATTGTCTGAAGACCTTTTTACACTGATTTAATGGAAATGACGTAATAATGCATGTGATTTCCTGCCAAAGATAGATACACTTTATTTTCAAAAGAATATTTAACACTGGAGCTGATAAACTAAATAAACAAAACAACCAAAAACAAAATGGATTCTCAGTCTCCATTAACAAAAAATGTACTTGATAAAAACTAAACAACATAAAGCCAAAGTGGAAATAAATACTGCATACAACCCAAAGAGTGCAGATTATGAAGTCTGTATACTATGTTGCCCTTCAGTAATAATTAGATTTAAATAGAGAAGACGGGCACATCGACTACCTGATGCAATAATTCACACTACATGATTTTTTGCTCCTATTTTTCCCCTTACAACAATCTTAGACCTTTGGTCTTCCTAAGATTGTGTGGTGTGTTACGGTAGATCGTCGTTGCCGCTCCGATCTAAATCAGGGGTTTTCCACGACTGGGATCTTAACGCAGCCTGTTGAATGTGACAGGTAGCCAATCAGAAAGCTCGGATTCTCCTCCGTGTTTTCTGAGGGGAAATTACGTCGGGGAATCCCAAACAGCTGACACTGCGCAACCCGAAGTCCAGCCGACGTGGAAACAACATTAATGTTTATTCAACATGCAAAGAATATAGAAATGACAAGAGGAGGAGTTGGAGCGAAATTGCTACCGCAGTTGATAAACCCGGTAACTTTTCAGCTGTTCTTCGTTAACGTGACGTAAATAGGTTCTAATGATTTTCATTCAGTCAGGACTTTACGCTGACACTAGCCACATGCATTGCAGGTAGATTGTTGTAAAGCATTGATTAATGCCTGGTTTTAAAATTAGTTCACTGGACTTGTAGCCATTATTTTGTGCCCATTGTTGGACACCACAGGGCAGGAACGAACCCGATCGAACCGTTATACCTAGGATTTCTGTCGGCTAATGTGTGATCTGTCAGGTTTTGAAAATGGGCCGACAATCGGCCGACAGCTCTAAGATCGTGTAGTGTGCGCTGGGCTTTACACTAAGGAAATGAGGAAGGGAGGAGTCAGTGGAGAGCACCGGAGTTGAGCCTTTTTTCATTCGGTGTCATTAACAGAAAGAGAAAAAGGTCGGGAGAGACGATAGTGCCGATAATTGAAATGACGTCGATAGTTTTAATTTATCGTACGATTAATCGATTTATCGTTTATCGCGACAGGCCTAATTGCAGCAGTCCTTCTTCCTGAATGAGCATGTGGTGAAAGTGGAATAAAACTTTTTTTTAACAGCATCTAGGATGGTATGGGGTGGTTGTGTTATGTTTAATTTGCACATTTACAGGATAAAGATAATTTGTTACCTCTGAGAAAAAGACTTTCTACATAATTTAAAGCACTTCATCTGATAGAAATCTGATCTGTGCAGTGCATCTGTGCTTGTACAGCACACAA
The DNA here is from genome assembly GCF_003331165.1 of Xiphophorus hellerii. Lineage (NCBI taxonomy): Eukaryota > Metazoa > Chordata > Actinopteri > Cyprinodontiformes > Poeciliidae > Xiphophorus > Xiphophorus hellerii. The sequence goes on along the minus strand of NC_045694.1, from coordinate 17,348,896 downwards.
ATCCAATGATGCAACATCGTAGAACCAGCTAGAAAAAACACATTCTGCACTATGAATTCTAGCAGACTAACCCAGTTATCCACTAAACAAACAATTGCAAGAAGGAAAATACATCTATTGATCAGAGCTCTCTCTTCCAAACAACACAGTAAAATTTTGCCTTTTTTAAAAGAAAACAGGGGAAATATGTGCTGATTCCAATTTGTCCTTGAGTTTCCTGAAGAAGAATACAGCTTTTTAAATTCAACTTCTACTTTGTTGAATTTTTAAAAAAAGTAAATCACCCCATGTTTACCTTTTATCACTAATAACACTAACTTGACTTAACAGATCTAGAATGTGTTGCATTGGAGTGATAAACATATCCCATGTTTGACAGGATAACTGTTCATTACTGACTCTTAATCTTGCCTGGCAGAAACTCATTACTGAATGAACACGATGGCAGTTTTTCATAGACCATATAGCAAACAGAACAACCATGTTCAAAGCGGCGCTCTGCTCAAATGAGAGCATACAAACTTTTTGGCACACATGCAAAATATGTGTAGAGAAAAACAAAACTGCTCATCACACTAACCACACCATCTCCATGGTGACACAAAGTTGGCAGCATCAGGATGGCGCTAAATATTGGGCAATTATGGAAGAAAGCCCTTTAGAGCAAGAGATAAATTGCTCTAACAGCTGAACCATGACATTAAGCATGCAACCAGAGCTACATTGGTTTATATTAAAATATATCCAGGTGTTCAAATGGAACAGTCAAAGTCTAGACATACATTTATTGTACATTTGTGGCAAGAAAATTCATCTTCACAGGTGCTCTCCATCCCATATGATAGAGGTTGAGTTGTACTGCAAAGAATAACCAAAAATGTAGTTTTCTGAAAGAGCAACGATGCGAGAGTTTCAAAGTATGCACAACTTTGTAATGGCCTGTCACATCAAACCCCAGAACAAAACACAAAAGTTTGTGTCTTTAACCACAATATATTTTTTAAGGAAACAAAGAAACATTTAAAAGGGGATGGATATGTTTGAAAGGTTTTCTACTTATTGTAAAATCCTTCAGTGTTTGTAAGTTAATGTTCTGCATGAGCCGAGAGAAAGAATAAACGGATAACATGTCAGAATGCCAATACTGATGATGAAAATCAGGCAGCGGGGAAACAACTCAGTCATTCAGAGCCGTAGATAATCATTCCGCCATGTGCAGCCGAGTAATGCTGTTTGTCCAAAAGTCTGACTGGCTTTCAAGCAGGGTTCCAACCTGCTGAGTTTCTACAAGGTGGATTACGTCTGCTGGCAAGAGCTCAAGTACTCACTGGGTGTATCAAGGGCGACGTGTGCACGCACACACACACACACACACACACACACACGCACGCAGATCCAAGCATTAACGATAAACCCACACGCGCACATTTACGCACAATGGATTTAACTATATGCTCATTTTGGGGGAACAAGTTCGTTATGTTGTTTCTTGCAGCGCAACTCACATCTCTGAATCTGTTCCAGGATCGATCCTTGTTGTACATGAGCCACGGTGCCCGGCCATTTCTCGTGACTGATAGCGTGGACCACGGTCTCTGTGCTCAGCAAGAGAGCCACGGCAGGTAGCAGAAAGAAGAGCATCTTCTGTAAGCAGAGAGAGAAAGGAGGCTGACAGGGAAAGCTGCTGCAAAGTGTAGGCTATGGAGAGAAAAGTCTGATAAAGCACTTCAGAAGATAAAGAAATGTTACCGGGAGGCTCATGGAGAATTCCACATGCAATAATTAAAAAACTTCGCAGGAAAAAATAACCACTGTTAATATTTGGGAGTAGTGTCATAAATGCTCAAACTGCTTATCCTTTGTCTAATCGGATTATAAACACAGAGTTGTCACCGCGACAGATGGGGCAAACAATTACCCCCCAGCGTCCACCACCCCCTTCTTTATTAAGCAATTAACGGCGTTAACATAATTACCACCCCCTCGCAGCTTTGTCCTGGCTTTTTTCTGCTTTCTCCATTAGTCTCAAACTGTTACATTTAATTTCACGTTTCTGATCAACTCTATCAGGTTCCAACAGCAAATTATTTGCCTACCCGAGATAGTTATTCGGTGTCCGATCTGAAATGAAAATAAGTCCAAGGCGGCAGCGGGAACTCCTCCTGTAGCGCCCGGCTGCTTGTGGGACTGACTGAGCTAGAAAAAAAAAAGGAGCGAAGCAGGGAGGACAACTGTGGGGACCGGGAGCTTTCTCCTCCTCCTCGGCCATCAGACACCGCCCCCTTTTCTCTCTCTTCTCTCTCTCTCTCTCTCCTCAGCCCTCACCGTGTCATTGATTTTCCGCTGGGGGATCTTTTCTACGCTCACACCAAAGCGAAGGCTGAATTTCGGAGTCATGTCAAAGCACTGTTCTGCGTTGTGCAAACACCAACACCGGGTTAGTTACGCGCATCTGCTGTACAATCTCACCTCGTGTGCTCTGCCATAATGTACATAAAACAAAATAAGAGCTTTATTTGTACTGGTGCTCATGGAGGATGGATTTATCTGATAAGAGCACATTTTAGAAACAGGGCAAAGAACGCTGTTCAAAAGCTCATATTTTTAGGTGGCCTCCAGTTATATATAGGCCAAATTACTGGGGCTCCATTGTGAAAGGCAAAGTCTTTCATATTTAATCAGTGCTCATCATCCACTTTAGTTTTCTTTCATTTTTGCACATTTATAGTGAAGTTATTGCTCTAATGCTTGTGTCAATGTTTGGGGCAAATAAGAATAATGGAAACCACTCCTCTGTACTATATCTGTTCTGTTCTATTGATTTGTTTTGGGGGCAGGGGAGCAGTAACTCAGTGCAGTTCTATTTCCCCAAGTCTCACATGAAAGGTTTTTCTGTTTTAGCATGTTTTGACTGCTGTCACTATTTTCTTTGCTGATGCTTGAGAAGTGGCCAGCTGCTATGGATGAATGTGGTTGATATCAGATACAGGAAGAAAACAATTTTTAAAGTTTTTTTTATTTTTATTTCTTAAATGTAATTTTCAATTAAAAATACATTTTCAACTATGTGTGGTTTTTATTTTCCTCTTCTCACCATTTTGATAGGTGGTATTTTTTATGTAAGGGCTCTGTCCAACTATATATTTCTCTCATACTAAAGTATTTTATCTTAAGTTAGTGTTTTTCCTATCCATCTGCTTCCGTCATATTGTACTAATCTTGTTTCTATGTTACCAATCACACCAAATCTGAACATAAACAGCTAATTGTTTCTGTCTGGATTTGCCACATTTGGCATTCTTCTGGGGCAGAATTATGATGCACATCTCACATAAATCACCTAAACGTCAAATAAAATTCAACATAACTGTTCAAACTGCAGATTCTTTGAGAACAATCAGATAGCTGTCCTATTCAGTACCACATATGGACATGGCAAAATTCTGATTTTCTTGGAAGGGGGGCCAGCATGTCTGTATTGGGCCATTCAGACAGCCATCAAAAGTTGAATATCTGTCACATGTAGGCATTCGCCTGTTGCTTAATGTTGCCTAAGTCATAAAACTGAAAGTGTCATATTTCTTAAGAAATCACTTAAATGAAATGATATTGGATATGATTAACCCTATGAAATAGGATTTACCCTAATGTGTATTTTTTTTCTTTTTAATGTCAACGAACCCAGCAATACAAAACATGTTGCCTTTTCCAATTAAATTAGCCACGTCAGTGTTTTAACACAATCAGACTCATATTATAATAAGTTTGACTGACAGAGAATGATCATAAAGTGTAACAGACTTTCTGTTACAACCCAAGAATTTGCTTTTGGGCTCAAAATGGCTGAAAGTAAATGTTGAACACTCTATAGAGTATTCCACTTAAGCAAAGTAAGAAAGTAATATATGACTTTCTTACTTTGATTAAGTGGAATACTTAAGTAAAAAATACAGCTTTTTCCAGCTGTATGACATACAACAGCCCTGACTGCATTATTTCCATAACGAACAAGATAAGGATTGTGTCTCTTCTAGATGTAAGTACATTCTTCAGTTTGTTATCTTGTACTTTGAAATACAAGAAAGGGCTAGAAAGATTGTGTGGTAGACCAAATGGGAAAAGTAGTTAAGAAGCTCAATGTGGACAAATTGAAGTTCTGAAAGAGTTATACAGTATCTATTCATAGAGACATGAATTAGAATAAATGATATTCAAAAATTTACAAGACATCTAGATGTAAGTTTTAAAAGCTTTTTCAATTGTGGGCTAAATTTGATCTAGAACATCTTTCACTGAGCAAGACTCAACCATGTGCAAAATACCAAAGGTTGTATGTTTATTCAATCACTAATACAAAACTTGCAAAAGCAGCAAATAATTTGGTGTTAATAATATAAGCTCTTTATTTGCAAAGACATGCTAGTACAAAAGGATCTATCATGTACTTTAGCCTATTGATAGTGAACCATAAGTGCATTCAAGCATCCAAAACAGGTCTTTGGATTATATGTATCTTCTATTTTTAACTCCGGGAGCTGATGCAATTGTTATTTCTGTCTAACATTTTTAGTCAAATTTTACCACTCTTTTATTCCAGTTAAGGTCCCACTTCACTCAGATAGTTTTCTCAACGTTTTTCTTTTTTTTTTTTCCTCTGAGGATAAAACAGAAGAACAGCTTTAGGGTTAACCAATTTTAAATAAGAAGATAAAAACTTATGAAACAAGTGAAGGGGAGAAACTGCATCCTAGCAATAAGTTTGCAGCTTTAGATCCTTCACTCTAGAAGTGCAGAAGGCAAAAGAAAAACAACAGAGGGCTAACAAAATGATGAAACAAGACTCAAGTTGAGTGTGTGGATGTGTGTAGGTGTGCCGTAGACAAGAAAACAGGAAGATGATTCTTGAACATGTGCAGAGGTTTGTGATGGACAGTGTCTTAATGAGTTTTATGTGTGTAACTTTCATATAAGTGGCTCCATCCATCTGTCTGAGAATGAAGCTTATAGATGACGCATGTCTGGTCTCCCCTGTTCTAGAAGCTGAGAGAATTCCAGCAAAACATAACATCTCTGTCACACAAAAATTTACATTTATAGTGCTCTTCGGGGCATTCATAAATCCAATTACCAAAGACGTTACACACAAGATGAAAAGAGAAAACTCAAAGAGCATGGAACACACCAGCAAATAGGATAACATGTAGAGAGATTTTTTTTTTCTTTTTTTTTATAATGCTGTAGTTCAGAACATGGTGTTGATATACCCCATCTAAAAACAACATTCATTCATTATCTAAATAGTAATGAGACTATGTTTAGCATGTAAACACATGAAAATCCCATAGAAGAAGATACATTCTTTCTGCAAGATCCCTTCAGTTGGATTGTATTTAATTATTTTTTTTTTGGTTCTGTGCTATTTTGGCTGCTACTATATGTAAGCTTCAAAGCAAGGAGATGGATGGATTTTGTTGTTGCTCAGCTTTATATCTGTATAACACACTACAGGAAAAGCCCTAAGAACAGAACAGCTTTTTTTTCTGAAAGAATTTTTCCGTTTCGGCAAATCAGGGGAAAACCTTTATTTCTACATGGATCATGGAATTACCCCTCATTATCTGAGTGAACCATAAAACACCCAAACAGACCCTATTTACCATAAACCCACACAATCAGAATGACCACATGCACTTCTAAGGAAGTTGACAAATAGAAGTGCTTTATAGCTCAGATTTGAAACTCTGCAGACTTGAGTATCATCTCAGGACTACTCTTCATTGGTCATAACTCACAGTGATGTCAAAAGAAAAAGAAAAAAGAAAATCAGATAAGATTGGCCTAAACTATTGAATGCCATTTTTTTAGCCAAGTTGTAATGGAATCATAGCGCCATCCGAAGGACTACTAAGTTGGACCAGAGACAGTATTGCAATGATCTCAACAACTAAATAAAACTAGTCCTTTTACAAAAACCCTGTAATGTCATTTCATAAATGGTGTCACATTTTTAATGCTGGAAAATGATCAAACTGTTGTGTTTTTTTCTTATTGTCTTTATCAGAATTTTAGACTACCCTCTGGTAATTTATTTTATTTTCAGACATTTTAACATTTCTGTTTACAAGTCAAAAACATACAATCGAGAAAATAGTCAAAGGTCATTTTTTAAATAGAGCTTTTGGGTTCTTGACTGTTGTTATTTTTTGGAATTGGGCAGCAGAAATATCATATTTAATGTAATACAGCACACACTGCAGGGCAACATTTTCCTAGGAGCTGTCTATGGTGCTGGAATTTACCACACATTTTAAAGTTGTTAAAAAAAATCCAGTAAATCTGGAACTGACTGAAGCATCTGTATACTTCCTCTTATTTCCCAAGGCAAATTGCAGCTAAACAAGAAGAATCAACAAATTGCAATTAAAATTGCTGGAGGACAATTTTTGTTTGTCAAGGGTAAAAGAAAGCTACCTATTTCTTTTCACCTTTTCAACCTTTAGCAATAGTATAAATTCTGTGGCAATGGGGGAATGTTTTAGGTGCTCAGCAAAAACACAAATGATAGAACAGATCAAATATGCATGTTTGGCAGATTTAAAGGAACTCTGTGTGCAGAGGAAAACCTTCGATGGTGATCACCACTGCTGGAAAGTATGGTTAAACCTGTTATTTGAAAATAGAATATTTTATTATCCAAAATAATGAACCAAAGTCAACATTTAGGTGACATATTCAACAGAAAAACAGATCTAGTGCTGTTAAAACACTGGAAATCCCTTGGATGGGGAAAACTGCGGAGCACCATCAATCGTATTGTTAAACCACACTGAGCAAGATGTAGAATTGGGACTTCCCAAAGATGTTATGTAGCATATCTCACACAAAGTTCAACTTAAACATATTCATCACTGGCTGACACTGACAGATATAGAACATTCAAACAACCTGAATGCAAACTAGAAGATGAAAAAAGTAAAACAAAACCATAGCAAACAGGAAAAGTCTGCAATAATAAAAGTTTGTTCAGTCTCAGTTTGTCATTTTCTCACAAAGATGACAGAACACTCAGCAAAGCAGACAGTTAGTCAGTGGTCAAGGACATGAAAACTAAGAGTGAATTTATAATGAACAGAAAAAAAGAGGTTTCGCTAATGATACAGAATATAAATACAACAGAAAAAATCTGAACCTGTATTAACATTGCGATCTAGTGTTGTGATCAGGGTTCAAATTTCCTTGGGCATTTGAGCTGATATTCCAGCAACCCAGAGGACATGAGAGAAGAGTTTGGTATTATAAACCAGCAATGACACAGAGAGGTTATCTTCTTACAGCAGCCCACTGTTTGAGAGGACTTAAAAGGAACGGAGGTACACTGCAATGCAGTACTGCACCGAAAAACCGGGGCCTCCCTCCTGGGTAGTACTGAAGAGGCAACACACAAGGTCACAAAGGTTTCTTGACTCAGGTAGTCAGGAGAGTTTTTGTCAGGAGGGAGTTACTTTGCTATAAAAACAAAGTGTTTTGGTCGAGTGCTGACTAATCTTGTCCTTATTTCATTTCTTTATATTTGAATCCCAAATAAATCAATTTGTAAGATTCATGCTCAACTTTTGCTTTTGCTCTTCAAGATGTATGCATATCTGAAAAAGTTGTTCTCCAGACAGTGGAAATAAGGAGTTTCAAAGGTATTTAAAATAATAACTCAGAGCCAGGAAACACAACAATCTCAAATGTACCACCGTTCATTGTCTTTCAAAGCAAACCATTATTTTAAAATGCATCCTTCTGAAATTCACTACCATTTATGTTCTCTGGAACTGCACATGGAAAACAGTCACAAAAACCATAGAACTGATTATTTTTTCTTGGGAATTTTTTAAAATGGAAATTCTTAAGTTGGGTAAATGCGTGGGTCCTTGCTGGTGACAAAACAGAAAGTAGTAAATACTGTTCTCATGCAGGGTATGCACGTCACTGACAGGAAACAGTCTCTGACACTTTTTGCCAAAAGATTATGACTCAACTAGAATTTAGAGTTTAAGAAAAATGACAAAACCTAAGCCTAAGGCTATGACACTAATATCTATCCAGCTGAACTGTCTTTTTTTTCTGTGCCTGAATGAAAAAAGCAAAATACCGTAAGAAGAGAACATTTGACTCCAGACACTGTCCACATTTTTAAACTTCCTTTCCATCCACCACATGAGAGGCAATAACTTGAAGTGGGTTTTATCAGAACAAATGACATATTGATGTGAGAAAACTAACTGCCGATGGACCGATACAGTGTGAGTACTGTGGGACGCTCAGAATTATGTTTTGCTACTTTTAGTGTAGTTAAATCTCCTGAGTAAAATAGACACTTGTTATGTGGAGAAAAGTGAGACTTGGACAACAGCTCACTAATAAAAAATATTGAACAGCTGTTTTTCAAAAGCATCTGTTTGGAAAAGTTGGAACATTAGACTACCATTGGAATGAAATTGCACGTCTAACCTGAAATATTCCCAGAATGAAAGAGTTTAAAAAGACAGTATTTGCTGTAGACAACTGCGGTAACGTACAGGCTGACTGCAGTTGCCACAGATCACTTCATACTCCTTCTGCTTAATGCCATTTTGCTAAATTTCTGAGTTACTGCCCTCACACAACAGTTCTTGTGACTTCCATCACCTCACTGGATATCACGTTTGCACCAAGGTTGGCGCTCCAGACGTGATATCGTCACCACTCATCAACTTTCTCCAGCATCCTTGGTGAACTTGACGAAGGTTTCCAGATATGGATATGGAAAGTAATACATCTATGATGATATACAAGCTTCAACAAAGTTGAAAAGAAAAAGTTCTAAATACGTTATGTTCATATACTGTTTGCCTTTCAAGGACAATGTGCAACCTGTTATGCATTTAAATTAGAAATATATTTAAGAACACAAGACTCAAAGAGAAAAATCTATGGTTTTTGAGCTTCTCTTTCAACTCTGATTATTATATCTCCTTTATAACACAGAGCATCATATGTTCCAAAGGGCTTCCTTTTAAGTAAAAATCATACTGAGCAGATTCATTAAGAATAAAACTAGCTTTAATTAAAAATTAGGATGGAAGACTTCAGCTCAGTGAAATTGCTCAACAATCACTAAACAGTCAGAGCCAATGTATTATCACCTTGTTATTTATTTTAAGGAGGAAAGATATATTTTGACAGTTTTTGACAAATTCTCGCTTTGCACAAGTTGTAAGCACACCCCAGGTGAATACTGAACTTTCAACTTGATAAATTTTTTTTCTACCCACAAGAGTTGCTAGAAATCTAGCAGCTGACCACAGCAGTGGGTCCACGGCTGCCTCAGAGTGGGAGGAAAGAGATAACCCTTATCAAGTTTTTCTCAAAGGGAACTCACAGCCGTGAAAGCTAATTACACTCTGACTCCATGGAGAACAACTATAAAACTCACTGATCCACTACATGTTTCTATGTCTGAAAAGAGATGTAAGGCCAATTTGTTTTTAATCAGAGTTTCTTTAAACACATACTCAAAAGAAATCCCTTCAAACATATTGTAATGCATTATCTATTATGGCATTTCCAGCTAAATAAAATCTCCAAGAAGAATTAATTGCTGAATCCATTCTTCCATATTCTCTCCAAAGTCTCCTTGAAGGTGTTGACCCAGTGTTTTCTAGTTGTTGTTGTTTTTTTTCTCGTAATACTACTGTCTGGGTTTTCCTACAGGCAGTTCAAAAGTTCAAAAATAATTGTCATTTAGTTCTGTTAAAACAACAGACCTTAGAAAGACAGTTTGGTTTTGTTAAAAATATCTACAGTTCCTGAACATTTTCACATTTTGTCATCTCACGAACATTAATGTATTTTATTAGAAAATCATCTTGATAGTTATGGTGCACATTTGTTTTTAGCTTTTCTGTTTCTCCACATTTTACAGCAATTAGAATTGCCCATTTTTTGCAAAATAGCGCAGGCTCATTCAAAGTGAAAGGGAAATCGCTGACAATATAATTTTTTTCTAAAATAGATTCTCAATTGGACTTAGGTCAGATCTTTAACTAGGCCAATTTAACACATGACTGTGTTTTAATCTTAACCATTCCACTGTATTTCACAGTTAGGGAGGTTTGCTCAGGGTTTTGTGTAGTTCCGTTTTAGCTCTATTTAGTCCTATTTCTTCTCTCACCAGAGCAGCAATCCTCCACGTTTGCCTTGTCCCCAGTGATTTCAAACTGAAAATGGGACTTCTTATGGTTTATCCCGAACAATGGCATTCATCTTTTCACTCCTACGTAGGTCAAATTTATGGAGTGTATGACTAATAGGTGTTCCATCAAAGATTTCTCCCACTTGAGGTGTGGATTTCCACATCTCCTCCAGGAATACTATGGGGCTTTTGTCTGTTGCTTTGATAAATGCCTTGGTACACACCAAACAATTCAGCTTTTCTTAACAACTCAAATGCTGTTAGGTTTTATCTGGGTTAGACTGACAAAAATTGAGTTAAAAAATTATGACTCTGGAGTTGAAGTCGGCACTGTGCTATTCTTTGAGTAACTCCACAGCTTATCTATGTGATCACGGGAATTCTCCTCCACTATGAAATAAATCAGTAATAACTTAATTCTAGCTGTTCATAAGTGATAAGGTTAATTTTGTTGATTACAAATTGTTTGCTTGGACTAGAATTTAACAGACTTTTGATTGAACAGATAAGACCAGCAACACTTGTAACGAAGAAATCATGCATATTTCTGCATAGAAAAAAAATGCTTAATGTTATGTTTTAGGGTGATGGTGACCCAAACATTAATGGCAGAAAACCTCTTGTGATGGGTTTTGATTTCACCCAATTTGGTAACTTGAACTTTAAACACTGAATAATTTATCCCAGTCTTCAGACAGCTATTCATATCCAGTGTACTGGTTTAAGACCCAGCGCTGTTGAACTGAAACAACGCAGGGGTATCTCCGTCAAATGTTGACCCAGCGCTGTGTGAAAAATGTTACTATTCTTCACTCTGTCTTAAATGTGCGAGTTAATTGTTGATGGTTTTCAAATAATCAATAAAAACCAGGACAAATCACCTAAAAAACAGTTTTTACCCGATGGCAATCATGGCACTAAATTCAAAGGCATAAGAACTTCTGCTCTTGACACCACTTTGTTATAAATGTAAATTCTGTTGAGACACCTCCAGGCGCCGCAACCATCTTCTGATGTCTATTTATTTCTCATTTTGTACTATTTATTTTTTTATCTTTGTATATTATGTATATACACATAACCTGCATCTCAACTCGAGTCGAGCAAATCTCAATCTCGTTGTAATCTGTTGATGACAATGACAAATAAATCTTATCTTACCTTATCTTATCTAACTGAGCAAACTCTGCTCCATAAACATGTTCTAGATTGATTTGTATACAAATCTTAATGAATATAAACGTGCTTACAAATTCATCCTTGAATTGTCTTCTGGGTTCATTGGGCTTCATGATGCTGTTTGTTCACTAATATTCTCATTGTGCTGAGATTAAAATACACTTTATGTTGTCATATTTAGTGTTATTTAAAGTGAACCCAAAAGTGGGAAGGTAGAGGCAGCAGGTGATTTTGCAAATTTAATGAAAAATAATGAGAAAAGCAAACTTACAAAAATACAGGAAGCCAAACTTGAACAAAAATAATCCATACCAAAAAATCATCCAGGAGACATGAGGAGCATGAGAGGAAACCAGAGAAGTAACCAGCGAGTAGTGACTGAGAAAGAAATGCTTAAATAGAGAGAGAGAGAGAAAATAAGGATAAACATAATAAACGAGAATCAGTAAGAAAGGACTGAACTAAGACAAACAAGAACAAGAATGATCCAACCAAATTAAGAAACAAGCACAAAACCATAATGAAACTAGTCTCAAATCAAACTACAAAACAACCTAAAATCCTAATATTTTTCCATAAATGAGTGATTTCTAGAGGCTATTTGCGTACAAATACTATTTTACTATTATTTGGAACCATTATAATTTATGACTTATGTTGAGGATGACCAAGTGCGACAGGACAGAGGCAGATGTGATGAAAATTATTTAGTAAATATCCAAACACTTTCTAGAACACTAGAAAATACTGGAGACACAAAAGAGCAGAACAGGGATTGACTCCAGAATCCAGCAGAGAGTAATAACACAGGTGAGAACACACCTACACACACATAATACAAACATAGATGGAACCCATTGTTGCTTTTGTCAGTTTCAAGTTATTTCTATAGGAGTGCCAACTATTTTGTCTACTTGCATATTTCAGGAGAAAAAAAATGTGAACTTCCTATACAATATCTAAAGAAAAGCTAATAATTATCTAATGTTTCTGCATCCACTGTATGTGTCTTTGTGTTGTGTGTTGAGGAATTTAAAATATTGTTTGCTTGTAAACCAGCTAAATGTCATCTAATTAATATCCAGAAACAGTTACAGGGACTCCTTCAAACCTGTCTTATATTTGAGAGAACTTTCCAAAACTGTCTCTCGCACAGCTGAACAAATCAGTCATTCCTTCTGAATCCTGACTGCCAATTAAAAAGACTTTTCTCCCCTTCCTGTCGATCAGTCAGTTGCTTAGGCAGCTAGTCAAAACTGCAGTGATTTGACGTAAGATTGGAAGGGCATTTAAAAAAAGCAAAGCACACAGTTTGTGTTCATTAATTTTAGCAAAATAAAAAGTTAAATAATTATAGATATAAATTCTCTCTGACTTCAAACTGTAAGAGAGGCAGCATACGTAAATAAATATCTCAATATTATGTACTTTTATGAGAAGCAGTCAGAAAAGATGATAGGTCCCATTTAAAATATATATTAATTGGCCAAAACAAGAACCATAGATATTTACAGATTGTCCTCCTTAATGACTGTTGACTCTTTTTTATTTATTATTATTGTTATTATTTAAAAAGGCTATTTTTAGGCACTGGTATCTTTTATTGAACAGTGTGTTGTTCACATGGTGTGCATGCTCAACTGAGCCACCCAGCACCCCATGCCTAATTATTATTAAAAAAGAAAATATTTTCAGGCCAAGATAGAACATTGTTTCTTAAAGCCAGCAACCAAGATATCAGTTTTTGTCAATACACACCTGTGTTTGTTTTGTCACACACATCTGAGCCTCAAGTCATCCATTAAGATGACCTCAGTGTTTTGTCTTGTGTTAAAAATGTGTCAACCAGTTCAGGAATAAGATCAGCACATGCTCTAAAATGTGTGGAAAATTGGATGGAGCTAATCCAGTCCTCACTTTCTGGTTTTCCCCTGTGAAGTCCTTGTCATCAGGAAAACAAGCCCAGGGGGGACATCAAGTGTCATGGTGTGTTCTCTTCTCATTTGGGTACAATTAAATTTAAACGGTGTATAAATAAACAGCCAACAGGGTAAACTAAAGAACTGTCACATTTTCTCACAGACTGACTCGTGACATGATAAAACATCCTGGAATTTAAAGACAAAGTAAATAGAAAGGTATTGTTTGTCTTGTTTTGTATATATACAATAAGCTGTAATTCCTTGGCAGAGATAGGTGGAGGATATTTCCATAAAAACCTTTTTTTTTTTTTTTTTTGGTAGCAGTTATTTATACTGAATGGCCAAACTTCCATCCTGACATGCTTTTATCATCACAAATGAATAATACCAAAATAGTAAGTGAAGAAACCTTTTGGCCATGCACAAGAGGACTAGAGTAAAATCTGAAGGTATTAAACCAAACTCTCCTGGTTTGACCTCAGAAAAAAAATTATAATATGATACAATTACCAATTTGTAAAATTATTGCGTTTCATTTGGAGAGCAGTTTTCAAATACAACTTTTCACCCATTTTCACTGAAGCATATTAATTTCTTGGTAGTTTTTTTTTTCTTTTTTTTGCTGAATATGAATAAAACTACAGATCCTTAAATTACAGAGTTGAGTTTTATTCACACTCTCAATAACTTGCTTAAACTGGAGCTTGATGACTGTTGTTTCTATTGATTTTTGAGGGTCGAGTACAGTTCCTCCCTGAGGTTACTTCGTGTTGTTTAAATTATAAAAGAGATTTATCACTTAATTTCTGAAACACTGATTTCAGAATCAATACTTTCATTGATGTTGAAAGTCCCAGGTCATGAAGCTTCACTATCAGCTATTGGACAGGCAATGATAATTATAAGAAGACAAACATTACACTGACAGAGAGGACTAGACAAAGTCTAGTGGGAAGCAGCAGCATGTAATATCACATTTCTTAGAAGCTGCATGCTATATGTATGTGATTGTTATTGCATCTGTTTCTATGTTTACATATTGTCTGTGTAGGTGTGTTGGCATGTACATATGTGTAATTAGAAGTGGAGGTAATGGTATTTTATAGAAGAGTTGGATTAAGGTTACACCCACCAAGCTCTAGGATCAAAGATACACACACACACACACACAAAAATGCAGCGTGGGAGAAATGCTGACTCAATAGATTATTAGAACATTGTTGACTGGCAAAAAAACTCAACTAATGTTCAAGTTATCAGGAGATATTTGCAGAGATTGATCTTTCCAAACTTGAAAGAATAAACTTTTTAAGTTACAGTTTGCACAACCAAGATAGACAAGCCAAGAGAGGAGAAAAAACATCAGACTCGGCGAGAGCTTAAGAGCCGATCTGTTATGCAAGATGACTATCCTGTGTGCTGGCCAGATTTGAAGGGAGTGATAAACTCTACAAGGGGCACTGATTTCAATCTTCTGTGTTTTCTTATCACACACAGCAAAATAAGTTTCTACATGTGAACAAACAAAAGCACAGAGTGTGAAATCTAATCCCTATCTCCTGTGGCCACCTGTAAAGACGCCTTTCTCTTGTCTTTGGCACTTTCTGAGGGGAAACAAATGATTCCCGAGTGAAGAGAGATGAGAGAAAAACTGAAAGAAGGGAAACAAATGAAACACAGCCAGGGGTGGCATGTTGGAAGCTTATCAGCAGCTAGTAACTTCAAAACAACACAAGGGGCTCTGAACATACACAGGGTGGTATAATACATAAGTGAGGGAGTGGTAGTGAGTAAAACCAATGTTAAAATAAAGAAAAACAACTCTGTAGCTGGGATGGAGAACAGATAATCTAAAAACTTCGCCTGTATAAGTTTGTTTATACATTTTGTGGTTATGTGGATTGTGTTATGCATGTTCAAGCATCTGTCACGACATTTTGTGTTGAAAACAAACCTGAAACTCTCAAATTTTGTCATGTAATATACTATTTTATATATCTCAAATGCCACCTCCTTATAAGCATTTCATTGGTTGTTGTTGCAATCAAGGGAGGCAATGGCATAGTAGTGGGTAATTTTTTTTTATAAACTATAACATATATCAAATATAGCTGGCAAGCTATCATACCTTCTTTATTTCTCATGTCACGCTGTACTGACACTAATCTTCTCATTTCTGCCTGATTACATATAATTAGAAGCTATTTAGCACACATTACAAACATACTGTGTTGTCTGAGAGGCTGTGTAATGAATAATGTATTCTGCATCTCAGATTGTAAATCATAGCAACTCTTCACACTCAGAATGTGCATAGATCGGGCATATTTGCTTACAATTCATTATGATTTGAGCCACATTTTACTAGTTTGTCCATCACTGCTGTGAGAAAAATTATTGTTTAGTTGTGTATTTTTATACTGAGCATTTGAAAAGTCAATCATATCTATCTATCTATCTTCTGCTCCTTCTCTCTGTGTCCACACTTTCTGGCTCCTTCACATGCACATTTGTCTTTTTAACATTTTAACACCCCATTATGCATAAACACAACACATTCAAGCACTGGCAATGTCATAAGCTGTGGTGGAACCAGTGGAACCAGGTTGCAGTGATGATAATGATATTTAATGAAGAATAAACAGTACAAAATGTCCAAAAGCCAGGCAGCACTGCTGAGCGGAAGACCTTGGCTCAACACAGGTAGCGACAGGCTAAACGAATGGACAGACGACGGACTGAGAAAAACATCAGACGACAACTGACTGTAGGTAGACAAGGACCCGACGAAGAACAAAGGATACAGGTGAGGTTAAATACACAGGGAGTAATTAAGGAAACGAAACACACCAGGGAGCAATCAAAGGGTAAGACAGGATAACAGGGAGACTCAGACACAGAGACTCGAAATAAATACACAGAAAAACACGGAACATGACAGGCAATACACCACTAACACTGACACTCATGTTCCATTTTAGTTTTTCTTAATTTTATCTTTTAATAAATGTTTCCATTATGCACCTTTACTCGTGCCATGGTCTCCTGATTTTGTTATGACCATCAGCTAGTTGTAACACTGTACTAAGTATTACTTACCACACTACAGCATTTATAATACTTTTAAATTCTAATTTATGTTCATTATTCAGTGTCTGTTCTCCTAAACAGGAATTGAAAAACACAAATGTCAGTGCATATTAATCAGCAACACTAAACAGAACAGCTGTGATGACTTGGGGTGTCAGATTATTAACCCAACAGATATTAAGATTTAGCTGCTAATTAATACAAACTTGACAATTTCATAGAAATTGAAAGTAGTTTGTTCGTCATATTCCAGTTAAACATGCGGTGGTCATTTAACTGCTTTGCTCTTTTTACTGCAGCTTTGAGCCATTTAAACATGTAGCAGATACAGTAAGACTTCATATTTGGAAAGTATGTAATATCTTATAAATGAGTATTATTCTATATGGACTCTTGAGGTGCATTTGAACGAATGCACCTTTGTACATAAGTGATGGTTAAGCATAGAAAAGCCAAATATGGAAAGCTGTTAATATGCTGCCTTCACTGCTATGAAGAGACAGAATTACTGCAGTTTCTTTGTTCCTCCAGACCAGTCTGTACGATAGATTAATTAATA
Source organism: Xiphophorus hellerii (assembly GCF_003331165.1). Taxonomy (NCBI): domain Eukaryota; kingdom Metazoa; phylum Chordata; class Actinopteri; order Cyprinodontiformes; family Poeciliidae; genus Xiphophorus; species Xiphophorus hellerii. The sequence continues at coordinate 17,331,924 of NC_045694.1, read as the reverse complement.
TGTGAATTTATTTGGATTATTTAATATGTTTACTTATTTAAGTTTATCTTAGAGTCCTTCCTTATACATCTCGCAGAGGCATATTGTAGACAATCACCAATATATTTCAATAGTTAAGTGTTTTATTTAAAAACTAAACTTAAAACAACTTTATAAAATGTCTTCACAGTCCGGGATGAGATTGTTCTCTATATTTTCAGTTAAAAATGACTCTTAAAAAGCTACAACCATGTCAGTTCAATTCAGGAGAAGATGGAACCTCTTAGATCTATTCCTGCAGCCGCGTTTATTGACTCTGTCGCACCACAGTACAGCTGAGATCCACTACATGCAGCTCTCACTCATCAATGGGCTCCGTCGGGTCACTACCTGTAAACAAAAACAGGTGCTGGCCAGAAGAAGTCCATAGAGCCAGCCAATCTCCTCTGCGACCTACGAGGCCAAACCCTGCAGATGTCAGTAGATAACAGAATTCACAGAAGCTTGAGAGGTTCATCTCTGCTCTGCTGTTAACATGATGTTTTCCACTGATTGTATTTTTTTCTGCTGCAGGAACGGAACTGCAGATCATGCCGATCGGTCGTCTTCACCTGGCAATCAAACAAACTGTCCTTTCGTTGCTTCCGGCTGCTATATGTTCCCTTACTACTGCAGACTGAGTTCTACACTTTTCAGGTGTTAAACCTCACTAGCAGGTTTAGGAAACAGCTTATAGGCCACTTCCAGGCACAGCCACAACTCCACATATTGACCGTCATCAAGCAACGTCAAGCAATTTGTCCAGGTCCAAATAACCATAGTGGATTAAAACTATGATGTTTTATTGCGAATGCAGTAAAAATAAAATTTGAGTAAGAATCATGCACATGAAATTAAAACAGTTAAACACATGCATAATCACAGTATCAGAATAAACACTGTTAACAACAAATTTCCACTGTGTGAATATTGACAGAAATGTGCCCTGCATGTGCTTTGTGTGACAGAAAATTAACGCCCTAAAAAAATAATCTCCATCATGAAACAGAGAAATAATGGGATACTTTTTAAAGGGACGCTGGTCACAGTAAATGGGAAGGTGTATGATGCAAAATCTTGTAAGAGAACCTGTAAAATACTGCAAAAGACTTGAATGTGGCTAAATTCAATTGAGAATCTGTATAAAAATATGAAAATTTACACTCTGCATGCAATCTGAGTGAGGATTAAGTTCTTGGCAAATGTAAATGTGAGGTTTAAATAAGCTCCGGCATGGTGCTTTTGATATCATACATGTCAGTTCAAAAAGGATAATATGAGAAGGCAGCTCTGTCTGTAAGAAAACCACCAGTTGTACCACAGCTTGAGAATGTAAGACCAACCTGGAGAACATGCATGTACCTCGAGCCTTATGACAAATAATTATATGAAATTCCAAAAGCAACAGCACATAGTACAAGACATTTATACAGAACTTTTAGAATATATTTATTTTTTTCAATATCGTCCAAACAGTGATTGTTGAAGTATTAATAATTATCCTTGCACCCAAAAAATATATTTGTATATTTTATACACTACATATATGTAAATATTTGATTAGAATAACATTAGAATATTCACATTTTCAAACAAACATACAAATAGTGATAATATTTGAAAACATGGTTTGTTAATAATATTAAGAAATTTTCAAAATGATTGATTAGAGTTTCTTTGAAAGCTTGTGAGAATTTCAACACAATCTAGTAATACTTGTAAAAGAAAATCTAAGTCATAAATTTCAGTTCTTAGTAGTTTGAAAACTTAAAGGAGGAGAAATTCTGCTGAGGATAAAATAATACTAATTAATTACCAATTATGGCACATTTCCTCATACAAAAATTTGATGTGTTGCTGTTCAATATAACAAATGTAATTCAAAACACAAACATAATTAGCACAACATTTTAAAGCTGTGATTTTGCTTATGTGAATTCCATATTTTGCCATTCCAGATCATTATCTTCCTGAAACAAAGGGATAGATGAAATGATGGTGGCTAACTCACCCAGGACTTGCTCCAGGTTGTGTGCTGCCTTCCTGACTGATTTGACAAATTTCATGATCTCAGATTTGGTTTCAGTTGGTGGGGAAGACGCTTCCTCTGCCACTAGGTCACTTTCACCGTTGTCAGACTCTTGCATCAGTGAGTTTGACAACAGTGTTGCCTGATCAGAGACTGACATTGAGTCTCCAGTTTCAGACTCGGAGGCAGAAGGAGGTTCAGTTCGCTTCTCTGCTTCTCTGGCTTCCTTAATGTGCTGAATCTCTTTTGCATCCAAAGCAATGAAGAAAATATCCACAGCTACAAACAAACCAGACAGCACACCTGTTGCCACTTCTGCCAAACGCACTACCCTGCATGTTTGTGCAGCAAGCTTGCCAATGTTAGCCACTCTAACTAACCGGACCAGTTCAGCAATGCCTCCAAGCCCTTTTCCAACCCTAGTGCCAACACTCGTCAGGTTTTCCTCTGTAAACGTGCTATCAGTGCCAGGTGTTTGTGGACACTGGTTTTTGATGGCCTGCATACCACTGTTAATCTCCAAGAGCCATGTCACCACTGCACTAATTTTCTGTTCTATTTCTTTAATGATACTGCGAACTGCTTTACGGTCAGAAGACTGGTTGACCATTTTTGTGATGTTTGAGGCACCAGCAGTGACCCCACCAACAGCACCCACCCCCACACCAACTCCAGTGACAATAAGTGACACTCCTAAAGTGAAGGGTGCCAGAATAAGCCCCACTATGGATGTAATTCCTCCCACGGCTCCAATCACTCCTCCTGTCAGGCTGCCGATTGTAGTGCCTTCATGAACACGCTCCAGACCATCTGCCAGAGCTCTCAGCTTCTCCAGCTTCATCTGAAGATCCTCCACAGTTGTTTGGCACTAAAACAACAAATAAAAAACAAACACAGTCAGTTTCTGAAACCACACAAAAAGAAACCTTGTAGAAGCACACCTGAGATGAGAGCAACTTGCAGATGTCTATGCACTACCTTACGCCCCATGCGTCTCTTTTCTAACACACCTGAATCAAATGGACTGCTAGTTACCAGGCCTCAGCAGAGCCAACTGAGAGAATTCAGCTATTTGATTCTGGTGTATAGATGCAGAGATGTTTCTGAACATTAGTTCTTGAATACTTTACTTGGGCACCTCTAGACTACACTGCAATAATTGGAAAAATGGAAATATCCTACCTTGGTTCTAAGACACCTGATGATGATAGGGCGCAGCAGGATCTCACTGGCTGTTGGTCTTTCTTCAGGCTCTTTTTTCAGAAGGTCACTCAAGAGATCACAAAGCTCAAATGAAAAATGGCTTGGAAGAGGACTGGTAAACACCACTAATTATCTTAGGCATGAGCTTGATTGTAGTCTCTGCAGAGAACTGAAAAGCAAAAAATCAATACCAGGCAAGGTTTTATAACTTTCAACATATAAGCAAATTTTTTGTCACTGTATAAAACGTATGTACTAAAGCCTTGAGAGCCAAATTTAAAAGAACAATTGAAAGACCTGCTGTTCTAATATCATTTTGACCTGGTACCAAATTGTATTTTGTATCAGAACTGTAGACATTATCCACAAGTAAAAAATGAAATAAAACTATACAAAAAATGCCTTTAATGCTGACTTTCACCCAAAACTAGGCAGACTATTGTTTTTTACATATTTCAAGTCAGTGTTGTTAACTTACTGCTTTCTGTTTCGTGCAGAGCTCATACAGTATGCATCCCAGCGACCAGATGTCACTAAATAAATACAGGACAAACATGAGAAAAAAAATCTCAAAATATTTAATATCATGAATCTACTGTTGAGGTGACTACACATCTGACTTTGTTTTTATAAGATATGAGTGGAGATTGTGTAATATGTTCTGTTTTTCTTCTGATTGGTTTATTAAAACAAAAAAGATATAATTATTTAACACAGCTTATTTATGTATTCATATGCAAATGGGATGCAGCCAATTTTACATCAATTATGCTTTCAATGTGAGATGAAAAAAGGATTTTCTGTTATGTTTTCAAGTTAACTCAAAGTTTAAAAAATTAAAAGAAAAAAAGAGTTGCTTTTTTCAGCTTTTTCACATATTAACACATATTACCAATATCAAATGGGATTGCTGCATACGATAGCTGTGGCTACAGTGTAGTAGCTTACCATCACCAGTGTGTGATTGTTTGCATGAATGTAGTGTGAAGCACTTTGGCGTTCTCTGGACTTGATAAAGTGCTTTACAAGTACAGATCATTTTACCGTTTACCATGATGGACTGAGGGGAGGACTCCCAAAGGTTCATATGATCATTATTCTTTATTTTTTTATAGCCAGTTGTGTTAGTGACATATTTCTGATCTTTCTAATGTACTTTTCAGCTTTTATTTCTTGTAGTAACAGGCCTACTTGAATAAAATTGGCCAACAACTCTTATTAGGCCCGAGCAGCAAAGCGCTGCGAAGGCCTATTGTTTCTGTACTGTTTCTTATTAGGCCCGAGCAGCAAAGCGCTGCGAAGGCCTATTGTATCTGTACTGTTTATTAGGCCCGAGCAGCAAAGCGCTGCGAAGGCCTATTGTATCTGTACTGTTTATTATTATTATTATTCTTACCCCCTCTTCGTGCGCCTTTTTGGGGGCTTTATCATATTCAAAAACTCACCAAACTTGGCGGTCGCGACTAGGTGGTTTAAAAATTTTGAATTTTAAGGTCGTTGCAAAAATCGCAAAAAAAATTGCTCAACGGCGGCAACTAGCAATTTTCAACGGAACCTTTGCAATTCATTTATTTCATCGTACAGACATGAAATTTGGTACACATGTAGAGCTCAAAAAGACATTCAGAATTTGGTATAGATTTCATAGTGCAACTATCACAGGAAGTCGGCCATTTTGTCTTGAACGTCCATTTTTTTCCTCGATTTTGACGTTTACAGCCTTCGTATTTGATCGAACTCCTCCTAGGGATTTCGATTGATCGACTTCAAACTCGGTCAGTCTGATCATAAGGCATGTTTGATTTAAAGTTATCAAATTGGTGAGTTTTGGAGCATGTTGAAGGGGGGTTAGCAGGGGTCAAAGTTCACCTACTCGCCATGAAACACGAAACTCTTATATTTCCTATATAAAAACACATAGAGGGACCAAACTTTCACTGATTGATCGTCATCGGGTGTCCTAAAATACCCTGTGGTCAAATGATGACATCACTTAGGCCACGCCCCCTGAGAACAGGAAGTGTCATGTTTTACTGTGAACGGTCGCTATCTTAGCCCTTTGACCTCATCAACATGAAACTGTGTCCAGAGACAGAAGACATGTTGGTGTGTTGAGCATTCCAACCCCGACCGGCTTTGACATAGCAGGTGGGCGTGGCGGCGTGGCGAAGTGACCTGTAACGCCGTTGCCATACGTTTGGCTCTGAATTCCACAATTTCGGGCCCAGCTGCTCCAAACTCACTAGGATGGATCCTTATCCACCCACCGACAGGAATTCATAACAAAATTTGGTGGGCGTGGCCTAATTTATCTATAGCGCCCCCTAGAGTATTTTAAATGAACAGCCCCAAGCCATGCTTAAACCTAGAATTACGAAACTTGGTACACATGTGTATCTTGTCGGGACGTACAAAAAAGTCTCTTAGAGCCATGGTCGAAACCCAACAGGAAGTCGGCCATTTTAGATTGAAGTTCATTTGACCTCGATTTTGACGTTTACAGCCTTTGCATTTGATCGAACTCCTCCTAGGGATTTCGATTGATCGGCTTCAAACTCGGTCAGTCTGATCATAAGGCATGTCTGATTTAAAGTTATCAAATTGGTGACTGTATGAGCTTGCTGAAGGGGGCTTACCAGGGGTCAAAGTTCACCTACTCGCCATGAAACACGAAACTCTTATATATCCTGCACAGAAACTCACAGAGATACCAAACTTTAAATTATTGATCATCATTAGGTGTCCAAAAATACCCTGTGGTCAAATGATGACATCACTTAGGCCACGCCCCCTGAGAACAGGAAGTGTCATGTTTTACTGTGAACGGTCGCTATCTTAGCCCTTTGACATAATCAATATTAAACTGTGTCCAGAGACAGAAGACATGTTGGTGTGTTGTGGATTCAAGCCCTGACTGGCTGCGATGAAGCAGCTGGCTGTGGCGGCGTGGCGAAGTGACCTGTAACGCCGATGCCATACGTTTGTTTCTAGATTCCACATATTTCGACCGAGCTGCACCAAACTTGGCCTGACTCATCCTGGTGTGATGCCTGACAATGCTATGTCATCATATTATGACGTCATCTAAGCCCCGCCCCCTCAGAATGAATTAGAGAGATCTTCTGTGTAATTACATAATAAACAGTCCATGTTCGTTGTTTGTAGGGCAATGCTGCCCTCTGCTGCCCACTGAAATAGTTTCATTATTTCAGTAATTCGACACCAGAGGGCAGCATTGCCCTACGGAATGACAGTTCAATGTTGTAATGGAGGAAAAAATTAAATAATTTGTAATTCTAACACAAAAACTCACAGAGACACCAAACGTTCAGTGATTGATCATAATCGAGTGTCCAATAATATCCAATGGTCAAATGATGACATCATTTAGGCCACGCCCCCTGAGAACAGGAAGTGTCATGTTTTACTGTGAACGGTCGCTATCTTAGCCCTTTGACCTAATCAACATGAAACTGTGTCCAGAGACAGAAGACATGTTGGTGTGTTGTGGATCCAAGCCCTGACCGGCTGCGATGAAGCAGCTGGGTGTGGCGGCGTGGCGAAGTGACCTGTAACGCCGATGCCATACGTTTGCTTCTAGATTCCACATGTTTCGACCGAGCTGCACCAAACTTGGCCTGACTCATCCTGGTCTGATGCCTGACAATGCTATGTCATCATATTATGACGTCATCTAAGCCCCGCCCCCTCAGAATGAATTAGAGAGATCTTCTGTGTAATTACATAATAAACAGTCCATGTTCGTTGTTTGTAGGGCAATGCTGCCCTCTGCTGCCCACTGAAATAGTTTCATTATTTCAGTAATTCGACACCAGAGGGCAGCATTGCCCTACGGAATGAAAGATCAATGTTTTAATGGAGGAAAAAATTAAATAATTTGTAATTCTAACACAAAAACTCACAGAGACACCAAACGTTCAGTGATTGATCATAATCGAGTGTCCAATAATATCCAATGGTCAAATGATGACATCACTTAGGCCCCGCCCCCTCGGAACAGGAAGTGCTATTTTTTTACTTGGAAAGCTCTGTTTATGGCTCTTTTGACCTAATCAAGATGATTCGGATGATAAACTCTGTCAATGCTCGCTGCTGGCTGAACCGTGTGGGCGTGGCCAAATGGCGAATATCAGTCCCTCGCCATATACATACGTTTGGCTCTAAATCACACATGGATCATCCGATTGACGCCAAACTGGATATGTATGACCTTTGTTCACCTCTAAAGAGCCCAACGAGGTTGAAATGTAATTTGACTCCACTGCGCCCCCTAAGTTAATACATGGGCTGTATCTCCACGATGCATCGACCGATCTGCATCAGATTTTTTGACAGTCGTCGGGGAGCGCCGCCGAACGCATTCACGCGTGTCGCCCAGTGGACGGGCGGCGAAAATGCGCGACAGCTCCTGCGGCGGCTGGCGGGCGGCGGTGCTGGAAACTGCGGCAGAGCTGCTGCGGTGGCGAGCGGGCTGCGGCTCTGGAAACTGTGCGAGAGCTTCTGCGGTGGCCGGAACCCCCGCGGTGGCCAATAGGCCGGAGCGGCGCTTGCTGCGAGGGCCGCCCGAGGCTGCTTGCAGCTTTAATTATTATTATTATTAGGCCCGAGCAGCAAAGCGCTGCGAAGGCCTATTGTATCTGTACTGTTTATTATTACGATTCTTCCCACCTCTTCGTGTGCCTTTTTGGGGGCTTTCTCATATTCAAAAACTCACCAAACTTGGCGGTCGCAACTAGAAAATTTAAAAATTTTGAATTTTAAGGTTGTCGCAAAAATCGCAAAAAAAATTGCTGAACGGCGGCAACTAGCAATTTTCTGTTGACACAATGGTATGAACGTACTTCATCGTAGAGACATGAAATTTGGTACACTTGTAGAGCTCACCAAAAGACTCAGAACTTACATTTAATGTTATAAGCCAACTATCACAGAAAGTCGGCCATTTTGTATTGAACGTCCATTTTTTACCTCGATTTTGACGTTTACAGCCTTCGTATTTGATCGAACTCCTCCTAGGGATTTCGATTGATCGACTTCAAACTCGGTCAGTCTGATCATAAGGCATGTTTGATTTAAAGTTATCAAATTGGTGAGTTTTGGAGCATGTTGAAGGGGGGTTAGCAGGGGTCAAAGTTCACCTACTCGCCATGAAACACGAAACTCTTATATTTCCTATACAAAAACACATAGAGGGATCAAACTTTCAGTGATTGATCGTCATCGGGTGTCCTAAAATACCCTGTGGTGAAATGATGATATCACTTAGGCCACGCCCCCTGAGAACAGGAAGTGTCATGTTTTACTGTGAACGGTCGCTATCTTAGCCCTTTGACCTAATCAACATGAAACTGTGTCCAGAGACAGAAGACATGTTGGTGTGTTGTGGATTCCAACCCCGACCTGCTTTGACATAGCAGGTGGGCGTGGCGGCGTGGCGAAGTGACCTGTAACGCCGTTGCCATACGTTTGGCTCTGAATTCCACAATTTCGGGCCCAGCTGCTCCAAACTCACTAGGATGGATCCTTATCCACCCACCGACAGGAATTCATAACAAAATTTGGTGGGCGTGGCCGAATTTCTCTATAGCGACCCCTAGAGTATTTTAAATGAACAGCCCTAAGCCATGCTTTAACCTAGAATTACGAAACTTGGTACACATGTGTATCTTGTCAGGAGGTACAAAAAAGTCTCTTAGAGCCATGGTCGAAACCCAACAGGAAGTCGGCCATTTTGTATTGAAGGTCCATTGTGGACCTCGAGTTTGACGTTTACAGCCTTTGCATTTGATCGAACTCCTCCTAGGGATTTCGGTTGATCGGCTTCAAACTCGGTCAGTCTGATCATAAGGCATGTCTGATTTAAAGTTATCAAATTGGTGACTGTATGAGCTTGCTGAAGGGGGGTTACCAGGGGTCAAAGTTCACCTACTCGCCATGAAACACGAAACTCTTATATATCCTGCACAGAAACTCACAGAGATACCAAACGTTCAGTGATTGATCATCAATAGGTGTCCTAAAATACCCTGTGGTGAAATTATGACATCGCTTAGGCCACGCCCCCTGAGAACAGGAAGTGTCATGTTTTACTGTGAACGGTCGCTATCTTAGCCCTTTGACCTAATCAACATGAAACTGTGTCCAGAGACAGAAGACATGTTGGTGTGTTGTGGATCCAAGCCCTGACCAGCTGCGATGAAGCAGCTGGGTGCGGCGGCGTGGCGAAGTGACCTGTAACGTCGATGCCATACGTTTGCTTCTAGATTCCACATGTTTCGACCGAGCTGCACCAAACTTGGCCTGACTCATCCTGGTGTGAAGCCTGACAATGCTATGTCATCATATTATGACGTCATCTAAGCCCCGCCCCCTCAGAACAGGAAGTGCCGTTTTTTTCCTTGGAAAGCTCCGTTTATGGCTCTCTTGACCTAATCAAGATGATTCGGATGATAAGCTCTGTCAATGCTCGCTGCTGGCTGAACCGTGTGGGCGTGGCCAAATGGCGAATATCAGTCCCTCGCCATATGCATACGTTTGGCTCTTATTCATGCATAGATCATCCGATTGACGCCAAACTGGATATGTATGACCTTTGTTCACCTCTAAAGAGCCCAACGAGGTTGAAATGTAATTTGGCTCCACTGCGCCCCCTAAGTTAATACATGGGCCGTATCTCCTCGACGCATCGACCGATCTGCACCAGATTTTTTGACAGTCGTCGGGGAGCGCCGCCGAACGCATTCACGCGTGTCGCCCGGTGGACGGGCGTGGAAAATGCGCGACAGCTTCTGCGGCGGCTAGCGGGCGGCGGTGCTGGAAACTGCGGCAGAGCTTCCGCGGTGGGGAGTTGGCTGCGGCTCTGGAAATCGCGCGAGAGCTTCTGCGGTGGCCGGAACCCCCGCGGTGGCCAATAGGCCGGAGCGGCGCTTGCTGCGAGGGCCGCCCGAGGCTGCTTGCAGCTTTAATTATTATTATTACGATTCTTCCCACCTCTTCGTGTGCCTTTTTGGGGGCTTTATCATATTCAAAAACTCACCAAACTTGGCGGTGGCGACTAGAAAATTTAAAAATTTTGAATTTTAAGGTTGTCGCAACAATCGCAAAATAAATTGCTCAACGGCGGCAACTAGCAATTTTCTGTTGACACAATGGTATGAACGTATTTCATCGTAGAGACATGAAATTTGGTACACTTGTAGAGCTCCCCAAAAGACTCAGAACTTACATTTAATGTTATTAGCCAACTATCACAGGAAGTCGGCCATTTTGTCTTGAACGTCCATTTTTTACCTCGATTTTGACGTTTACAGCCTTCGTATTTGATCGAACTCCTCCTAGGGATTTCGATTGATCGGCTTCAAACTTGGTCAGTCTGATCATAAGGCATGTTTGATTTAAAGTTATCAAATTGGTGAGTTTTGGAGTATGTTGAAGGGGGGTTAGCAGGGGTCAAAGTTCACCTACTCGCCATGAAACACGAAACTCTTATATTTCCTATATAAAAACACATAGAGGGACCAAACGTTCAGGGATTGATTGTCATCAGGTGTTCTAAAATACCCTGTGGTGAAATTATTTTTTTAAGTAGGCCACGCCCCCTGAGAACAGGAAGTGTCATGTTTTACTGTGAACGGTCGCTATCTTAGCCCTTTGACCTAATCAACATGAAACTGTGTCCAGAGACAGAAGACATGTTGGTGTGTTGAGTATTCCAACCCCGACCGGCTGCGATGAAGCAGGTGGGCGTGGCGGCGTTGCGAACGCCGTCGAATTTCGTTTGGCTCTGAATTCCACAGTTTCGGGGTGAGCTGCTCCAAACTCACTAGGATGGATCCTTATCCATCCCCGAACAGGAATCCATAGCGATATTTGGTGGGCGTGGCCTAATTTTTCTATAGCGACCCCTAGAGTATTTTAAATGAACAGCCCCAGGCCATGCTTTATCCTAGAATTACGAAACTTGGTACATATGTGTATCTTGTCAGGACGTACAAAAAAGTCTCTTGGAGCCATGCTCTAAACCCAACAGGAAGTCGGCCATTTTGTATTGAAGGTCCATTTTGGACCTCGAGTTTGACGTTTACAGCCTTTGCATTTGATAGAACTCCTCCTAGGGATTTCGAGTGATCGGCTTCAAATTCGGTCAGTCTGATCATAAGGCATGTCTGATTTAAAGTTATCAAATTGGTGACTGTATGAGCTTGCTGAAGGGGGGTTACCAGGGGTCAAAGTTCAGCTACTCGCCATGAAACACGAAACTCTTATATTTCCTATACAAAAACACAGAGAGGGACCAAACTTTCATTGATTGATTGTCATCGGGTGTCCTAAAATACCCTGTGGTGAAATTATTTTTTAAGTAGGCCACGCCCCCTGAGAACAGGAAGTGTCATGTTTTACTGTGAACGGTCGCTCTCTTAGCCCTTTGACCTAATCAACATGAAACTGTGTCCAGAGACAGAAGACATGTTGGTGTGTTGAGTATTCCAACCCCGACTGGCTGCGATGAAGCAGGTGGGCGTGGCGGCGTTGCGAACGCCGTCAAATTTCGTTTGGCTCTGAATTCCACAGTTTCGGGGTGAGCTGCTCCAAACTCACTAGGATGGATCCTTATTGACCCGCCAACAGGAATTCATAACAAAATGTGGTGGGCGTGGCCTAATTTCTCTATATCGCCCCCTAGAATATTTCAAAAATCAGCCCCAAGCCATGCTTTAGCTTAGAATTACGAAACTTGGTACACATGTGTATCTTGTCAGGACGTACAAAAAAGTCTCTTGGAGCCATGCTCTAAACCCAACAGGAAGTCGGCCATTTTAGATTGAAGTTCATTTGACCTCGATTTTGACGTTTACAGCCTTCGTATTTGATCAAACTCCTCCTAGGGATTTCGATTGATCGACTTCAAACTTGGTCAGTCTGATCATAAGGCATGTCTGATTTAAAGTTATCAAATTGGTGAGTTTTGGAGCATGTTGAAGGGGGGTTAGCAAGGCTCAAAGTTCCCCTGTGATCGACTGTGTAATACAAAGGGCTTTGTCATGTGTAGGGCAATGCTGCCCTCTGGTGTCGAATTACTGAAATAATGAAACTATTTCAGTAATTTCAGTAATTCGACACCAGAGGGCAGCATTGCCCTACGGAATGACAGAGTTCAATTTTGATCGACTGTGTAATACAAAGGGCTTTGTCATGTGTAGGGCAATGCTGCCCTCTGGTGTCGAATTACTGAAATAATGAAACTATTTCAGTAATTTCAGTAATTCGACACCAGAGGGCAGCATTGCCCTACGGAATGACAGTTCAATGTTGAATTATAGAGGAAAAACATTAAATAATTTGTAATTCTAACACAAAAACTGACAGAGACACCAAAGTTTGAGTTATTGATCATCCTCGGGTGTAGAATAATATCCAATGGTCAAATGATGACATCACGTAGGCCACGCCCTCTGACAACAGGAAGTCTTGTATTTTACTGTGAACGGTCGATAGCTTCTGCACCAAACTTTGCACGAGTGACCCTGGTGGGATCCTTGACGACCCTATGTCATCATATTATGACGTCATCTAAGCCCCGCCCCCTCAGAACAGGAAGTGCCGTTTTTTTACTTGGAAAGCTCCGTTTATGGCTCTCTTGACCTAATCAAGATGATTCGGATGATAAACTCTGTCAATGCTCGCTGCTGGCTGAACCGTGTGGGCGTGGCCAAATGGCGAATATCAGTCCCTCGCCATATGCATACGTTTGACTCTTATTCAGGCATGGATCATCCGATTGACGCCAAACTGGATATGTATGACCTTTGTTCACCTCTAAAGAGCCCGACGGGTTTGAAATGTAATTTGGCTCCACTGCGCCCCCTAAGTTAATACATGGGTTGTATCTCCTCGACGCATCGACCGATCTGCGCCAGATTTTTCGACAGTCGTCGGGGAGCGCCGCCGAACGCATTCACGCCTGTCGCCCGGTGGACGGGCGGGGAAAACGCGCGACAGCTTCTGCGGCGGCTAGCGGGCGGCGATGCTGGAAACCGCGGCAGAGCTTCTGCGGTGGGGAGCGGGCTGCGGCTCTGGAAAACGTGCGAGAGCTTCTGCGCTGGCCGGAACCCCCGCGGTGGCCAATAGGCCGGAGCGGCGCTTGCTGCGAGGGCCGCCCGAGGCTGCTTGCAGCTTTAATTATTATTATTATTACGATTCTGCCCCCCTAAAGAGGTGCCTTTTTGGGGGCTTTATCATATTCAAAAACTCACCAAACTTGGCGGTCGCGACTAGAAAAATTCAAAATTTTGAATTTTAAGGTTGTCACAAAAATCGCAAAAAAAATTGCTCAACGGCAGCAACTAGCAATTTTCTGTTGACACAATGGTATGAACGTACTTCATCGTAGAGACATGAAATTTGGTACACTTGTAGAGCTCACCAAAAGACTCAGAACTTACATTTAATGTTATAAGCCAACTATCACAGAAAGTCGGCCATTTTGTATTGAACGTCCATTTTTTACCTCGAGTTTGACGTTTACAGCCTTCGTATTTGATCGAACTCCTCCTAGGGATTTCGATTGATCGACTTCAAACTCGGTCAGTCTGATCATAAGGCATGTTTGATTTAAAGTTATCAAATTGGTGAGTTTTGGAGCATGTTGAAGGGGGGTTAGCAGGGGTCAAAGTTCACCTACTCGCCATGAAACACGAAACTCTTATATTTCCTATATAAAAACACATAGAGGGACCAAACTTTCACTGATTGATCGTCATCGGGTGTCCTAAAATACCCTGTGGTGAAATGATGACATCACTTAGGCCACGCCCCCTGAGAACAGGAAGTGTCATGTTTTACTGTGAACGGTCGCTATCTTAGCCCTTTGACCTCATCAACATGAAACTGTGTCCAGAGACAGAAGACATGTTGGTGTGTTGAGCATTCCAACCTCGACCGGCTTTGACATAGCAGGTGGGCGTGGCGGCGTGGCGAAGTGACCTGTAACGCTGTTGCCATACGTTTGGCTCTGAATTCCACAATTTCGGGCCCAGCTGCTCCAAACTCACTAGGATGGATCCTTATCCACCCACCGACAGGAATTCATAACAAAATTTGGTGGGCGTGGCCTAATTTATCTATAGCGCCCCCTAGAGTATTTTAAATGAACAGCCCCAAGCCATGCTTTAACCTAGAGTTACGAAACTTGGTACATATGTGTATCTTGTCAGGACGTACAAAAAAGTCTCTTAGAGCCATGCTCTAAACCCAACAGGAAGTCGGCCATTTTAGATTGAAGTTCATTTGACCTCGATTTTGACGTTTACAGCCTTTGCATTTGATCGAACTCCTCCTAGGGATTTCGATTGATCGACTTCAAACTCGGTCAGTCTGATCATAAGGCATGTTTGATTTAAAGTTATCAAATTGGTGACTGCATCAGCTTGTTGAAGGGGGGTTAGCAGGGGTCAAAGTTCACCTACTCGCCATGAAACACGAAACTCTTATATTTCCTATACAAAAACACAGAGAGGGACCAAACTTTCATTGATTGATTGTCATCGGGTGTCCTAAAATACCCTGTGGTGAAATTATTTTTTTAAGTAGGCCACGCCCCCTGAGAACAGGAAGTGTCATGTTTTACTGTGAACGGTCGCTATCTTAGCCCTTTGACCTAATCAACATGAAACTGTGTCCAGAGACAGAAGACATGTTGGTGTGTTGTGGATCCAAGCCCTGACCTGCTGCGATGAAGCAGCTGGGTGTGGAGGCGTGGCGAAGTGAACTGTAACGCCGATGCCATACGTTTGCTTCTAGATTCCACATGTTTCGACCGAGCTGCACCAAACTTGGCCTGACTCATCCTGGTGTGATACCTGACAATGCTATGTCATCATATTATGACGTCATCTAAGCCCCGCCCCCTCAGAATGAATTAGAGAGATCTTCTGTGTAATTACATAATAAACAGTCCATGTTCGTTGTTTGTAGGGCAATGCTGCCCTCTGCTGCCCACTGAAATAGTTTCATTATTTCAGTAATTCGACACCAGAGGGCAGCATTGCCCTACGGAATGAAAGTTCAATGTTGTAATGGAGGAAAAAATTAAATAATTTGTAATTCTAACACAAAAACTCACAGAGACACCAAACGTTCAGTGATTGATCATAATCGAGTGTCCAATAATATCCAATGGTCAAATGATGACATCACTTAGGCCCCGCCCCCTCGGAACAGGAAGTGCTATTTTTTTACTTGGAAAGCTCTGTTTATGGCTCTTTTGACCTAATCAAGATGATTCGGATGATAAACTCTGTCAATGCTCGCTTCTGGCTGAACCGTGTGGGCGTGGCCAAATGGCGAATATCAGTCCCTCGCCATATACATACGTTTGGCTCTAAATCACACATGGATCATCCGATTGACGCCAAACTGGATATGTATGACCTTTGTTCACCTCTAAAGAGCCCAACGAGGTTGAAATGTAATTTGACTCCACTGCGCCCCCTAAGTTAATACCTGGGCTGTATCTCCTCGATGCATCGACCGATCTGCATCAGATTTTTTGACAGTCGTCGGGGAGCGCCGCCGAACGCATTCACGCGTGTCGCCCAGTGGACGGGCGGCGAAAATGCGCGACAGCTCCTGCGGCGGCTGGCGGGCGGCGGTGCTGGAAACTGCGGCAGAGCTTCTGCGGTGGCGAGCGGGCTGCGGCTCTGGAAACTGTGCGAGAGCTTCTGCGGTGGCCGGAACCCCCGCGGTGGCCAATAGGCCGGAGCGGCGCTTGCTGCGAGGGCCGCCCGAGGCTGCTTGCAGCTTTAATTCTTATTCTTATAGGCTGAACAAAAGAAATGCATAATCTACAACAAGATATATTAAGGGAAAATTATCAAATGCCCTTAAAGCCTGCAAGCAAAAATTGTTATTTAATATATTTTTTAAAATAAACAAGAACATTATGTGACTATTTGCAAACTCTAGAAAACACCAAAATGTAACCTTAAACTAATTTAATATTACTGTAAAAAAAAAAGTACCTTTTTCCATCATAAGTTCCCCCCGTGAAGACTTCAGGAGCTAGGTAATTTATTGTTGGATTTGAGTTTGTGGCAGACTGGCCTTTTGAACTGTGAGAAAAACAGATAAAATATATAATTCACATTTTAAATTTCTTCTTTGAAAACAAGCTGACAAACATGACAAATTTCTATTTAGCAGTACAGCATAACATGTCATTAGTATTTTGTGACTCCACAGAGGTAGTATAAACATGAACAGTAGGATGTTCAATGAAAACATCCAATGATTGCTACAATTATTGTAAAGCCAGAGGTAGGTGTTGGCAGACTATAGATTTTGAGAATAATATTACCTTTCATGAATATTTCCAAATCCACCCAAATGCACCAATCCAGATTCTGACAACAATATGTTCTATAGAAAATGGAAAAAGTTGTCTATAAGAAATAGTCAAAGAAGGGTAAATATTTTAAGTATTTCAAAAGATTATGTTGAATGTCTTGTCAATCCATTACAACATCATTATATTGAGAAGATAACTTGTGAGTTCTTTTTTAATGTTAAAATGCAAAATTAAAATGCAGCCTTTCCACTTGCTTGTGTAGTATGTGCAGTACCTTTGGCATCAGATCTTTGTGAAGCAAATTCGCCTCATGAATGACTTTGAGAGCCATACAGATCTCAACAATCCAGCTTAGTACCTACGTAACAGACAGCAAATAAAAAAGGAATGATTTCCCCTTTCTTGGCATCAGAAATCTGAATTCTGTCAGAATCTATATAAAAGATGTCTTAAAATGTATTTAGTTTACCTCACACTCTTGTGGCAACTCTTCTGGATTCTTTCCAACAACATCAGCAAGACTCCCACCCTGGCACTCCTTCAGTATTATGTAGTAGATGTTTTGATTTTCATCTTAATGACACACACACAAGTATTTTTAGTTTAGCTATTTTTCGTAGTCAAGGATGCAACTTAATAGGTTGTTGTATAGCTTCTTTCCTTAAACTCTTGTTGGGTAATAACAAGATGGGTTAGTTAGTGTCCAAGAAATGTTCAACTATGAAAAAGTCATATTCTGTTATATTGTGAGCTCTGATTTGTAAAATGTTTGTAATAAACATTCCTTAAATAGCAATGTTCTGTACAAGACTGCTATATAAGGAAGTTCAAATGTGCATAAAATACACACCAGTCTGTGGAATTACATATTTTTAAAGACAATAAAGTTGAAATAGCAAGAGACTTGAAAGTTTAACAGAAAATGATGCCATTCACAAAGCTTGTTAATGAGTTATAGGTTTTTTGTTTTTTTAATTTATTAGGTCTGAAACAGACAAAAGCTTACAGAGCTCAAGTAAATATACATTTTTGAATTTCATATAGTGTCCTCCAAGAATTTACTATATCCATCCATCCATCCATCCATCCATCCATCCATCCATCCATCCATCCATATACCCTCTTGTTCTTGCCGTGTCGCTGATGCCAATCTCTTGCAGTCATTTGGTGAGAGATGGACAGTTTGACAATTCATCACAAGAAAACACAACAGCATTCAGGACAAACAACCATGCAGACACACACAGCCATAGCTAAGGGCAATGTAGAGAGATTAACCAACCTAACAGTCATGTGTTTTGACTGTGTGAGAAAGCCGATGAACCCGCAGAGAATCAACTCATGTCTATAGTTGAAAATTATTTCCTATAACCTTGAACCTATTTTCAATTTGTGGGTGTGTTGTTGCTTTTTCATATTTCAACATTTCTAACTAAAAAATAGATATATTCATTAAAAAATGGTTTAAACATATAAAGCAGCATACCTTTAAACGAGTTTCTTATATTTGTAAGATGAGGGTGGTTTGTTTGCCGAAGAACTTCAATCTCTGACATCAGTGCAGCAAGAGCCTGTCTGGGAAGCTGCAAGGCAAAGCATGGTTGCAAGATAGTGATTTGATCTAACAATATTCTCCATCCATCAAATAAAAATATATAGTTATATGAATTCCAACATGCATTTTGATGAAGCTTGTTGGTCAGATTAAAAGAAACTGTTGAAAATATCAAGCTTTAATCAGGTAATAAACATACTTTACATTAAGCCAACATTTCTACATTAAACAAGTTTTCTTTCATTTATGTTCTGATGTAATATTCTGGTCTTAAATGTTGTGTCTTAGCTATCTGCAAGCAGAAAATCATCTTAGTTAACAGATATAATGACTCAACTGTTCAACCGAAGAAGAAGTGGAGTTTATTGCATCGACCACCAAGTGGCTTCTGAATGGTAAATTATGTTTAATTACTAAACTATTACTAAAAGCAGGGGCAGAACCTTCCTTCCATCGAATGATTTATTACTTAATTTAGTGTACATACAGTTGAAGTCTTACCTCTGTCAGATGAATCATCTTTATAAAATATGTGTCGTCATCTTTTGTAGCAGTAATGTCACTTTCAGTTTTTTTTGATACCACGTAGCCTTCCTGTGCCAGTTTACTTTGTTCCTTCCCCATCTTTGTTAACTACTGGTAGCAAAAGTTGAAAAAACAAGCAAGACATTTTACTGTTAAAAGGGAAGTGTCAGGACTTTCGGTTCTTTGACTTGGTTTTGGGTTTTGTTGCATTCTGTGTCCATTAGTTCATTTTCTTTGATTACATCAGTCATGTTCCTGTTTTACTTTGGTACAGTACTTTCTTAGATTTTCTAGTTTAGCATGTTTATCTTTTGTGTCTAATTATTCCTTGTTTCTCTAGTTTAATTATGTTTCTTATATCTGTTTATTCTTTAGTGTCAGATTAATTTCCCAGAGTCTTGTGCACGCTCTGTGCTACTCATAAGGAAACACAGGAAGCCACTGGAAGGTTTAATCAGACCATACTGACCTTGTTGTTGTCTTATTTTACAGAACTGGACAGCCACCAAGAGGAGTTGTGTACTTCTGACATAGAGACTGTGGTGTTCACCTGATGGCTCCATTTTACAAGACTGTTGAGAAACTTTTGAGTTGCTCAGTAACTTGAATGCTTTGTGGGGACACTTAACAAACTCTAAACACAAAGAGCTGACGAAGCTAATACTTTTCTTTTCTTCTTTGTTTTCTTTGGGAGACCTGTTGGCACACTTCAACAGAAAAACAGGAAAAACTGGAATCTGAATTAAGTGTCGAGTTACAGTTTTGCAGTACCTTCGTCCTTCTTCCATGCTTCTATGAAAACTAAATCACACTTTGGATATACATTTGTAACTTTCCAATTTTTCCACTTTAGGTAGCAAAACGATCTCCGACTTGGAACAGTCATTTTGTTTGACTAAATCATAATAGAACCCCGTCACAGTAGCAATAGGGATGACATGAGTAAAGTTCAAATCTTTAAAGCAGTGTAGGTAGCCATATCTTTATTGGAGGGAGCCTAATGGCTTTTTATAGGAGTCCATAAAGCTAGTTCCTGTATATTATCTCTCTCGCTCTGGTTCTCTCTCTCTGAAGCTACTTGACAATATAAGTAAAATTTGTTTTTTTTTTGCTTGTTTTGCATCTTTATTTTTACCGAATATTGCATATACTTTTACAATCATCCATAAATGATTTCACCACTGAAATATTCTAAAACTCAGCTTACATTTAAACTATTTGTTCTGTTTAAATAAACTATCTGAGCATGTTAAACTGTGTCTGTAGTTTTTTGATACCTTCTTGCACCACTGAAGTTGTGTAATATGAACACACCTTAAGTTTGTTTTGGCAGTTTCATGAGAACAGCTAAAATGTAGAGCCCTTTTTAAAGTTTACACTTTAAAAGTTTCCTCCTCCAACCAACCACTAAGACTCTAATTACTTGTGTTCAGAATTATGATCAGCTGGATTTGATCAAACAAAACAAGATACAGGCGACAGAAGCCTTTTTCAACAAAATCAAAGCAAACTCAAAAGTAGACTTTGTGATGCATAATTTGTAGTCACACCACCAATTTTCATCTTTCCATCAAACAATTTGAGTTACTTCTTACCTGACGAACGTTATCCGCTGAGACTGAAAATGACTGTTGTAAATGTCCTCATTTCACTCCTCTCTCTCTCACTCGCTCGCTTTCTCTCTCTCATTGTGCTCTTTGCAGCAGTTTTTAAAATCACTTTCACTTTCTCTTTACCTCTACATCAGGGCTTTACATATCTTTGCATGTTGTCTGTGTGAATATGTCTCTCTTTCATAGTTAGAGCTAAGGTTATTTGCATTAGAACAACATTCTCCAAAGAGTGAGGTTGCCTTTTTCTACTTTTTATTCATAAACATTTTGAACAATATGCAGCAGTACTTGGAGATAGTTGGAGAATGTGCAGACTTATAAATAGCTCAAATAAAGATTGAGCTTTAAGGATGGAAGAATTCCTTCCATCCTTAAAGTATGGAATGGATTTACTTCCATACTTTAAGGAAGGTAAATCCATTTTTAGATTTTATAGTTTACCAAATGAACATCACAGCTGCATTAGGCATGTGTGTTCTGGAAATATGCTCAGATAAAAAAGTTGTTTAACTGGCTGACAGCAGCTGTCTGCAAAAGCTTGCCACAAGCCAGTTGAGGCATCCAATCTTCTGTCAAAAAAAAACAACAAAAAAACAATATGGATGTTTGTTTACATGTAGGTGGAAAACAAAAATATAAAAATAAAAAACAATGCTGCTTTAATTGATTTTTCAAATTTTGTTGGTTATATACAGTACAGACCAAAAGTTTGGACCGAGCAAAACCTCCGCCTGAGAAGAGGGCGAGGCTGCAGTAACGGGAAAAACGGAGCAACATTGTATTCCACTTCCTTAGCTGGGAGAAACAGCTGCCCTCTGGGAGTTGTTGTGCTTCGCCCACCCCACCCCTCCAAAAAATGCAACCTTGTCTAAAAGTAAAAATATACACTGCTCAAAAAAATAAAGGGAACACTTAAACAGGTGTTTAACACTTAAAGTGTTCCCTTTATTTTTTTGAGCAGTATATATATATTTTTTAACTGAACTGACACAAAAAGGACGTCCATCTCTCTTTGTAGACTTGGAGGAGGAGCTTAGAACTGAGTGCGTTTCAGGGCAGCTGGACTGAAAACATTTCTGTGTCCAAAAGTTTGGACACACAGTTGTGTCCAAACTTTTGGTCTGTACTGTAAATCTATAAGTAATTCATATATTCTCTCTCTCCAGCAATTAATTTAAATAAACGTCATGACAGCTGATTTAATACAGACAGCTTGCCAGATATAATGAGCACATGCATGACTCTATTCAAGGGTTTCGTACAAAAGCTCAGCCTATAAACATGAGGTTGTGGCTCAGTGCTTCTAACAACACAATTTAGTGGTGGGGGTGGGGGTGAGGGGAGGGTCTGTAATGCAAATGCCAGGAAGCAAATCTCAGGTTAATGACTTTTTCTCAACCACCAAAATGCCTGTGGAAGAACATTTTCTTTCTTTCTGTCATAACAGGAGTCATTATATCAGGGTGACAGCCATTTTGTCATTATGACAAGCATCACACCAAGTAATGTAATGAGATGTGAAGGGAGAACAGCAATATTTGGCACAAATGTTTGCAAGTCAAACAATATCAATCACATTCTGTTTCTCCCGTCTGTCCTTGCGTTGTTTGGTTTTTTTTCCACACAGCTGTAGAATCTCCCAGTGATAAATCCTAGTATGACATCAAACTCTCAAACCAGATAAAACGATAAAGAATCCAGAGTGGAAGCATAGACAACATTTCACCACTTGTGATCAAGCAGTATTAGAGTAAATGAAGTGTGCATGTAGGGATTAGTCCAAAATGTTTTTTTCAGAACCAGCAAGCAATATGTAAGTTGTCAAGTTTATTTGCATCGCACATTTCTTCAACAAGGCAGTTCGAAGTGCAAAAGAAAATCAATGAACAAACAAAAAAAAAAAACATCACATGACAGTGGTAAAATAATGCAAAGTTGAAATCATGTCTAGAATTATTGTATGTTCACTTATTAATACTATAAAACTAATGGAGTTTTAGCCTTGATTTAAATGAACCGTTTCAGCACCTTAGCAGTATTCAGGAAGTTTTTTCCAGATTAGAGGAACAGAAAAACCGAATGCTCTTCTCCATGTTTGGTTATGGTTTTTAAACTAACAGAAGTATTTTAAAGTCTTTTCTATGAGCTACAGTGAGTCCGTGTAAGAACTTTAGGAAGGAGGGTGATGTGCTCTACTTTTCTAGTTTTCTTGAGAATGCACAAGCAGCATGGCACTGCAGCTGTTTGACTTTTTAGGCAGACATATGAGGGAACTGCTGCAGTAATCAAATTAACTTAGATAATTGCAGGTAGAAAGTAAGACATTTTCCAAACTCATGTGTCTTTTGTATTTTCACGGACACCACTACACATCTAAAACAAAGAAAAAAAAAGAAAGAGAAAGCAACATATATTTTTGCAAGCGATGCATTTCTAAATTAATCAATACACTACACACATATGAGTAACGATGTGTTTGAAGGACTAAATGCAGTAGCAGGTTTGGCTGTCAACTTTGCCTTGCGAAAATCTACGTCTACAAGCATTTTACTACAATGGCCGGCTGCCAACGTGATGGAGGAGTTGAGAAAAATCAAAGACCACATCAATTTGAGTTTTCAGCGTGCTCTGATTATTGATCATCTGCATCTGCAACCCCACGGTCATGGTTTTATCTGAAAGACAAGGTTGTGTCCCTGAAAAGGACAGATTTATTGCAGGACTCAGTCAGATACAAATAACCAACTGAATCTGTTGAATACCAGGAAACACGTATTACACAATAGAATAACAAAACATAATAACAAAGCCAGTCAAAAAAGGCCCACTGAATGAATAAGTAAAAGTAGTTCATTCTTTCTCTTGCTGTGGAATTTTGGTTTAATCTTATAGCAAGAATAATAAAACAAATGTTCAATCTGTTGTATTATATCATTCTTGAGACCTATAATATTAGCACTTCTGTTTCAAAAGTCAGTATGTGAAGTTCTATTTACATAAAGTTACTGATGGACTTTGAGGCATGCAATTGGTTTAAGTGCATGCCAGTGCCTAAGACTGCAAGTGCGGGCTGATAAGTTACAGATGAATTAAAAATCTAGTGAAACAGAGATACATTTCTGATAAACTTTTGTTTTGATGAGCTTCCTTATCAAAAATATTTTAATAAGGTAGCTAGCAAATATGAAAACTTTACAGAAACATTATATTCAAACAAATGGCAAAGAACAGTGTGTATTTCATCGGCAGTGATGCTAACAAAACTTCTGAGCTAGGAATACAAGCAACAGTTTGAACTAAAATACCGCTTTAGGTTTTTTTACACATAAGTCAGGAATGAAACTGCAGCATAGATATCCTCTCCAGAACATTAAAGTGTAGCAGTTTAAAACTCCACAGTCCTTGAAGATATAAGACAAATAGGTATGTTTTGTTTTCTGGAGTTTATAGATCATTACCTGTGGCCATAACTAGGCAGAAATGTTTTGCTTAGAATCTGCTTCTTCAATGTGTGTTTTGTGTTTAGTAAATATTGGGGTTTAGTCAATGTTTAGCCAAATTGTGGCTACTACAAAAATTTCTGCAGCAAGGCATATGCTGCCAGTGTTTGCTTAATGGGCCATCTGTCAAATGGTTATCCACTTCATTAACATTTGGCAAGGGTGTGAGTAAGAACAGCATATGTAGAAGTAGTGGGAACAATAATTGCTTTAATTAAACCTTGGCTTCCAAGAAGAAAAGTCATAATCCTGCTTGCCTAGACTGAAAAAACATATTTCAATATATTTATTTATTTATTTTTTGCTCATAATCCTGAAAAGTGATATTGAAGCTGAACTGTTTTACTGTACATTTTAGGAATTAAAGGACATTATAAAAGATAATTCACTTGTATTAAAATTTACACAGAGTAAAACTGCTTTTTACATCTGTGCACTTCTACAATATTTGACTGAGATCTTTATTCACAGCAAGTTTAGTAACTTCAAAAAATATTAAACCAATTAGAAAAAAATGCCAAAGCCAGTAATTGAACCCTTACTAGTTACTTAAGTTACTAATTAAGTTTAATATGAAAGAAAATAAGAAAAAATATACATGAATATTAACTGAGCTGTATAAATGCAGCATTCTGATAGCTTTATTAGACCACTTATTTACACTCAAAGCTGTTTTACCTGTTTTCTTACTTAAAGTCATTTGTATTCTCCAAACAGTCAGGATATTTGCCATATTTGCATATACCTGTGTGATCAGTGTTTTGAAAATCTGCCAGATTTCACAGAACCTTCCTGCTTTAAAGCTCTAGTGTGCTTACGGTATGTGAACCCAAATCTCTTGCCTTTTTTCACCTGTAATGCCTTTGCATGTCATTTGTAAGAAAATACTCATTTGCCTATTTACATATTGTCCCATGTGGATTTTTGTTTTTTCAAACTCAAAATTGGATTTGCACAGAAACTGAAGATGATATTTCCCATAGGTGGAGTTTTACTCTGTCTTAATGGTTTGTGGCATGTTTTTGTCGTTCCCTATGCTGGTGTTTTGCATCAGCAGAGCAAAATGTTACACTTTGAATGTCTAAGTAATTAACAGATGAATAATTTGGTGATGCAAACACTAATATATGTTATTATAATGATCAAATGCAAAGCACTATACAATTGCCATGCATATTAATTAGTGTGCAGACAGTGAAACAATGGCAAATTCCAGTACATATGTATAGACGCAAAGCCAGAGAGATATTTGGATTACCCAAACAGTAGACACACTCACTGTCTGAGACATAGATAGTTTCTGCTTTGCAGCAAACAAGTAACTTCCCTAAAAGACTATAATTAATGCATTTGGGGTAGAAATATGTCACACAGCTTGAAGTATAGATAGAATCTCCATGTTCTCCTTGTACTGGTGTATTTTTTATTCAGAAGCCAACTCCTCAAGCTAAAAATGTTGGTACAAATTATAAGATACTAGTCTTACTAGTAATAATAATGTGACGGCACCTATGCTTTCCCGATTGGCAACTTGAATTTTAAGATAACTAATTTAATAATACTGTAAAGTTACCTTTAAGGCACACAGGCCCGCTACATATGAGGCACGAGACAATTCCACTCAATCCAATCAGTTTATTTATTTCAATTTTCTAGTCAGAAATATATTAATTTAAAATCAATCACACATTAAAATGACATTTACGGCTCAACTCGAAGCTGGCAGGGACCTACAAAGGAAACACAGCAAACCAAATAAAAGAAAATCGTGCACCAAACCAAAGAAAGTACCACCACCCGGAAAGTCCACCACCAACACCACGAGCTGGCCGTTCCTGTCAAAAAAAAGAAGAGACATTCAAATTACATACATTTCTTGGTTATACAGTTCAGTCCTCACAAATCAAACAATAGCAGTCCAAGTTAGGAGTCCGTCCTGAGACGAACCGCCGCGCCACAGCAAACGCCAGCCAGAGCGGCACCAGAGAGATCAGGACGGGCTGGTCGTAAACCAGCCTGAATCAGCCACACGGGACGAGAGTCAAAAGCCAGCTTACGCCGACCAGGACAGCGGGTATGAAGCCGACAACCAGGGCGACGGGCAGGCCGCCGTCAGCCGACGACGAATAACCAGGTCACAGGCGGACGGACCGTCAACCAGGGACAACAGAGTACGGGCAAGCAGCCGGCCAAGGACAAACAGCAGCGTCTATCAAACATACATGTCAAAAATAGAATCTGGAAGCATACGTAAAATGAGCTTTCGCTTACCACTGAGCTTGATGCGTTATGCCTCTGGCAGGGAGAAGAAGCAGTCAGCTGGTACAAGTCACCTAAATGTTACAAGTAAAGCTGAGCTAAAGCTAGACTTACAGATATTAAAGGTGTGAGAAGCTTCTTACCAGAAGAAGGCTTGAACAGCAATTAATGTCTTAAGCGCGTCAGTCGTATAGCGCCAGTCAACAGTGAAGTCTGAACCGGAAGGAGAACGTGTTGTCTACCAGGTGAGGGAGGGCCCTTTATATGCAGGCAGCGCTACAACCAATTAAAGTCAGGCACTTGTGTGGTGCGTTCAGAGCCCACAGGGCATACTGCCACAATAACATTATGATGTTTGACAGGTAAAGTGGACAATATTTATAATCTTTATCATAGCATCTGTTTGTGTGTCTGGTATATTTGACAGCAAGTGATTATTGTTTTCTTCAAGATGATGGGCTGAAAAAATTAGAACATTTTAGGATTTAATTGAGCTAAACATGGGTCAAATTTTTAATGTTAAACAAATGAGTCAAAGTATCTCAGTCACTGCAACTTTTGCCCAGATTGTCTATGTAGCAAACAGATGAAGACCCAAGACGCACTGATGCTTGCATGATGCAAAGGATGGAGTTCAGCCCAACTGTTGAGCAACTTTAGCTCAAATTGCCAAAGTCAATGCTGCTTCTGGTAGAAAGATACCAGAATACACAATGTGTCTCAATTTATTGTGCCTGGCTTTACAGAGTTGCAGACCAAACAGTGTTACCATGCTGACCCCTATCCAGAGCTGACATTGCCAACATTCTGCATTTTAATGTCAAACCCAGACCAATGGAAGAAGGTGGCCTGTGCTGACGAATTGTGTTTCCTTTTACACAAAATGGGTGTCTGAATGTGTGTGCATTGTTTTCATGGAAAAGACATGGCACCAGGAAGGAGTCTGATATTTTGGGGTTTTGTAGAGGCTTGATGAAGATGAAGTTTGCTAGGTGTGCTGGACAAAAACTCAAAGACAAACATGTGGATCAGAACAAGAGGAAGAGGACAAAAAATTGGCAGTCAGTGAAGCAATTGTTCCCTGGCTCTGCCCCAATTCTTAGCTAGAGTTTGAAAGAAATCTAATAGTTGTTGTTACTGGTCATAGTTTAAAATACTATGTTTACCATTTTATAACAGAAATCAACTTCTAACGTTATAGTGGCTAAAATACCAGTTTCACACTAGTCTTTGCTGCTTTACTCTTGTTTTAAATTGCTCCCTTTGCATTTTCTTCCACCTAGTCTTTCATTTTTTTCACAGCTCTTTCATCTGCTTCCTGTCTATCTTTTTTTCAGCCTGTGAGGTCTTCGTTCTATACAACTGTGTATGCTTGAAGTGGTCAAAATCTTCTTTTATCCCTCAAGGGTAGGTATTATGGTTTCTTGAAGTTCTATATGTGACTGAATCTATATTTCTCTCAATAATATTGAGAAACATTTGTGTTGTTTTATTTTACAAATGAATATTGAGATACCCGCCCTAGTTGTGCTTGCTCTGAGCAGAGTGCCGAATCAACAGAGAGTGGGGATTGTCACATCTAAAAAGTGTATGTGACTTCATTTACTTTGTGTCACAAGAATGGACAACATTGAGCTCATGTTGCTGCTTATCGTCATCATACAAGTTACTGAGTTATGGCAACAACTGGAAGATAGAGGGCAGCATGCTGAACGAAGAGTACACACTGCCAGGTGAAATACAACAAAAAACTATGGAAGACTGTACCGGATCATCCAGAAGTACAATGCTGAAGAGGCCAGGGCAAGACGACATGAATGGTAAGCTAATGTACCCACTCCTAAGGCCAATGAAATAATCAGTAGCTTACTTCAAGTCGGCCAGGTTTGAACCCAGGACAGGAAAGGACGACACAGGCCAGATCCTGCGGTACGAAAAGGTTTACCTGTCTGTGTTTATGTGTGTTTTTTTTTACTGAATTGTTTATCTTCTGTACCTTTGTTCTCTTTGCTTTATGCTGTTTATCTCTTATGGGGCCATAGAAGCAGAGCAATAAACAATCTGCTTGTGTGTGCATCTATGGGTTGCTGACTCTGCTTCCTCAGGACTCTTTGAAAGACTATCTTGGACTTTCTTTCTGTATGTATGTGTCTCTATGCAGCACATATTGCTTTGGTCATTTGAGAATAACTGTTGAAAGAAACTCTGAGACAGCTACTTTAATTTTAACTTCTGAAACATCAGATAGAGACATACACACACACTCGCACACACGCCTACAAAATGTCAAACAAATCCTGGTTGTGCCTGACTTATGAATCTCTTCATTAGTGAAAATCCAAAAGAGAAATCAAGGGTTCTGATTGGATTGCTGAATATTTTATTGGAATCCCCTCACCATGCAACAGGCATGAGCCTCTAATTAAAGCAGTAAATCAAAATGCAATTTCTATGAACCTTTCTGTCCTTTCCCCTGAGTTCTGCACTTATGTTCTCCCTGTTTTACTCATGCCTTCTCTCAAAGAGCTTCCTTCAAAAATGCAATTATTTGGCAAGTGTAGTTCCTCACAATGAACAGCAGTTATCCTAACTTCTTAAATTAATAATTAAGTTATCACAAAATTGCTCTCATTCTTTATAAGATTTTTTTAAAACTTATTTACTGTATATTCTTCTGCCAAAGTCTTGGTCAGCTGTCATTTGGAGCAAGTCAAAAGTGGATTGGTTTCAGTTTGATGATCTGAGAGTGATTTAAATAAAACAAAAGCTTACAGATAGTCACTATATGCATATTGGAAGAGTGCATCATTTCGTTTGAAACTGTTACGGCACATAGGTGTGACGTGATCTATAATCCTAGAATTTGCCACCCCATAATGTTGCTCTAAATCTGGCAGCTGACAGTAATGTTATTTTACCATAAATTGTGTAAGAAAAACACCTACAAAACAAGTTATAATGTGAAAAGACCAACTGACTTCACATTCAGTGCCGGAGTCTCGGCAGTTCTCTTTAACAGGTGCAGCAATTCTCACATTAGAAGTTATTTATTAGCTATTACAATTGTCTAAGGCTAGGTAGGCTGTATATTTCAGCAGTGCTGGACAAATTGCTTCAAATATTCATTTTAAGGCAGTCTTGCAGAGAGTAGTGGGGATTGCCTTGTTGGTGTGCCACGATTTTTCAAAAAGAAAAGTTCATTTGTGTGCTTGGGGAAAAAGAGTGTTTTTCCCCTCCACCAACTCCCCCCAAAAAAGGAGTGTGTGGTGGTGTGATGCAACTACCTCTGCACATAACTTAAGGGATTAGTGCACTTCAACCTTTGAGTCTGAAAGAACAGTTCAGCCATCTTAAAGTCAACTTTTTAAATCACTGAATGCCTTAAAATCAGCAACAGATGGATGTGTACTGCAAGACAATACACATCCATCTGTAGAAATTTACCTAAAGAAAGGATGATTTCCCCCATCATAACAGCACACATGTTTTTAACCCTTACAGATTTCTGAAATCTGAAAACTTGATCTAGACTTGCAAAGTTTGTATTTCTGAACAAATACTCAAAAGGAACTAGAACCCAAGGGGGAAAGACTACCACAGATCTAAGAGCATATTTCTAAATCCACAAATAACAGAGCACAAGGAAAAAAACTAACAACCTAGAAACAAAGGAATGAACCGATATGGCAACATGCTTATGTCGATATTCTACAGAGAAATTATCTGCATGTAGCCAGAAATTTTGATGGTTTTTCCTAACTAAATCAAATACTATAGCAAAAGATACAGTATATTCTGTCAAATTATGCATACAGTGCAAAGAGCTTATGTTGTGATTTTTCTTCCCTTTAAAATGGACAAATATGTTTATACTTTGTGCATACCAGCAAAGGACTGTACTTGTGAAAAAGGACAAAAGGTTGCTTATCCTGATCATTTAGAGGAGCAACAATATTGATTCTGCACACAAAGATCTCTTACAGTCACGTCATGCTATTTTAATATAGTAAATGATTTTGTATTATTAATGATTGGTGTTTTTCTACTGTGACAAACGTTGTTTGATAATGAGCTCTGAAGCTTCTGCATTGTTCAATGGTTTGTTTATCTAATCAGCATTGCACTGCAGCATTGAGAGGAACTATCAATGCTGCGTCATGTTTAACTGACAAAACCAGCTGGGTGCTCATGTTTAATCCTCAAATACTTTTGCTAATTGCATAGCAAAAACAATAAGAGCATGAAACTCTACTCATGTTTTTTCCCCTTTTAAATTAGCTTCCATTTCCTGTCTTTTCCTTTTACTTTTTTCTATCTTCCTCTCTATAAACCTTCTTCTCTCTTTTTCTCCTCTTTTATTTCAACCACTCCCTGCAAATTGATAGAGTGACATTTGTTTCAAGTTCAAGTAAGCCCTGTGATGGGACTGGCAACCTGTCCAGGCAAAGTTAAACAAATAAATTTAAAAACGTTTAAACATCCTGAATCCCTGAACATATTTTCTTTTCATAGATTTGGCAGAGTTTATGCACGTAGCATAAACTTTCACAGGTTTTGTTCTTTGGGGTAAATTATGATTTATCAGCATTTTCCCCTTTCAAATCTTCCACATGCATGGCTTTACAGGGTCATTTGTGTCTCTTCAAAATCGTACGCCATTGACTCTGGTTTAAAGGGATTTTTTTAAATACTCTGCATTGCGATTGGATTTCTACTTTTATTGTTTTTATTCCCAAGAGAAACCCTTCAGATTTTTATATTTTATAGTACACTAGCTGAATAACATTTTTCATCCACTATAAATCCGCTATAGAGTCTAATAACATACTAGATCTTGAGGCCTCAAGAGCATATTTCTAAGATAGAGCTTTACGCTGAGAGCGATCAAAAAACATACAAGGCATGAATGTCTGAACTGCTAAAAGACAGTAGGTACAGACTGAGGCTTGCCAAATATAGAAAGTGTGTGTCTGTAGAGAAAACTGTGCTTACACATAGCTGCTGGTGTATGTTTACATGGAAGAAAAAACAAATATGTAAAACTTTGTCTATGCTATAAATAGCACAGAACAGTTGTGTTTCTGTAGTTGCGTGTAGATTCCTTTTAAAATTTAACTTTCAGGTTCTTCCAGGGTCATGCACAGATCCTTATAATTGGCCAGTTTAAAATAAGCTTGTGTCATCAGAGTTTCCTCAAGATCATTCTCACATTGGCATTTTTAAAGGTGACTAGATCCTGATTAATACACTTCACTACCAATTAGCATATAGGAGATGGCAATAAAATCGATTTGAGAACTTTTTAATGGCTGTGCAAAAAGATCACTGCTTCTGCCAAATTTCTTTTTAATTCTCAGGCTTGGATAATGTGTGTTAATGCATATTATTTTAATTCAAGCTATAAAAGAACACTTTTTGTTTCCAAGGGTCACAGGTTGAGCACAAGATGAGTTTCCAATTACAACATTTTGACTACATTTAGGAGATGACAGCTCATAGGTCAGTAAACATCCTCATTCATTAATGTAAGTATTTACTTACTCTATACTCTTACTCTTTTCCCTTAAGCTTTTGTGTGTCTTTTTGTGTGTGCGTGTCCTCTGGGCTGGTTGACAGTGAAGTGAACTGATAAGCAGGGTAGAGCCTTGTTAGCCCATTTGGCCTGTAGGCTGAATGTCACTGCGGTTTTTGTGATTCCAGTCACAAACCACATCTACAGTTATCCTGCGAGGCGGTGAGATGTGGGGTGAAATCCCATCATGTGTCTTTTTGTTAGTTCATTAACCTCAATCTGTGCAGTTCAACCTTCTTTCTTATTATTGTCTGTTGTCATCTTGTCCTTTTTGCTCTTGCTGTGTGTTTGTGTTCAACTCTAATAGATTGCCAACAGGACTTTTGTCATCTGGTGGGGAAATGAAGCATTCAGTCCCTTAATATGCATTTTAAAACCAGCTGTGGGGAGATTATTGTTCTTTATATCTGTACCTACTTTTTATTCTCATTTCCTGTCTTTGTGTAAAACTCCCAGCAGTCACAGCTGCTATATTTATCATTAACAAAATAGGGATTTTTATTGTTTCTATTTCTTATATACTTTCAAAAAACACCAGTTCAGTCTTGAGATTTCCTCTGATTTAATCTATTTGATTTAAGTGTGGGCATTATGACTTATGTAGCAGGAGCAACTGTGATGTTTTAACATTGAATTTAAATACTATATTTTGTTTTGGCAACAAAATGGAAATGAGTGTAATTTAATCTGTTAAATGGCAAATGTACTTTAGCAAGTCAGAAAAATGCCCAACACGATTCAAATCTGTTCAGAAATGTTATTCTCTGTTGTAGGAAATTGTGATTGTCAGGAATTGCGGTACAGATGGTGAGGCAGGACGCTTGGAGAACCAGGTTGAGGTGAATAATGATGATTTAATGATAAATAATCCAGAAATGCACAGTCCAAACACCTGGCAGCACAGCTGAGCGGAAGCCGGCTCAACGCCGGTAGCAACAGGTGAACACAGTGGACAGAACGACAGTCTAGACAGATTGACGCTGCAAACGACAAGCACCCGACAGAGACGCAGAGACACAGGTGACATTAAATACACAGGAGGTAATAAGGGAACGAGACACACCTGGGAACAATCAAGGGGAAGACAAGACAACATGGAAACTCAAAATAAATACATAGAAAAACACAGATCCTGACAGTGATAAAGTCATGATGACTTTACTGTAAAAAGTGTCATCACTCAAGACATTTGCCATATTGCCAATTGCCAATTTAAATCAGCTTTTCATTGAAATTTTCTTAGATCACATTGGTATAGGTCTCTGCACATGAAGGATTTTTATCTAAGAAATAGCTAGTAGGTACTTAAAAGACAAGTTAAATTCAGTGCAGTGCATACAGATTTATTTTGCAAGTCTGAATAAACTTGCAAAAGTTTATTCAGGTTTTGTGTTGAAAACATCTGGCAAGCATAACTGAGCCAATCTTTCTATTTAATGAGTTAATTCTCTCATAAAGGATTTGAGCTGTTAGTTTTTATAAGTGCTTTAATTATTTGTTCTCTGATTATATTGTTTCATCATCACATGGAATGCAGCCAGGATGTTACAAATGGTTAGTCGGTATTGTAGTCAGTAAAACAACAACAGAAAAGACAAATACCCCCCAAAAAGAAGTAAAACTGAGGAATCTGTCACACTAAATTGCCTCCTGTGTCTGCTTCATAATCAGCTGGATCATAACTGCTGTCATGATGATGGTTCCTTTGTAATTACTCTGCTTACTCATCGCACACCTCCTCTGATTCATTGTATCAGCTGGGGAGCTGGCACAAAGACTCCCATTCTGTCAATGATTAACCATGGAGTCCAGAGATGTGAGCTTATCAGGACTGCACCTGTCCACCAAACAGTGAACATTTCAAAGACTGTGTATGTTTGGCAAAATTCAATTTATGTTACTCATGGCACAAACCTAAACTGATGGAAATTGTAAATACATGATGGGATATTTTATTAACTCAGAACATCGAGAAACATGAAAATAAGGTTACCACAACGACGATGACCACAGGGCTGCACCGGTTTCAGTAGCTACCAATAATATTTTTTCAACTAGTATTAATCTATGTGCTACCATCTTCAAGCAATTCTAGTCAACCTAAAAATAGAAGAAAAATAATAGATACAGTTTTCTTTGGTCTATTTGATATTGTTTGCCATAACTCCTGCATTCAAATACAGGTTCAGAGTGAGATAAGCGTTCTGCTGGTGATTGCTGCTCTTTGTTTTGGGAACCAGTTTACTTTTTTAACACTTAACATCCAAGTTAAGTCACTGAGTAGAACAATTTTGGCTTGAGGTCTCAGTGAAATGAGTTGGAGACTGTTGCTGATGGGAAGGATCTCCCTGTTTCTTTCTTGGACTGGTTAACGACACAACCCAATCTCTGCTCTCTTTGGCTTCATACAACTGGATTTTGTTGTCTGTACTTTTCTGTGTTTAATTTGAGGATTTTTCTACTTCACCACTTTATTCTAGGTGTTATTATTTTCAAAAAAATTGTTATGCCTGATTCATGAGATCAAATTAGATATCTCATGTGAAGCACTCTTATGTAGGTTTTGTCTGTGAAGTGCAGTAAAAACCTGATTTATAATAGCATCTCTTTAGCTCAATTGTAGGTCAACTACAAATCAGCAGGTCGATGAGATCAGTGCTGCCTGCAATTAACTAAAAATTGGCTAAAACTAGTGCATAGCGAGTATTTTTCGTAACAGGAGTTCAGGACAGTGATGCACATGAGCAATGGTTAGCAAACCTCAGCCCAGGATAATCTAAGTTTATACTTTAAATAAAGAAACCTGACAACTGAATCAGTCTCTCTTTGACCTTTCACTCCGATTGAATTTGTTATTTTTTACCTTAGCAAAAAAATTATAAATTAGTCAGTCTAATCTTTTATTATTCCAGGAGTAGTTTTTGAATGTCTTTGCAGCATTTACCTGTGATTCTGAATGAAACCCACACAGGTTCTCAACGTGTCAAAAAATGTTAACTTCAATGTAACATATAAATCAGAACAATAAAGTAGAAATTCAAGATAAGTGCAAAATATGGGAATCTGGTATACATACAGTAATTATGGGATGATAAAAAGATACAACATATATAAACATATCATAAGACAGGGGTTAAAGCTAAGTAGGAGGTGCAAGGACAGATGAGATAATTAATGTCAAATAAAATGCAGACTATCTGAAAACAATATGTTCATAAACAAGCTGACGATCACTAACCTGTGCTGATTTCTTCACTGTGATCCTTCATCATGCAATGCAATGGATGTATAAACCATGTGAGATAGAGACCATGCCTCTCACAGCTGATCAGACTAAAAATAACCCAACTGGGAGAACAGGGGTTGAAATCTCAGGAGGACTCATTAGTTTTCTTCTCATTCAGTGGGGTGAGAGACATTAAAAAAAAAAAAAAGATAAAAAAAAAACAAACACTGTGGGATTTGACATTCTATTCTTTTGAGGGACTCCAGAGAATTATGAAGAAGCATTTGTTTGTTAAAAGTTAAAATATTTTCAAACTGTAAAAAACCTTAGTAGCAGTATTGTAAATTATATTCCCAATTTTATTGCAAAATGGATGTACTCTTTGTACGATACACACTATTACATGTAATTTGTGTAATCCTGAAATATTTTAAACATCAAATATAAAGCACTAATAAAATGTATTTATAAAATACAGATACCCAGGCATATTTAGCCTGTTTTATCCCTGCAATAATCATGCAAAGACAGTTACAGATATCTTATCAGATTGTAATTGAAATTCATTCATTTTAAGGAAAATGATAATAGATAAAAATCTAATGATAAAACACAAACATCAGTGTTGCATGTCTGGTAATAATCTTAATAGTTTTAAAATCTCTCAGCCTCTAGGCATGTTGTGGTTTTTCTTGACAATGATGAAATTAGAAACATGATAATCGATCAACGTTGAGTCTATTGGTGCTGTTTTAAAGCCGTTTCTTCAGCTCCATGAATTGTGACTTCTGATTAGTGTTTGTAATGCGATAATGGACCAAACTCAACTACTTGATGGAAACTTAGACCAAATTTGCTCCCTGACTCTTACCTACCATTTACCCAAAACTTTCTCTCTCTGGTTGACCTGCTGTAGGACTCAAGACTATTTTCTCTTTGGAGTGAGACCTTGTTCCCAGTCTTTGTCGGACATTGCTGCTTGATATATACATAGTATATTTAGATATGTCTTTATTTAAATCAACTTACAAGTGAGAAACTGACTTAGAAATCTTGAATGTGAATTCTGACTTAAAGACATGTTACAAGCAAAAGATGTTGAAAGAACAGGGCTAGAAATCCTAACTTTAAGCTTTTTTTTCATTTTCATTTAAAGTAAATATTCATTTTTAAATAAGACTTGCAGTTAAATGCGAAATGTGTTCACATCTGTTGTGTGTCTTAGACTTGAGCTTATGAATATGTCGAAAATAAATCCTTCACTCTTTGATCAGTGTTAATGGGTCTGCTGAGCTCTTGCTAATGATGGCTTGATGTTTACACAATGTTCAGTCAACAACAAACTGCATCTTTAACATTTTCTAACCGTAAAAATACACCAAAACTTTAATGAAAAGATCAAACAAGTTTAAAAAAAACACTCCTTGTATTGGCAAAACCAAGTTTCAGTCATAATGCCTATAGTTCTTCCTCTTACCTCTGGAGTCAGGCAGGAAGCTGTTAGTTTTATGGCCACATGTAAATACTTCAAGGTGATCAATTGAAAGGTGAAACAGAAGTCCCAACACCAATATTTCATGCCAAGCTTTGATGAAACAACACTAGGAATATGATATAAGTTGTTACTTGCTGGTGCAGCTCTGAAACATTAATGTTAAACATGTTTCACATTTCTTGGATCTTCTTTTGCCTTCTGTCTCCTTCTGTGCAATGTGGCTACTCCTCTCCCTCAGGGGACAAGAAGAACAGAATGCTTGATTTGTTTGTAGTCCTCAGGTTTAAAGCAAACAAGGCCATTGATTTACACACACGAACACCCACACACACCATCAATCTTTCCATGTGCATTTACTTATGTTTGTACTTTAATTAAATTT
Source organism: Xiphophorus hellerii (assembly GCF_003331165.1). NCBI lineage: Eukaryota > Metazoa > Chordata > Actinopteri > Cyprinodontiformes > Poeciliidae > Xiphophorus > Xiphophorus hellerii. Next base: position 17,295,181 of record NC_045694.1, on the reverse strand, counting down.
CACTAAGCGACACAAAGAGCGTCCTTTATTTTGCCCTTTTCATCTTCACCAACTCAAATTTTTTTTTATTAGAATTAGCATTTTAATTCAGTTTCGTTTCCATCTTTCCAAATTATACTTTTCTGTAAACAAAATTACATGACCAGTGGGGGAAGAACTAATGGAGGAAAGCAGCTGGGACTCTGCATCATGTGTCGCAATGGGAGTATGTCTTCCCCTATAGCAGAAAGCTAAGACAACATTGCTCTTGTACAAAACCTAATAAAATACAGAAATTATGAGTTAAGGGTCTGTCTTGTTCTCATCTTTTTTTCAGCTAAAGTTTTAGTCTTCCCAGGTAAACATTATCCCGCTGTAATTTCATAAGTTCAGCATGTTAGTGAATTACTGTGGCACAGTTCGGACTGACCCCCCCACTCTGACCATTTGTCCATGTTTGAGCACCTGTGAAATGTTGATTATTGTGACAGTGACATCGTCCCTATTAAATGCAAAGCTATGTGTGCAAACTTGTATGTGGCTTCACCGTCCTCTCAGCAGCACATTGAACATTTAGCTCTCAGTCTATGAATTCAGATAAATCAGACAGCACCTGCCAAAGCCATAGACATGAATACTGGATGGAATCCAGATGAGCTCTTCTGCAGGAGACCTAACTCCATCTCTTATTAACTTCCTCCCCTCCTCTTCCATCTCAACATATGTTCTCTCGTCTTCTCAACATCCTCTCTTGTCTGTCAGTCTGTGTTATGTCTCTGCTGTGTATTCATTTTCCTTCTCTCTTTCTCACAAGTCCTCCAAACTGTTTTCTCCTTTTATCATTCATTGTTATTCAAGTAATTCCTCCTCCTGTTTCACACAAATCTATACTCAAGTGTGCTTCACAAAACTCTGTTTTCTGATGAATAACAACTGTTAAATGGGGTAACTAGAGGAAGATCGGTAAAACAGTAACTAAGTTTTATATTTTTAAATTTGGATTTACCAAAAATAGTGAAGGTGCAGAAAAAAATCATCTTGAGTTAAGAGACCTTGTAAAGTTTTCTAGTTGTGTGAAAAAAGTACAACCTTTTTTTAAGACATCAGTTTAGACGTAAGAAAATGCTCAAATATAGTTGTGAAATAATTTAAACGTAACCTAAAGTATATAAAAACAGCATTCACAACATGATTCATGAAGCAAAGATGTGGCCAAATGTGTTCATCCATGAAGTTCTTTCTGATAATCAGTTATCTGACTCTTACTAACCCTCTTAAATGATATAAAAGCAGAAAAGATAGTTAGTTTTTCCACAATACTTTCCATTTGACCTTTCAACTTATTTAAAAAAAATCTTAACATGGTTGCATAAATTCCAGTAAATGAACAATGTTGTATTTTTAAGAATACTTAATGACTATATTACCATCACAGAAGCAGTGTTGTTATATTTGAAAATTACTGATGTAACCTAATTTTGCACAAGTTATTTGAAAGTAAAGTTGGGTCTAAATGTTTAAATGGAAATGTGAATATTGCAGTTAAAATTGGTTTCTCATAAGAATAAATTTTAATTTGGAAATCCCCAGTTTGTGGTTCATCTCAACCTACTTGATTCAAGGTTTGACCCAAGGTCTACACATCCATCCCCTGGCTCTTCATTTGCCTTGAGCAGCATTTCAATGCCTTTCAGAATATTGTAGAGCATGCATAATGTTAAAAAAATGGCAAGTATTTTAGACAGACTGAAGTAATAATTGTAGGAATTATATCAATTGCTATTTAAGAATGATTTAAATAGTTAGAATGTTTTTATTTTTTCCTTTTTCTAGTTTTATATACTTTGGTGGGAATTCACAAAGCACAGGAATATTGTCCGTTCTTGTAAATGTTTTCCATGTGCTTTTTCTTTATTTCTTTATTTGATTTAGAAAGCTCAATGCACTAAATACAAGCAGATGCAAAAATGAACCCGAAGTCAAACAGAGTCAAGCAGTTTGTACATATTTTTTACAATTATTTCACCACAAAACAGCAGATTGAATGACATTTTTCCAGTTATTTTATTTATATGAGAGCTCAGTGTCCTGGCTCATAATGTTTTTCTTAAAACATCTGAATAGAGGAGCAACACCTGAATGCAAGTCAAATATCAGGAACCTGACTACGTGAGACGTTTGAGTCTAATTCTTGTGGCATTCCTGACTCATTTTTTGGAACTAAACCACAAAGAAGGTCATTATTTTATAATTTTGTCTCCTGTGCCAATATTAGAACAAACAGTATTTTTCTCAGTGCAAGCTCTAGCCTTTGGGATAGTCATTGATATTTGTTCTGACTATAATTTACATGGATCTTTATAACTATGAGTCTACTAAGCACATACAAAATGCATAATTTAAATGTAGGGAAAATGTGTCTGGGAGGAGAGATGCTTGGTGAAATTTTATTCAGGAGCATTTCTAGATTTGAATTAGAAGCCCAGCTTTGCACACATGTAACATGAGCAACAGTTTTTGTGAATGTTTCTAATTGCAGCTAAATTGCTTAAAAAAGAAAAATAAACCTCTGACAATTTAAACGAATTACATTAAAGTGACTCCATGACATAATACATTCCACTGATTGCATTTTAAATTACAGACAGGATACTGTTTTATTAAAGTACTGCTGAAAATCTTTGTTTTGGTCACACATATAAAAATTCTCTGAGAAACAGGTATGTTGATGCTCCTCACTGTGAGAAGAAAAATATTATCCAATAAACAGTTACATTTAAGAGTAACTTATACTATGACTGCAGCTTCTTACGAACAATCATTCAGAAGAAAAGAACAGTAAATTATTTTGTCTCTCAGGGTTATTAATTTTGTATGACTTAGCACGATTGTTATATTAATTCTTCAGTTAGAGAAAAAGGAAAATGAAAGACAGTCTTAAACATTCAAACATCACTGGAGGTCTAGTTTATAAAGATTAGACATAAAAATTTTAAGGATTTTTACAAATCATGATATCTTCTCTGGCATCACATTGTCATCTGCGAAAAAATTACTAGTAAATTAAAATATTTAGAATAGTCAGCCTACAATTTAGCTTGGAAGTTGCATTTTTTATTTTATTTCTCAGATTTTTTTAATTTGTAGTAAAGAAGTACATTGTGAGGTAATATGGAAACAATAATTCAACTAAGTTATGCTAATCCCTAAAGTCCAAGCCCCTTCAGATCAGATCAGATTTTATAGAATTGCAGATGTATAATCATCACTTGTATAACTCGTTTACTATTTAAAGAACAAAAAGTATAAATGAACATTTAAAGAAGATGGATCAAGTAAGATTTTTTTTTAGCTTTGTGCAAATTCATGTGATTATTTACCATATATTTAAACTCAAATGCAGCACCTCATATATTTCCAAAGTCGATTTCTATATAATTTTTACCCCTTAATTTAGCGTCAGATTTTATCCGTGGATAAAACCGATAAAGAAGCCATAAACTCATTATTCATCTGGTCTCCTTTGTTCCTTCAATCCGTCTCTCTTTATTCTCTCAGGTCGTGTATCACTGTTATATTGTAAAGTTTTTAATACAAACCTGTCATTCTTGCCGCAGTATGGAATGCAATCATCTGAAAGGATGGCTTTTCCTGTATCTATTCCATTTCCATCAGTGTGTGTCACTCGATAGTAAATTAGCCAATAAATGCCCCGAAGGAAAAGCTTAACCTTAATCAGTCTGAATGCTCACTGCATATGCTGTTATTAAAGAATATTCTCTCCGTTCCTTCTTGTCACTTTTCTTTTATTCTTTTTTATTCTTAATTGTATAAAGAGATTTCAAATATTTACAGGCGTTTATTTTGTGATACATATTGAAACATCTTTATGTTGGGAAGGCAAAAGGGCTAACTACAGAGCAATTGGGCAGTTTTCATTTCAGATTTTAGAATGACTGACTCAAAAAACTAAAAAGGTCTTTAGTGTGTTTCCAGAGCTAATGACATTGCATAAATGGTAATTCTTTTGCCTCAGTCAAATTGTAGACTGAGCTCCGATAGTATCAGACTTTAATGTCTTGGTGACATTGCACACTCCTCTTTCATGAAGGTTAATTAAGTCTTACACTGTCAGGGGGGAGTTAAATGAGACAGAGAGAAGCTCTGAGAAGCTAAAAGTTTAAAGGGACAGATAAAGATACAAAGGGAAGAAAGAGATGCAAAGTAAAGTTAATTTGGTTTGCCAATTTTGTTTCTGAAGTGAAAGAGTTGAAGCTTTGCGAATGTGTCTGAGGTAGAACTTTGTCTCTTTTTCCTGGTTCATTTATTTTTGTCTCTTTTCTCCAGTTGCTGCTCAGTCAAGCCTGATGTCCAGGTCACAGTATTTTTCTCCTTACCAGTTTTTCTGTATCTCACTGTCCATCACGCTGTTACTGGCTTCCTCTTTCTTCACACACAGACGCAGGGAAACAGGGAAGGAGCAGACAAAAAACAGACAGCATTTTTACTGATTCCCTTGTGATGGCTGTCTCCACTTTGAAGTTTAGGCACACTACGTCTTCTTGAAATTTAGGACAAAAAACAGTGGTGTGCAGAAGACGGAGAAACAAAACAATGCAGAAATAACGAGAAAAAATGACAACAGTGAGAAAACAAAGAAACATTTGGATGAACTGACTGAGTGAGATATACTATTTTTTGCAAATTAATCGCTAATGTCACAATGGGTATAAAGTGGACATGTATTTTAGGGCAAGAAATACAATATTGAGCTGTGATTGTCACTACATTATTACAGTGTGTAATTGCAAAATGTCAAAAGACATCTTAAGTGCAATATTTGGAAAGCTATCAAATCTAAAGTGCCATTGGATGCAATTGATATATTTGGCCATTTGTGCAATTTGGACTGGCATCGATAACCACACCTGGTTTAGATTTTACAAACTAAGATGCTTGTTGAAAAAGAATGCCACAATACCATCATTCCTCGTTATCTTGCAGCCCTGTTGACAATAATTGGTTGCTGTTTTTAAATCCTTAGCCCAAAGGCTGGAACTCAAACAAGCCTCAACACAGCTTCAACTGAGAACAAAGAAAGAGAATATCAGCAGAGGATGCGTCTCGGTGCAGGAGTTTTTCCCTAGGTCCCAAGACAGGAAAGTACTTTATAATAGCATCAAAATACTAAATGTGTGTATTCAGAGGAGAGTGGATTTTTCTGAGATTTTAATCTGTTTTCTATGGCAACAGTGAAAGATCCCGTAATGTCAGCAGCAAGTACATGATGACTGCAACCTCTCTTGACCTCGTTCAAACACTGACACAATTTACTTGGGGATAATTGCTACGTTCCTGTAAAACACCTCTGTGATTGTAATGACTGTAATTCACATAATTGTCTCATCAAGTATTTTGAAATTGCCGGCTTTTGTGAACCATAGCCTAACATGAAACCAACCAAAAGCAGCTGATGATGATAAAACAGAAGAATGTCTAATAGCTTAATAATAATATATCACAATAATGTTAAAGTATTGATGCAATTTTCATTAAAAAAAGAGAAATCAACATTTATTTAAATAGAAAATTATTTGCTTTTGCTTAGATTCTGTAATTGTGATGATCCTGAACAGACAGTAAACTATAAACAACAAAATGAATAAATTGGGGAAACATTCTTGAAGAATTGGTCTTTGTCCTGTTTCTGTTTGCTATTTAATTACCTTTTCTCTCTGATTGTGTTTAGTTAATGGGAAAAGCAAAGTTGCCACTGTACCATGTTCATTTCAGGTTGGGTAATTTATTAAATAGCCATTGCCTGAGTTACAAGAGCTTGTTTAGTTTGCTGCTGCAGAGAGAGGACACTGCATTTAGCTCTAGTTTGCTCCCCTTTCTGTTTGTTCTTTACATGGTCCTGCTTTCTTTGTTCTCTGTCATCTCCAATTCATCATGCAGGCTTTTTTTCTGGTTGTATACATTTTCGTGCTTTTAGCTTTTTTCCATATTTTTCATTTTCTCAGTCACTTTGTCTTCTTCCTCAACACAGGCCGATTTAGGGGAACTCTGTGCATTGCTTCTTAATGTTCTTATACTTTTGTAAATTTTCTCACATACCCTTATGTTTTATTCAACATTTACATTTTTTTTTCTACTTTCCTATGTAAAATCTTTCCTTTGCTAATTCCGTTTTTTGGTTTGTTCTGCCATTTTTATCTTATCTTATATACTCTCCTTATTTCTACCACTCATCTAAAAGCATCTTCAGCTACAGTTTAATTTTTATGCCAGTCTAAATTTAGCTGAAATAAAATTCATTCTGTAAGAACAGATCTAAGCTAAGTTCTTCCATTAAAATTTCAGGGTGTTTTTATCTCACAACACAGTTCTGTCAATTTTGTAAAACCACAGATCTCTTCACATAACTTATGTGAAAAATCAATATTACATGACATGTAGATGTACCGTCTTATTCTTTGTCTCTCTTTCATTCATACTCATCTGCTGAAATACAGCCCAGACAAAACAATATTATTCAATATAATCCTATGCTTATTTTGAATATTTGTTTTCATTGTTTTGATTCTTTTCTACAAACCTTGCTCTTCTAATACATTGGGACAGTTTGATAAAAGCAGCATACAAAATGTAAGTGGAGAAGCTCCCCGTTGTGTGTCTGTTGAAAGCGATAAGGTGACACCCAGCTCAGAGGTCATTTTGCCATATCTTGCAGACGGCTCCATTTGCCCCATGGGCAGTCTAACCAGACATCTGGTGAACTTGCATTAGGTCCTGCAGGGCCTTGAATCTGGCACCACTCCTGTCAGCTGACCCTAGATCAGGAGACGGATTTACATATTTTCAAAGGATAGGAAGGTACAGCTTTCCTTCCACAAGGTGATTTTATATCAAGTTTTAAAAGTTTAGGTGAGATTGTCATATATTATTATTATTGTCATATATACAGTACAGACCAAAAGTTTGGACACACCTTTTAGTTCAATGAGTTTCCTTTATTTTCATGACTATTGACATTGTAGATTCACACTGAAGGCATCAAAACTATGAATAACACATGTGGAAATATGCACTAAACAAAAAAGTGTAAAACAACTGAAAATACCCCTTATATTCTAGTTTCTTCAATGTAGCAACCTTTAGCTGTGATTACTGCTTTGCACACACTCTGCATTTTCTTGATGAGCTTCAAGAGGTAGTCACCTGAAATGGTTTTCACTTCATAGGTGTGCCCTGTCAGGTTAATAAGTGGGATTTCTTGCCTTATAAATAGTTATGAAAATAAAGAAAACCCATTGAATTAGAATGTGTGTCCAAACTTTTGGTCTGTACTGTATATGTGTGTATAAAAATCATGTGTGACAACAAAACTACCTTTTGGATTAAAAATAAGTGAAGGTCCTTCTTCACTTAAAAAGTTTATCATTTTAGCTGGATTTACAGAATCCTAATCCAAGCATCATCAAAAATCCACCAAAGCCTGGCAGACTGACAGAAACCAAGCTTGCAAGAATACTGGCATTGAATTTTGACATTGAGAAACAGGAAGCAACCTGTCAAGGGATTGGTAAAGAGAACAAGAGAATCTCACAAGGAACTGAAGAAAACAGGAAGTAAATATGCAGTATTCTGGGCAGAGTGGAAATCAGTGAGAGGGAGCAGGAACTAAGATAGTGAATGAACTAATTAGAGCATAGATGCCTGTAAAGTTTAGCAACAACTCCTCAATTTTTGAGGTGTGGGAGAACAAATTAAATTTTTTATTCCCAAAAGAAATCAGATCATTCTCTGCAGTCAGAAAAAATGCATTAAGTCGCTCTTATTATCCTTTTTGAAGCACTAGTACAACATCAACCCAAAACATACAGTCAAAGCTACAGTGGAATAATATAAGTCAAAGCCTTTGTTATCGTGACCGATACTGTTTTATTAGGGGGCAGATCGGTGAGGTTATTATTCCTGCTTTACTTCCTCTCAACCCTCGTAGAAAACTCTAAAACCATGAATGCACAGAATATCAAATTGCTAATAATTTTTTGACTTTGAATCGATGTACAGATACTTGAATGAGATTATTACATATCTGAGTGCTTATAAGCTGATTGTTCTGTCCTTGTAACTTGAACAGCAAATTAAAGGGGGGAAATCAGGCAGAGGCAAATAATGTTCAGACACAATCTGCCTGAGTCAGTCTGCTTTCATATGTGCAGCAAATACTGAGAGGAAATGTCTTATACAGAGACAGATTACTTGTGGAGTGGATATCTTTGAGATAGAGAGACCGCTTCATGATGAGAAAAATGCACTTTGAGAACGGACACAGTGAGAGGGTAAAAGAAATATAGAGAACAGGCTCAGAACAAGAAAAAAAGGGCATCTGGAAAATGAAATTTATTGTGTTGGGTGGCTTAGCAACAAACCGTGACCCTGTCACACTGAGGCAACACTATTTTGCTACCCACTTTTATTTTCTTTCTTTTCCCTTCTTCTTAGGTTTTGCACAGCCAGCAAGTCCTGAGGGCAAAAAGAAAAAAAAAGAAAAGCTAGAAGGAGAGATCCATCACTTCCTGCTAAAATGCTTTGATGGCTCGTAAATAACGCAGGTGGAAGAATTAGGAAATTAAATCACTTTCAGTTGTTAATGTCACTGCCTACAGACAGACATGAAATACACTGAGTGTTTGGCCGTTCTGCCTCTCTCCTGGGGCCCTGCCAGCACTTCACCATCTGATGGCCACTCAATGTGTTATATGTATTTAGACAAGTGAGCCATGAAAAAATGAAAAACTCCACTCTGAACTTTACAAAATGTAAGCGCTGGTACATATTATTTTCTGCCCTTTACAGCATGCTGTATTTGTTCTGAAATCGTATTAACATTTTCAACCTAACATATTTATTTGCATGACCTTTATTGGAGATTGCTTTGCATTTAGTGGAGAGTTCATGATTAAGTGAGAACAAGTAACTCCTTTAAAGATTTTGCCCTATGTAATTGTAGGTATTTAGATATCTATAATGAGACCCTCTTCACCTTGGATGCAGAGCCTGGCAAATCCCTCTTAACAGGAAGATAGGTTTAGTTTTACAATAATGTTCCCAATTATAACATCTATTTCAACGTCCACAATTATGACGGTCTATGACGGCAGGATAAAGTGATGCATGGTTTGCATCTTTTAGTTATTTCTTGTATGAAATTAGCTCTAAAGATGTGAAGGTGACCAAGTTGATCTTAACAATTAAACATGTTCTTCCGTAAGAGCACTTCTTATTTTCGAAAAGAGCAAAATGCCACTTTGTAAAGTAAAATAACCAAGCCCTGAGGATGTCACCTAAAACAGATGCAGCTGTGGCTAATGCTCAGACAGATCAAAGCCATGCCCTTCAGTAACATGGAGCCATTTGCAGATTTAGCTGCAAACCGAACCTAATTGTCTGTCATTGCAGGCAAACAAGAAGCTGTAGCAAGGAACATTATGCAATGCTTAAGCAATCACTAAATGATTAATAACGGTAAAAAAGAATGAAGAAATTCCCATCTGCATTCATGCATAAAGTTTAACATGATTTCTGCTGTGTCATATTGTACACATTAGTAGTTTTTCGAGTCTAACCTCCTTTACCAAGCAAGACTTGGGATCATTTATTCAGTCAATAATGATGGTTCAGAAAGTATTTGTCTCTTTAAAAAGCATATGAACCATTTTCTACATGGATTAGGGAGCCAACGGAGTCATGTGTTTGTTGTCAAAGAACAGAATGATTGATGAGTCATTAAAGCTGCAGTATATAAGCCCTATAATCAACATGGTTTTTTACATATTTGCTAAAACTGTCACCATATCCTGACAGTATAATGTGAGAGATAATCTGTGAAAAAAACTGAGCTCCTCTGATTCCTCTCTGAAGTCCTAAAGCCTCATGTTATAAATTTCTAACATAGTGACAGTTTTAACAAATAATATTGCCTAAAAAAAAATCAAGACTTGTTTGCAAACTGGGGAAATCACACAGTTTACCAGAAATAAAGAAAGCAGAACAGTAATGATCACATTTGATTATTTATGTTTAGTTAAAATTAAAGGATTTAAATGTATATATTTTGATACATACAAAATATTTACATTTTGTATATATCAAGTCACATATATATTAAATGTTCATTTAAATCACCTATTCAGACAACCAAAGAATACTACTTTTTGTACATCAGGTAAATCAATATTGAAGTTGCTGACAGGGCTAGTTCCATGCGTATTTAATTGAATTTTTGGACCATACAATGGTCCAAAAAATCATTGTACGGTCCACACAATGACCGTACAACAACGAAGTTTCAACTTCATTGTTGGAACTTTCTTCTGAAAGTAGTTCAACTCCTTTTTTACGTCAAAAGGAAGTCTTCTACACACAAAAAACATAATGCCACTTTTACAGCAGTATTCATATCGGAGGTGCATAATAACACTTACATCATCATAAATGTCACATGCTGACAGAAACTGCATAACACTTTGCGTGACAGATATCACTTTGACAAGATTTTGTGCCACAAGATGTGATCTACTGTATGCTGTCAAATAGACTGAATTTTTGTGACTTCAAAAACTAAAATAACAGCCATTTAAATATAAATGATTGAGTAACTGACTTGTAGTAAAAAGATAATCTGTAGTATATTTGTCGTCAACTTCAGTCTTACCATTGAGACTGTACCCTCCATCTTTGCAAAGCTTTGTGGCTGGTTCATGAGTAAGAGTTTTATAAAATGATTTTCATTTAAGGTTGACATTCCTCTTAATATGGTGGAAATGCCTGGGTTTATTTGCAGTCTGCAACTGTCTCTACTGGCCAAAATAACCTTAATAACTTGCAGAAATATCAAATTAATTATTCTTCACTAGGTTCATCTGATGCTTTGTGCTTATGAAAATTAATAAAAGCTACAACCAAACAACAAATAGGGAATTCCTAGACCTATTTGGCATGCGAAAACATTTTTTAGAGAAACCTCAAAAACTCCCCAAAGGACAAAAAGCGAATTATTTGTCTATCTAATATATTGTGTTCTTTGGCACTGAGCCCAGAATGAAAAAGTTGATTAGAAAACACCAGCTGCCCTCTCCTGCATGCAACTTATTTAATTTGGCCAAATGGTCTGGCATATACTACTATTTGTTTACCTGCAGTGTCTTTGTTTCTCTGTGGATATTATGATTCAGTGGACAGATAAGATACAAATGGGATAAATTCAGGTCACTGCTGGCATTACATTCAGGCTGTGTGTGTGTGTGGGGGGGTGGGGGTGTGTGTGTGTGTTCATAAGTGCCTCATTTATATGCCTAGTGGGGCAGTAAATTGAAGACAAATACAAGTAACAGAATTTTGTTCTAAGACAAAACATCATAATTCAGTCATAAAATGGAAAGCTTACATGACTTGACATTAACATCACTTATGTTCCCTTCATTTAATTGGGGGAGATTAGTGAGATTTTGGCATTAAGAGGAGAATAAATCACAAATTGCTTTTGAAAACAGAATGTTTTTCAAAACTTAATTTTCACTGGCTCTGACTGTCCATGAGCAACATCAAGAAGCATGTAAACTAAATTATTTAATGTTGCTACGGTGACTGGGAAAGAAAGCATAAAGGCAAAAGTATAAAGAGGTAATACTGTGTATTTCATACTGTTCAATTTTCTTGCTATTGTGCAGCTTCTTTGAATGGGTTGTTGAGGTCACCCTCTGCAAAGGGGTCAGAGAGGGGCAGCTTTTTAGCACTGATTGCAGGTTTTAGTAATAACAACTGAAAACTGCTGGCAGCATGTGTGGGAGTCAGAGAGTGGCATCTTTAAATATCACAACAATTAAAAGAAAAACGCATTCTCTCTCCACCCAGACAAGTTTTTCACTTGATCCTTCTTTACAACCTCCACTTGCTGCCAGGATTTTACTTCAGTAACCTTGACAAAACTTTCTAATAGCAGACATCATTTTAAACCAGAACTAGACTGTAGAAATATTGAGATAGAATTATATTCTTTTAAACAAACATTGCAAATAGATTGATTAATAAGATGCCTTTCTAATTTCAGCTCATTATTAAGGTTTTTAAAAGAAGCAATTCAGTTCATGTCCTTTGTAAAAGACATTACTATATATCTTACTTACAATTAACATGGATCAAGAGTTAAGTGTACTACAAACAATCTTTACAGTTACACCATTCAGGCCTAACAGTGTGACTATAATGTTTTGGCAAAACAACAACATAAGGCAAGGAATGCAATGCAATGTAAAGTAGTAGGATTCAATGGGATCCAATACAATACAATGGAATCTTATTCCATTCAACAGAATGCAACATCCAACACTAAACACATACACTAAGATTTTTAGGTGAATCAGAAAGAAAAGTGATTGTAAATAACTTGCATAATATTCAGTCATGACTTAACTCCATTGTTACTGGACCCCAGAAAGTTAATCAATCATCAGCAAATCCCAAGAACCTTTTTATGTATGCAAACTAGATCTATTATCTTCAGATTAATCACTACAGGATAAATGTCTAGCTGTATTTTCAGGTGTAGTAAAGAGACAAATTGATTTCATTCATTAAACCTTCCTTAGCCTCTCTGTGAATCATCTCTTCACTGCAAAGTAAAGAAGTTGTGAAATACTAATAAGAAGCACAACGACAACATGCCAGAGGGTAAATGGATTCATGCCATAGGGGGACAGGCTTGTTTGTGAATTTCCTGTTGAGGGTTACCAAGAGATTGTGAGAGTCTGCTGTGGTCTGTTGTTAATTAATGTACAGCACAGCAGAGTGGCTGTAAATACATCCTTGCTCAAAGCTGCAGAGTCTCACTGCTGATTGACCAATCATAGCCAGCAGACCTAAAAACTAATTACTGGAGATCACTGAAACAGCTTAAAGTGTTTTTGAGCATGTGCTTGTATTCTTCTAAATTCTGATGCTCTTACAACATATTATAAAACCCTGGAGAGGAATTGGAGAGGAATCAATACAAAAATTTATACCTGATCAATGTGAGCACACACACAAATATAGACTGCTCAACCAAGGAACAATCATAATTTCAGAGATGAGACAGAAAATCATTGTAGTTAAAGAATTTACCAATACCTATGATGATTTAAACACAACATTACACATACCAGAAAATATATTTTTTAATAAAACAAAAAATACTTTAAATACAGAATAAAAAAACTTTCCTTCCACTTTTCTCTGAATTATCACCACAGTGTAGGAAGAAGTTTAATTTCTCCTTTTTGTTCCTCTGTCCTTAAATGCAGGATAACCTCGAGTGCTGTAGTTTTCATCATAAAAATCTCTAGCCCACAGCCAATGATATGTTCTATGAGCTTCAAAGTCTTTGCCTTAGGCTACATAGTTGTGTGCAAAGTTGTACAGTTCTTACATTACCTTACACACATAGCTATTTTTTTAAATATTTTTATTCTGCACAAATCTTTGGTCAAAGTGGAGTTGCTAAATGGAGTCAAAGAGGAATTTATTTATTTATTTTTATTACGTTGGGTTCAGAGTGACTGAAGCACAGACAAAAAGGTTTAATTCCTAAACTCTGTTTGCCAAAAATATTTAAAATATTAAGCAATGCTTAAGCAATCACTGGACCAAAAGCCCAGATTAAAGCAGAAAGTATTCAATAAGATGGCACAGGACAAATCACTAATGAAATGTGATGAAGTTTGATGTTCAAGACTGGAAGGCACTGACTCCTTTGAAGTCAGATGTACAAATGCAAAATAAAAACTCATACACATTGATTTTAACCTTAGCTTAAAATGTTAATTGTTTTTAATAAATTCTAATCATGTTTTATTGAATTCTATTCTGAAAAATAAAAAAATTAAGAATATTTAATATATCCTCGAATGTGATTTTTAAAATTGTTAACTGTTTTCTTTGGCTGTTTTCTCTATATATCAAAGAAAAAACCTGAAGCTGGTTGAATGCATATGTGGAATGCAGACCGACCCAACAGTAGGAAGTAGATTATTACTATCGGTAAATACAACCAAAACAAACATGAAATCCTCCAACCGCAGCAAACTGACACCAGCATCAATGCTTGCTTCATTCACAGCGTGTAACACAGCGCCACCAGAGGTGAGACACAGAACTGCAATGCCTCACCCCAGACTTCTTCCATATATTTGAACTGGCAATAAACCCATCATTATATTATATAAATTCAGTGATTTTTGCATAAATCATGACATAAAAAATAATGAAAACAGTGAAATGGATAAATTGATTTTCTCTTACAATTGTTAGTATCTGTTTTACTTGTCATTTTGAATCCCCTGACTGCATGTCACTGCAAATCAGCTATGACATAAATAAATGTCAAGGGCACTGCTAATGCCAAGAGGCCAATACTAAGCAGGTGGAAAAGCAATGCAAGGCAGAGAGGCAACTTGGATGGCACCACTAAAATCTCTTCAGAGGTAGACCAGAGGCAGGCACATAAAGCAAGAAGTTAAATCAAAAGCAGAAGAGAGTGTTGAAACTGGAATCTATGATGATCCCTGAACTAACAACACCTGGTGCAGCCAGACACCTATGTGGTCATGATGCACACACCCTGTCATGATGCACACACCCGGACATCGCAGACCTCTAGCTCTGACTGGAAGAATGCCAGAGGGCTGCCAGACTGGGTCAGATTTAGATGTGACATGAAACTGGTCCTGACCACTGTGTCTGTCCAGATCTTTGTCCCGAACTACAGTAATAAAAAAAATAATAAAATAAACACAATGCATTATGAAAGCAGAATGGAGGAAACTGGATCGAAGATTCACAAATGATTTATTCTGGGGAAAAAAAGCATCACGATACTTTTGAAGATAAGACAGGAAATAAAGAAAACCCAAAACTAGACCAGCACAGAAACATAGTGTGCCAGAGATGGGGGGAGGAAATCGTAGGAAAGATGTTACAAGAAACAAGAGGAGCCTTCATGGCGGTAAAACCACAGAGTGGAAAAGAGTAGAAAAAAGCAGATGTGCTACTCAGAAATGTCATTGGGTCAGTTGAGAGGGGAGAGCTAAACGTTTAACAACAAAACCGAAGGAAAAGACTGAAAAAGAAATGAGCGTACCAGAATAAAGACATATAAAAGATTTTTCTTAGGTTTTTGATCTATGTTTTGAGGTTTCAGTTGTCTTATAGTCAATAGGCTGGTCAATGTCAGCTTTCTCAAATTAATAGCTTAATAAGGTTCCATTGTATTTTATGTTATCAATTGTGAGGAAAATCAAACATACATAAAAAAATGTCTTGCAAAAGTCTGCATGCTTAGTAAACATTTTGCTTTGTTCCAACCAACAATATCAATGTATTTTGATAGGATTTTATGTTTTAGTCAACCTCTTACCCATCCTCTAACAGTTTCTTTTTACTTTACCCTGTACTTAGCTCTGTTTATCTTTCTATCTGCTCTGAGCTGCTGTCATGTCCCTGAGGAAAAATCTCCCCACGTTATGATGCTGCCACCACCGACAATGCTTATTAACTATTTTGAGATAAATACCACCAACTTCCTGATGGGATAATAAATTGCACTTTTATGGCTTTTTAATAATTTTAAGCAAAAGTGCCTGTCAGATAAAACTTTTTTGACACGTGTTGCTTTTCAGTAAGAATGTCTAAATAAGTAATGTGGTAGTTTATCTAAATTAATTCGGTTTCCTATTAGCTCTGAAATGTATCCATAAAATGACAAGTGCTATTATTCTGTCTAATTTATTCAGGCGCTGAGCAATCAAGTGTTTAATTTAATTAAAGTAGATAGGCTATAATTCAGAGAAATTATTGTCAGATGGAGGTTCATGCTTTTATAGTGCTTTAATCAAATTTCATATAGCTTAAGTGAGCAGTCACACAGCAAAAGTGGTATCCTTCAAAGGTTTGGCAAAAATTATGAATGACAGTCACAGACAAAAGTTTTGAGAATAATAATCTTTTGTTTCCAACAATCTTTATAGTTTCAGATTTTATGGCTGCAATTTGCATTGAGCCTGGGTTAAAAAGTCATCTGATGAAACGCAATTAATTGAAAAGCTAATTTCAATTAATTGCCATGAGGATTTCATGGAATCCTCATGAAATCCTCATTTGCATCGTGCTTTAATAATGTCACAAAAGGAGCTGAGAGTATCATTAAAATGATTTTATGGTTAGATTAAGGTGTTAAGGACTGGACAGCTAATGTCTCTGTCATACTGATGACAATAAAGGAGCTGATTATTGTTTAGCTTTTTTAAGGGAGTGGCTCTTCCTCTTTTTTAGCTAGCCATGGTTGTCTCTTTCATCATGACTTTTTTTTTCTAATATGCTTCAAAGGAAATGACTGCTAATAACATTCCACCTAAATTAGCCACAGAAGGTCCAGCAAGTGCCAGGACCATCTCCAAAACGTGAATCAGCTCCGGAATCAGGCTGACTGCAGTGCAGAGCTTACTCAGAGATGGCAGCAAGCACATATGATTGTTTCCCTGCACACACTCAGGCAGTGACTTTTACATACTTTTTTATCAAATCAAATCAAAATCAAATCAAATTTTATTTGTATAGCACATTTCAGCAGCAAGGCATTTCAAAGTGCTTTACATCATATCAAACACAGAAACACAATGAAACATAGAATCAACAATCAAAACACGACATTAAGTCAAGTTCCATCAATAAATTTGTAATTGATTACGTTTCAAATACAATCCTAAACAGGTGGGTTTTTAGTGGAGATTTAAAGGAAGTCAGTGTTTCAGATGTTTTACAGTTTTCTGGACTTTTGTTCCAAGTTTGTGGTGCATAGATGCTGAATGCTGCTTCTCCTCGTTTGGTTCTGGTTCTGGTTTAATATCAAAACGGACTGCAAAGAAGTCCCTACTCATCAGGAAAAAATTAAAGAACAGATCAATATTCTGTAGGAAATTCCAGGGTTGAACTGCAGAAGACTGGAGTAATATTGTTACTTCTTGTGGTGCTGTGTGGTGTAAAGATAGAGCAGGTGTCCCCATATACAGAGGATATGGTCGTCAACGCAGCCATCCTGGGAAACCTGAGACATTTGCTGCATGTCTGCCCATTTGTGACCTCTAGTTTCCCAACCAAAAAATCTATATTGTTTTCTCAAATAAAGCCCTCCTTTAGACAGTCTAGTAAAAAAAAATAGTAGAGGAAAAGAAAGAGGAATGCTACTATGAATCCTCTTTCATGCCATTTATGTTTGCCTCCTTTCATCCAAAAGCGTGGCTTCAGTCACTATTTTGTTTAAAGTCACCACTATGTTCAAAGAGTTGGACCAAAATATCCTCTGAGAAAATACAACTAACCAGAATAATTCTGGTGCTGAACAAGGCTTTTTTTCCAGCACAGAGAAGAACTCTCTCACAATGACAGAGTGATGACTAAGAGAATCAAGGATCAAAATATGGATCCGTGGAAAAGAGAGCCCCCAGATCTGAAGTACATCAGGAACCTGCTCTCTAATTTCAAAAAGCGAGTGTAAAAAGACATAAAGGCCTCCAAACAGATAAATGCATTAATGGGTTGCTACAAGTCAGAATTTGGCCCTGAAGCTGATATCGAGTCAAGATGAATGCAGAAGTCTTGAAAAGGAAATGTCAACACTGTAAACTTTAGCACCTCATATTTCTCTATTAAACATCTGAAGCACTAAAGGTTTTGCTTTTGTGCAGCTAATTTGTTACCATCTCTTGACATTCATATTAGTTTTACAAATTATATGAAAATTGTAGTAGTTGAATACCTTTTTTAAACATAGCCCTTATTACTGTGTTTCTGTTGTGCTGCTGCCTTATCTTGAAGTCTGAGACATAACAAATAACTGTGTTAGCCAGACCTTTATGGTTAGCTCAGAGAAGTGTTTTTGTGTTTTTATTTATTATTTATTAATTACCAAACAGGTCAAAGCAAAATCTAAAAACTTCCAACAAATACATTCTAATTAGCCAATTTTTATCCTCTGACAATTATGTAATTTTAAAAAGTCCACCTTCTCCCAAGGTGCATCATGAAAAAAATCAACCTAAAGTAGTTAAGATATTAGCAACACGTGTTAGCAACTAAATACGAAAAATTGCCTTGAATGTATTGTATCTCCAGCAGGTTTTCTGAACTTCTTGCCTCAATGCACGAAAAATTATCCTGTTCCTGAGCCTTATACTGCAGGTTCACTAAGTGTGACGCTGCAAAACTAAGTCCACATTCATTTTAGTCAAACTAGTGCTCACTTGCCACTTTACAAAACATGTAGAAATATGTATTTGGTGCATAGGCCTGCTGAGAATAAAGTGCTAATATGTATCACCTCTTTCCTTTGCAGCACACTCTGGAGCAAAGGAATACTAACAATGTGCTGCAGACAGATATTATGCCGGAGGCCCAATGCACAAAGGCCAAAGAGGAGAGCAATGGAGTGCAGTTTCCTTGACTCTTGTAGGTCTGCTGAGCTCTTTTTTGATCTAGTTTTAGAGAAGAAAAGGGTTTTGGATGAATATTATTTTGTAGACAAGGGATTAATTGTGATTGAGTACTTTGCAATTAGCTCACTGAGAACATTACAGGTTTTTAAAAACATGAAGAATGTTTCACGTGAATTTTTATCTTTACTGTTTGCTTATTCAGTGAAATAGACTCCATCACTGTTGCATTGTTGATCTCCTGGTCATTTGAGTAAATAGATCTAATTTGAACTCTATAATAGGATCTGGACTTCTCATGAACAAGTTTATGTCTATTAAGCAGAATTGTTGTATTAGCCTCAGTCAATCTTTTCTGTACTTTTAAAAACCAAGCTATTGTCATTTTTCTCTCCTTACCATTTGCTAAATTTCAACATCTTCATTTTACATCTTCTTTTTCCTTGATTTTTTCTTGTCTCTGTCTGATATGTATCATATGATGGCAGTATTGACTTAAGCAACGACTTTGTACAAGTACCGGCAGAAAAGCTCCTACCATTATGACAATCCTCTCATCACTAAAGAGGTTGTGGTACGGTCCATTACTTCTGATCTCTCTTAAATTATCTTTTCTGCTCATCTGTCTCTTGTATTCACCCTTCAGCAAAGTGAAGCTGCTGCAGACTGAACCCCAAGAAACTGTCATCTTTTACTTGCTCCCAGCTCAATTTTCTGTTCATGTAATGCTGAAACAGTTAATCAAAAGTACTTTAATGGAAAGAGACAGATCCACCATTTCCTTAAAAAAAAAGAGTCTGGGCTGGCTTTGCAGAAATTTTTCTATTTATGTTTAACATTATTTCCAGCTCTTTCCTTATATTCTTGATAGATAAGATAGATAGATAAATCTTTATTGTCATTGTCACAAGAACAACAAAATGTAAAAAGTGCCATCAGTCAGTGCATATGCTTAAAAACAAAAAATAACTGTCTCACAATTCACACACAATGTAAGAAATAACAAATAACTGGTAAAAAAAAAATACAGCCACATTCTCACATACATCATTGACAGTCTCACCATTGAAAACCTGGGACTAATGAAAAACATTTATGAAAATGTCAGTTTTGTTCCATTAGTCCTGTAACTTTATCAATAGGTCTACTGTTTTAGTGGACACAGTAGCACCAGTGTAAACACTGAAGGAGGTCAAGATGCACCACTTGTCTAAAATAGCCTCTTGTGTGTGTGACGGGGCCATAAAACTATAATGCCTTTCAGCATTGCAATTTCTGGTCTCAATCATAACTGGCATTTGGAATATTAAATAATACAACAGAGGAAGATGATTTTTGTTGGGCGCTGATGCCAAACAGCAACACAATCTTCTATACAGCAGACATTGGGACAATGTTCCTTCTATGCTTCTGTGTGCTACTGCTACAGCATTTCATAGCCTTGCCACCGTATGTGGTTGCTATGGATAGTAGTGTGCGATTGTATGTCCTCTTCTGTAGGAGTACTACAGCTTGCAAAGGTTTAGTTTGCCTTGCAGCTTATTAAGATATTTGCTTAAATGGTTGCTCTTTGACAAACATCAATAAACTGTTAATAAGCCGTTCATCAAGGTTTGAAGGAATGCTTGTGAGTTTTTTGGTAATTCTGATATCCTGAAGCTGTTGGCTATGTTGATGTCCTACTGCCAGCTTCTGAGTAAACAAAGACAATGAAACAGTTAGCAAAGGTTTAGATATTTTCTCAGTTCATGATGAATTAGAACATGTTGACTATCTGCCAAACAGAGAGATGGTAGAGTGGAGTGATCTATAAGTCACCTTATATGCACTGCAGCTCTATGTTGTTGCTCCGATGCATCAGTTTAATCTTCTTTCTTTTCTTTTAGCATCATTGCTAAAGTTGGTATTACTGCTTGAAATTAAAGAAGAAATAAAATTCAAAGCAAAGTTATTGGGCTATTAAAAACCCAGAGATCTTAGAATATCAAACGCAACATCTCACATTCCTCAGTGTCAGTGTGGGCAAAAAGCAGTGAAAATAATCTAGCTATATATAAACCCCTAAAGAGTAGCAACTGTTACCTGAACCTAGAGCTTAATGATCACACAATAAAGGCTTCTCAGGATATTTAGTCAATATTCCATGCAGATGGAAATGAAAAGAGCAGAAATCTTCTACATAAGCTACCAGGTGGAGAATAATTAATGCTAAGTAAGGAAACATTTACCTGATCTGAATCTCAGATCACACTTCAAAATGGTCTATTTTGTTTTAACTTGTTGCGAGTTTTTAAGATTCATTGGACAAACAAAACTGTATCCAGGGATCTGCTTTCAGATAGCCAGGACTATCAGAAAAGCAACTCAAGGATTTGTGCCTCTTTTCTTTATAGTGTCAGTAAGATAAACTTTCACAGTTAAAGCTTTAGCCACATATAAAATGCTCTGAATATCACATAGCATATTTTAAAGCTACTTAAAACTGTCAGTAACCTATTCACTCATAGTGCATATATTTAGTAGCACTCTGTAATTTTTCCTTGACATTGTAAATGTATTATTGCTACTGCTACTACCAAGTTAACCTGACTGACAACAGTTGTTTATAGCTATATTATGGCAAAATTGTTCAAGCTCATTAGAATCAGTTTATTAATTGGCTGTGGTCTTTAAATTGTCAATAATATTTCCTTTTCTTAAAGACCAATCATTTTATCTCTGGAAATTGTGATATGAGCAGGATTGTGATTTTACTGCAAAAGAAAAAAAATCTTTATATTTTTTGCATTACTTAGCCTCCCCTAGTAGACAGTAGACTTTATTAGTATTTCAGTACTTCAGTACTTCAGTTTGGGTAATAATGCTTAACTTGAAACCTTTTTAGACTGAAATGATTTGTGGAGCATCAATAATAATATAAAACTAGATTTATTACAATAGATCTATTAAACCTTGTCAAGCACCACTATTCTTTATTGCATCGGTAGAAAGGACTTTGTCAACAACACTCGTGTTGCTATTTTACAGTCGGATGGTTGTACAGTCGCTGAACTAATTGATACTGTACAGAACTGATCATCCACATTTGTGATGAGAACAGGTGAACTGTGTCTCTAAGCAACTTCACTGATTGTTGTGTGATCACTCCAGCAGCCCTAGCTGTGGCTTACTTTGATGTTCCAGGACAATAGTGTTGTGACAGCACATGCTGACCTCATATCTGGGTCCCGGTTCCATTATGTGGATAACAGAATTACAGTTGAGTTTGCTGACTGTCGAAGGGGCTGGAGTCCGAGTCGACCTTCCTCTCATGGGGTCTTTTGAGATCTGTTGGGTCCTGGGGAAATTAATGTTGTTGGCTTTAAAATGCATATTATACTGATTATTTTAACCTTAATGAAATGCTTGACATATGTAACCAGTATTCTGAAACGCCTGACTTTGAGGTGTGTAATCATTAAGGATCAATGTATAATCAGTATTTTGTGATTAATTTTGTCATGTGCAATCTGTATGTTGTAATGATTAACTTTGTTGAGCGCGACCTGTGGTTAAAGAGCTGATAGCAGTTGACCTTAGGGCACAGTTTAATAGTTCAGAAGGGGTAACGCCGGCAAAGGATCTGGGGAGAAAGGGAAGTGAGATTGAAGTGAGCCGACCAGAAACAAAGACTGAGCAGATGTTCAGCCTAAAAAAGTAACTGAGACCAGCGTGACAATGGAAGGCGGCAGACTGTAATGTGAGCATGACCTTTGAGCAGGCTCCGGTCAGCATGATTAAAAGTCAGTCGCACAAGGAAAAAGGTGGTTTTTCCTTTCGTAAGGATCGCTCTGTCACCGAGACGGATCAACAACACCTTGGATTTACGCAGAGGGGGTCCTCTGAACTGTGGGACTGCTGCAGAGCACCTGTACATGAATGAGGAAATTCCCTACTAGCCAACCGCTGTAGCTTTGGATTAAGCCCCCTCTGGCATCGTAAAGCCCACGGGCCTCAGCTCTTCCCAGGAACCGAGTCCCCCTCTCTCCACCGGGACAGATCCTATACCAACAGACCTTGATGGAGCTTGTGGTTCAGTTCTCCATCTCACAAATTGTTGAGATGTGTGTTACCCTATAGAGTTCTCCGATAGGTGTAGGTAGTAAAACACAGATCTGTTCATATGATGGAATTAGATTAAAGAGAAGGTTATCAATGTCTCAATGCAATATTCACATATGGATTTAAACTGAAACCTTTCACTGCAGACTTGTCAAAGTGACAATGGTGCATATAATACCAGGATTTGAATTCCAGTTTTTTTAAAGTAAGTTCAGACCAACAACTCACTACATGACGGAAAATAAAATGTACTTGTATAATATGTAAAATATCAGCAAAGAAAATCACATAAATGTCTAAAAGTGCAAAAAGTAATTCAGTTATGCATCTGTAGTACAATTTTTTAAATAACTATCAAAATGATGAACAACAAAAGCCATAATATGT
The DNA here is from genome assembly GCF_003331165.1 of Xiphophorus hellerii. NCBI lineage: Eukaryota > Metazoa > Chordata > Actinopteri > Cyprinodontiformes > Poeciliidae > Xiphophorus > Xiphophorus hellerii. The sequence goes on along the minus strand of NC_045694.1, from coordinate 17,272,184 downwards.
TGATGAACAACAGTTTTCTATTTAGGAAAGTGTGAAAATCCTTTTATTCAAATTGCAACCAATTTGTAAAATAAAATAATTTTTCAAAACATATGATAGCAGAATATTAAGGGTTTCGCCTGAAAAAATGCACTTCCCTGCAAAAAGAAGGAGGTTGTTCTGATCAATGCTAAATAAAATAGATTTGCTAGTGTAATAAACAAGGGGAAAAAAGAGCAAACTGGGGCTTCTACATGAAGAGAAATGGTCTGACCCTAAACTAGAATAAGTAGTGAACACCCTCTTGATATATTTTGCAAATATGATCTCAGATTTTCAAGATGTAAAGTTCACCTGAGCATTGGATTCTTTTTTCTTCTTTTTCTTATAACAAAACTCAGGAGAGTTTTTTACTCATACTGACAGCAAATTTCCTTACTGGGATAATTTTGTGTCTGTTTACCCACTTTCTGCTGTGTCAACACTTCAGACTCAAGTGTGTTTGTATATAGAGATGAGCTTTACAAGCAGCATTTGACTTGTTAAACTGAAAATTCTCAGAGTCCTTCCGATGACTATTTAATTCAAAGCTTCTGTTTTTCTTTTTCTTCTTTTTGTCTGTGAATAATTTATTAAACGAACAATGAATGTGCATATTGACTTCTCATTTATTTTGCTCTTAACTGAACAAACTTCAGCTTTACTTTTCTTGTTTTTCACCAACCTACTCTGACATTTAATTATAACTTTATGCCCTAGTTTTTTAAATACAAATAAAGCATGGAGGGCAATATTCTGCATGTCTATTCTTTTGTATACTAATCTTCCAACTATATTAAATTAATCTGAGATGAATAGATTTAAGGAAAGAAAACCATTATTTTGCTATACAAACTTATGCTCACTTTGTCATATGAAGAACTTTGGCTTAGACTAATTTCTTGATTCTTCTGCCCACATTGAGACTTGTACATACAGAAATATAGTTAAACTCTCTCGAAACATTTCACTTGTGTTCTCAGGTCAACGGCACCTACTCTGCTGCCAGGATGGAGGGAAAGAGATGGACAGGCTTATGAAGGGATACACTTCTCACCGGCAAATATCTTCAGGGAAAATCCTTTTACTATATTTACTTTGTGAGAAAGAAAGTATTGCAGTTTTATCCGTTAAGTGAAAATCTCAGTCACTTGAGAGCGTTTTTTTTTTCTCTTTTTTTTTGCTTAATACAGCAATAAAAGGCTGTAAGCTCCTTCTGCACTGGAAAAAAAAACAACTGTTTTATAGCACAAAATTGGTTTCAGCTTTTCCAGAAATAAGTGTAATTGCTGGGCTGAAATGTGTGTTTTTCAATAACCCATCTGTCAGTAGAGCTAATATGAACTAATTATACCATGAAAGTCTTTTTCTGCTTTTAAAGTTAATTAAATTTTCAAACTGAAGCTCAAAAGGTGAATGGGCTTCTTTGCCAGCACGCAGGAGCTGCAGAAAAACTCCAAATTCACAAAGCAAAGTGAGCCACAGAAGGGGGTTTAATCCCCCGACTAAATTAAATTTGTCCTTGCAACATTGTCTGACAGGCTCACAGAGCTCACAGAAGAACAGATTACTCTCCTGCTCCCCTCGTCTTCGCTTCTCAGGTTTTTCTTCTCTCCTGTAGTAGGACGTCATTGAACTTACGTAACAGACATTTCTTTAAGCTGCTGCAGTGACGTGTTGACTTGCTCTGCCAAGTGACCACAACTTAAGCAGACTGACAGAGACTGTCCCAGACTGGAAATTGAGGCAAAAAATTTATGTTAATGCTTGTTTGTCCTTGTGTGTCTTTGTTGACCTGTTACTATTTGGCGATAGAGCCAGGGCTGCACCCTGCATCTCGCCCATTAACTGCTGGAGATAGCCAATTGCTTAGAGTGGCTGGTAAGAAAAGCACTATATTAGATTAGATTATTAGATTAGAGTAGAAATACTTTATTAATGTCCATGGGGAAATTCTCAACATTACAAATCTGGAACCTGAATAAACGTGAATACAGATAAGATGGTAATCGTCACATTTAAAAAGACCAATAAAATCACTTCCTAACATAAATGAAGTCTGCTAACTCCCATTTATAGAAATGCAGATTAAATGAGAAGTACTGGTAGTCCCAAGTTTATGGACTGCAAAAATCATGTCACTTTACATCCATAGAAGAAATAGGATTTGGCATGCAATGGTATCAAGAACCAGTTATCACCTGTGCACCATCTGGTACATCATCTTCTCTATCAAGTCTTCACTCCTGCATTGTCCTTTACTCTCCTCTCTCTCTCTATTCTATTGTGCTTCCTCCGTTTAATCTGCCTGTTACAGATATCCTCTTATCGCCAACAAAATATGCAACTCATCGTCGTTCTCACGACGACTCACTCTTACTGCCTTGCAGTCGCTTTAAAACAATGCCAGTGGAATCACTGATCCGGTTGACTGATACTGCAAACACCTACAGCACTCTCAGTTCTGGAAAGGATGGAAACTGAAAGAAAAAAAAGAACATACCATTTTTTATTGTAATTTTTCTGTGTTTTAAAAATAAAAGTTATATTTCACCAAATTAATGAAAATGCCTGCTTGTAAAGAGAGCCTTATGCCACAAAGTAAAAGCCATAATATGTTGATTGACGTTGCGGGGGCACTGCCTCCTGCTAGTTGAGAAACAGAGAACAATCTAAAGGAATAGGAAAGGATTAAATGAACTAAATTATGGGTCCCTGTGGTTTGTATTTTGTGCCTGTCTGTACACCCAGTCTGTACTGTATGATAGTGTCTCCGCTAGCTTAACAGGAGGAGGCATTCAATGAAAGAGTGTGTGTATTTAGGTGTTTCTGCATGTTTTGTGTGCTGAAAGGGAAAGAGAAAGCTGCTGGTTTTCATCTGTTGTTCCCTTGTAGTTTGAATCGATTTGAGCCATCAGAAATAAAAGCCTTAAAGAAAGGTGGAGACAGCTGGAAACAGTGAGACAGGAAGCAGAAAGGAGGAAAAATGTGATTTCCAGTATAAGCCAGATTTGTAGAACCTGTCAGCAGACTTTCCTGTGAGAAGCAAGCTGCTTACTGCTCTTAAGAGACCTTTGTGTGTCAAGAGACATATTCCTCACAGCTTTCATCATGTGTCTGATAACTTAATCTAGGCTAATTATGGACATACGTTTGAGTCAAGGCGTGTTTATAAATATAGCATCTTTCATACACAAGGCAATCCAGAGGACATTAAAGTTTTAAATGAATTAAGTCACTCAAAAATGGGCAAGAAGGCTGAGGCATTGATCAGGAGGCAGAAAACAGGCCAGGTACATGAATAGAAAAAGAGACAAACCTTCAAAGGCTGTGACAAGAATGACGACAAGTGATCTCATACTGAGTGAAAGCAGAGAAGCAGAGGTACAGGTGAGAGCAATGAGCTAATTAGAAGGATGTTTGGGGTCGAGTCCCAAACTGGGTTAAGAGAAAAAAGGAACCATGGGTTTCTAGGTTAGAGTCCTAGTGAAAGTCCTTATCAGTAAATAAGGCAGGTTTTTTCTTGAGTTTTGGTTTTCTAAATTGAGGGGACCTAACCTTTAGAGAATCCTAAAGACCTTTATCGGAAATAAAGGCGCCTCTTAGAGGAGTAAGAGGCAGAGGCATCACAAAGCTGATTTGTTGGATTCTGCGAAGACGTTTGCAGTCTAAAGAGGATATCCCACCCAATTCAAGAAGAATGGGTCTACGTGGTTCCAGAACGCAATCTCCTCCTCAGGGTGAATTGTTTGACTATATGATAATGAAATACTGAAAAGAAAAAATGCAGGGGAAAATGAATAAAGAATAAAAATGCTTAACATAAATCTTCTGTGGATAAATTACGGGCCTTAATATGTTTGAAAAAAAATGTTTTGTTTGTTTTTTGTGTATTTGAATAAACAAAGTGATTTTATTTCTTAAAAGGATCATTCAATCAATCAATCAATTTTATTTGTAAGGGACCCTTTCTTACTAAAAGCAGCTCAAAGAGCTGTACAAACAATTATCCCTCAGGTTTCTCTGACAAACCGTTCCACAAACGGGAGCCATAATACTGGATGGATAGTAAATGACTAAAACAATATGATCATGCAAAAGGTTAAAATAAGATTCATAAATACATATGTATAGAAAAAACAAGGAAAACAACAAAACAAGCCCTAATCGAGTTCTACTTGCTTCTTCTCTTTCCCTCTGTCTGAGCCTCACTGCAGTGCATCTGACCTCTGACCTCAACTCCTCAAATCTGTCATCCCATGGACCGGATGATGTCCATGGGATGGAAAACCAGCTTAATGAAAGTGACCGAGCCGATGAAAACCAGCCGACGAAAGTGACCGAGATGATCTGGAGGATCAAGAAGATGAGGAAGACAAAGAAGACCTCCATCACCTCCAGGCACTGAAGTGTCTGTTGATCCTAATTTTTCTTTTGACACCAGAGAACTGATGGAACATTTCCGTTCTGGGGACGACTGTCCATTCAGGGGACAACTGTCGGTCTCCTGTTGGACATTCAGACTGAAACTGTGTGCGACTGAGCTTTAACAACCTCTGCTGGTCTGCTGTCCAGTATCAGCGTAGAGAAAGAAAAGCTAAACAAGGCTTAAAAGCTGTGAGAGAAGAAGACTCTGAACTGTTTGAAGCTTGTTTCATCTGTGGACAACATGGACATTGACTGGGGACGATCTGGACAACCAAAGACCCGACGCCAGAACCAGTTGCATACAGACGTGAGTGGGAAGACGCACATTCCAGGCTAAACAATTACAGTGAAGTTTAATGGGCATTAAAAAAATGTGTCGGCGATATTCAGTGGCGCACAGTGGGTTGTTTGATATCAGACAGAATAGATCAGGAGAGGAACCGCAGACCCGTCAGAACCTAAAGAACCAGACGTCAGTCTCTTCTTCCCTCAATCATGTCCTGAGGCCGAAAAATAATATAAATGGAAATTTAAAGAACAAATCATACAAATAGATTAATAGTAAATAAATAAATATTGTGAAGAGAACATTAAAAACGTTTGTTAGGATTGTGTAGGAAAAACGTTGATATCTTTTATAAATACAGTGTTTTGTGGTCAATATTATTTCACCATTTTATTAATGTGGGTTGCCAGTTTGGATCAGGTTTCCTATCAAGCTATAAGAATGATAGAAAACATGCTAACAAAAAGCCTCAGCCCTGCTGCCTATAGGTGGTTCTATACACAGGCTAACAGAAGTGGCTCTTTGGCTCAAATATATTAAATGATGAAATATTGCAGTTTTTTGTTTAATCCTTTTTTAATTGCCCTGTAGGCAGCAATTTATTCACATATATGTACATTTATTATTATTGATACTTTAATTAAAAATGAGTTGTACAAGTTTATGTCTTTGGGGCGAGGCGGGGGGCGATGACATGTTTGCATACACCTCAGAAAGTATGTAGTTGCTCCCCTGTACCAAGTACTACAACTTCTGACACCAAAGAGGACAACATTCAGAGCAACAGCTAGTTTAAAAGTTTCTGAAAGGCTCTCCACTCAAAGAACTATTGCTGGTCCACTGGTGAGTGATCGAAGCGGAGAGTGAAGATTTGTACCAACACTTTCCTGACAGGAGGCAACAAATCCTCCAGAGCAGATAGACTATCAGTGTTTCTGCTTCTACAACACTTTACCTACTTTCCAGATGGAAAATCTACGCTTTCTTGTTGGGTTTTGAACAGACACTTATCTATACCTTCACTGCACTAATGTAATTTTTTTTTTAATTATTTTATTTTATTTATTTTTTTAGGGGTTTCCTAGAAACACATGAAATTTGGTAACTTAATTATGATTCTTAGTTGTTTCACTTCAAAAGAGTTTAAGAATCTAGAAATTTAATCTTCTAGGCATAAGAGAAGTCAACTTAAAATAACTCAAATGTGTGTAAAATTAAAGTTTAGCTGATAAGTTTAGAAGTTTAGCCTTAGTTAATTATAAGTTAAGCACCGGAAATACACAAATGTATGTTCTCTGTTACCACATTAAAATAATAACTTAAGATTAGATAAAAACACATGAACTAAATGTCTTAATATTCAAAGTCAGGCTGTAACAAAAATGCCTGTTTCACAAAATATATCCCTCTCCTTTCTTTTTATCCTTAAGTATGCATTTAAAAAGAGGAAGTCAACTTCAGAAATTACTTGTTTTTTCATATGTTTAATTTTGACCAAAGAGGATGAAATCAGATGTTGCTTGGTTGTTTATAACTTGTGTTTATTTAGGAACAAAGAGGATGAAGTTAAATTTGAAATTGTTTAGTTTTATTTTAGAATCAGATGGGGCATTATTAAAATTTTACATGCTGGTAGGTTTTTCGTATCTTGCGTATATGTTTTTGTTTCATCGTACAGAATAATGTTTCAATGACTGAATGAATATGTAATGTCTTAAAATGTATGGGATAATTTTCACTTCTCACCATAAAAATTGTAGAAATTTCCTTTTATATAATCAGTGGGATGGAATTAAATTGGACATATGATTAATAGTAAATATTACATATTTACTTAGAATCAAAAGGGGGGAAATGATTTGGAAAAATTACAATAAGGTCACACCTGCTAGTTGTATTGCTATATGTTTATTCTAAGTTCCTGTATATTCCCACCAAGATAAAGCTGTTTGGGTTACATGTACAAGGTTGGACGTCGTTTTTCACAGCTGCATGGGAACCAGTCTGTTTCCCATGCTTTGGATCCCTTACCCTTCTGTATAAAACTCATGTGTTGTCTCTGCCTGGCAGAGCTTATCATCCAGACCTGCTTCATTATTGATTGTCCTACAAGCTCTCTGTATTGTGCACAATATATGAATAAACCTGACCGAGTGATTTCACCTGACAGTGCTTGGTAAAATAGTTTTTTCCACAACAGTGTGCACTGTCAAATCAATGACAATGAGTAGTAGTACGAACTTATTGAAGTTTTGCCATTCTGAAGCCTTTTTTATTATTATTAAAACCTAATAATTGATGGTATCTGAGAAGACATAGAATAATCAACATCCTTATTGAATTCAATGCAGCAGTAGGTATTACCATAACATCTTTTTCTTATAGTTCCCAGAAGATGTCTTGTGGATAACAGACTTTTCCCAATCCATTAGTCAGTGTGAATGTATAAAATCTCTCTTCAACTGTAAACATTTGTGCTGAAACGACTCATGTTGGTGGGAGCATGTTTACATGTATTTCTACAGAAAACCCTTTCTATATTTGATAAGAGACTGCAGATAATCCTATTCAGTGCCCAAGTTTATCTTCATCTCTGACTGACTGGCATTCAAGAGACTTGGAGCACATAACACATTTTGACATTGTGTTTGCTCGCTTCTCTCCTCGCTGTCTGTCCAAATCCTATTGTAAACATGTGAATGTCTCTTCTGAGAGATTTTTCACTGAATTCACAGGCACCTGTGTGCTGTCACCATGATGATTGTTTTCTGCTAAATATTATTATTGCATATTGAATATTATTGCATAAAATTCAAATGATTTTATTTTCAAGTTTTCTTCAGTGCTTCAAAGCTCTGATGTAATAAAAACTGAAATAAACCTCCTGCCAGGATTTTTGTTAGAATTTCTTATTGTTCATAGTCTTCAAAAGTCTTCAAAATTATATTGTGCACTGTGAATGAATTTAGCTGGATGTATACATCACAGGCATTGAAGGTCAAAGTAATAGTACCATATGTATATACAATTACTTATTTCCCACATCCACCAGTGGAATGAGAAAGTATCACACAAAGTTGTGTTACAAGAAAAACAAACGCAGTCAGTGAGAAAAAGAAATCATGTTCAGATAGTCGAAGGAAAATGATGGGGCCTCATGATGCTAATATTTGCAAAAGAGCAGCATGTTACAAATCTTGTTCTGCCTGAGGAAGACTGATATACTGCAGTGAAGACAGATAATGCCTAGCTGTTGGCATTCTGCTCCGACTTTCTCTGTGCCAGAGCTGGGGAAATGAAGAACTTTGAAATGTTATCGTTCCACTCATGCCAAGAGCATTTTTACACACGCACACACGCACGCCCACGCACACACACTGAGACTAGCTTGTGATTTAGGAGGAAGTGTCCATGTTCATTCATGTTCATTCAATAACAAAGTTATTTTTGTTATTCCCAATCCGGTCATTGCCTGGATTTCATCCCACAGCAGTTGATGAGGCTGACAATCTATTATCATCAAAGATTCAGTTCACGCTGGTAAACATTTGGTTATGTTTTTCTGAGACATTTTGAAAGCAGCATCTTGGTTTGAAGAGCACTTTTTTTCAACTTCAATTGTGGTTTCTCAAGCTCACATCATAAAGCCAGATTATAAGGTATTCATTGTGTTCATAATAGAGACAGCCTGGGGAAAGGAACTGTCTCTGTGACAGGGGTTTCTAGCAAATAGTGCTGTGTCAACCTAAAGGTAAAAGTTTAAATAGTTTACATCCAGGATGTTTGGGGTCTGCAGAGATGTAAGCTGTTCCTTTCCAGAAGCTAGACCTGAACAAGTCCTGGATACAGGGAAGGTCAACCATGAAGATCATCTCTGCAGACCTAATTGTTTGCTACGGTCTAGACTTGTCCTGTTTTATGGATGCTTCCTATGACGCAATAATGGATGGACACATATAGAAGATGACCAGCAACTCCTTTTGACGGCTGTAGTTCTTTTTTAGGTCCTGTAGTAACATGGTTCTAAGGAACCGAAAGTGAACCGCAGTAGACTCTATACAATCAAAAAACTTTCAGTTATCATAAAAATGTTGTATATATCAACAGACTTGACTACACAATTTGATACCACGAAATTAAGCTCTGTCTCTTTAAGAAGCTCCTGCTGTTTCGGAGACTCCACCTTCAACATGTCGTCACAGAAGTGCTTCTCATCATGAGGTTTACACCCGTTTTTAGGAGCGATGGATTGAGAACTAGTTCATATTATAATCTCAGCAGATCTGCAGATCCTTTATTTGCTAATTGCTGCTGCTGTTAGTCTGTTGGAGCTTTGTGGGGAAGATGTGGGGGAGGGCAGCTCTGTGAAGTAGAAGCTCAGCAGGAAACTACTGCTGCAAGGAGGAGCTTTGTGGAGATTAGCAGCGCCTTGTGAGAGCAAGCATTTAGGCGTCCCCAAATGGCTGCCAGGGAACAAACACTGCATGAATCAAAGCAACAGTATTGACAGGAATGTGGGTTGTGAGAGAGTAGGCAAACATGGATAGTCCAGGACTCTAACCTGTGATGGCCAGATAGAGGCTTTACCCCTACACCACTAAATATACTCTTCACATTTTAAATACTATATAAATTAAATAATTAAGTTCAAATATAAGTAAAATACTTTAAATGATTGTATTTTCTGTCAAATTTTTATGGAAGTTAGATAGCAGGAACCAGCAGGTTGAACAGGGTAACTGTGAACTTTAGCCAGCTGTCACTCCATTCACTTACGGCTAAAATGATGGCAAGCTGTTAAACATGTGGTGCTTCTGCATCCACAAGCCTCCGGCTATTGAAGGAAACCACAGATCAAGGAGAGAAAATTGGAAAGATGGGAGCGGTAACTAAAACCCAGACATGTGTTACTGCCTGCAGCAGTTTGCAGGGGACGGAGGGCATATATAAACATTAAGGCCGAAGGGATGACGTGTGTATAGGTCAGACCCATGAAAATGCAAATGGCGCTAAAGTTTACTGAATAATGTTATTAAAAATAGCAGCGAGGTTAAAGAGAGTGAGGATATAAGTGTGATCCTAGCGGAAGGAGACTCAAGAAGAAAAAGAGGAAATGAAAAATCAGACTCATTTAGGTTTTAGGATTAGTCAATAGTTCTTAGTAGCAGGAAAAATAAAAACCATGAAATTTTAAAGTTCTGTCTTATTGATTACCTTATAGTAATACCATATATTATGATTTTATGCATGATAACTGTTACATTGCACCTACTCATGCTTTTCATCTGTAGGTCCCTTCAAACAACTGAAACGCTCCCACCTCAGTGGGCAGGTGGGGGGAAACCCAAACACCTAACGTAGGGTCATAGTAGTGGAACGACAAACATTATACACTAGTATGTCTCATTGCTTTTCACAAGCAGTGACATATTTATCCCCCCAATCAATGAACTGTGTTGTGTGACGCCATTGGCTCAGCCCTAACTGTGCCATACCATTATAAAACTGACATACAGCCTGAAGGGGGCCCACGAACGGTGTGGCACTGGTCGGTTGTATGGGAAACAGACAGAACCGCACTGAGCAATGTTATACCACTTGATCCTTGCAATGACTTCTAAATTTCAGCTGTGGGGATTGTAACCTATAGTTTTATCTTTGTTATAATAAAATCATACAAAAAGTACTCTCTGAAAACAACCAGGGTGTTTTGCAAGATTCTAGCAAGATTTTATCTATTGGGAATTATTAGATAAAACATCTTTTTAGTTCACAACTACAAAACACTTTGATCTCATTCACCAGTTTTGTCTCACTGTATGTGGAGAAACAAACAGCAATATATAAGAGTAATTGTATAGCATCATCTCTACATAATCCGAACAAATTATGCTCAGACTGAAAAAACTGAAGCAAGCAACAGTAAGCCTTCAGCTTCTATATTTGTGTAGAAGCCTTTATGCAGTGTTTTCAAGGTCATGAATAGTTGAGGTAATAGAAACAATCAATCCCATTAGTGAAATTATCATTCTCCAATAGACTGTAATGCTCAAAAATATTCAAATGAATGATTTTTTAGAAATATTTTTCAAAGCTGTACATTTTAAAAGGGAAATGCATGCATAAAATCAGGCAGCAGGAAATGCTCTCATCTTTTAGCTTTTGAGTAATGAGCACATGAAAGCAGCAGCAGGAGCAGCAGCTGACTGCCAGAGACGACATAAAACTTTAATGAGGGTTGTTTGTATAAGAGTTGGTATCTGTGCCCTTAGCTGCACTTAGTGACCCGTTATGTAACTTACACTTTGATTTAGGATTCTGATCCAATGAAGTTTTTTTTTCTCTTACTTGGTGTGGATGCTCACCATACAGCAGAGTTGCCTCATCACTATCAATGCTTTGGACTATACAGCTTAAAAATTTATTTAGGTGTTTTTGAAAGTTGTGTACCGATTGCGCACATAAAGCCACCTGTAAAATGCTATTAAGACACACAAAATACTGTAGAGTCCGAGTGCTGCAAGGTTTGCTGAAACTAGCAACCTTCATGTCAGATATCTAAATTACCCAAAGAGCGAATATGAAATATTTCTGTTTAAACATTTTACTGTATCATATAGAATGTAAGTAAACTGCTTTGATTGTGTATAAAAAAATATTGAGGATCAAAATAGATTTTGCACATATGTAGCCATTGAAAATTAGAACAACCTAACACAGCTTGTGTGCTTGCAAACAGATATTTACTATCAATTTTACAAACTCTTACAAAAAACAAAAACTGAAGGAAATGCCAATCTGGAAAATGTAATGAAAAGTTACTGTTGAGAAATAAATGAGGACACCTGCACATTTAAAACACAGTTTAAAGGAAGGTTTGTCCTCTTTGAACCTCAAACATTCAAAGTGGTGTGCTCCTCACCCCTGGTGGGAGAGTACCATGGTGAGATCAAAAGAGCTGTCTGAGGCCATTTAGAAGATTGTCACAGTTTATGATTCAGGCATGGGATTAAACGAGGCATAAGGCGAATATGAAATCAAACCAGCCATTTCAATACATAGAAGACAGTCTGTAAGTGCAACACATTTAAAACAACTGCAATATGCCACAGACTGGACCGCCAAAGCAAGTTCACCCTTGGAGAAGATCACAAGGTGCAAAAAGAAGTATTTAAACACCTCAAAAGTTTCATTGTACAACAGGCTCTTTCTACTGTTGAACTAGTAAGAAAAGACTGCTCAAATATAACTGTAATGGGAGTTGTGCAAGGAAGAAACCTTTGCTTTCCCAGAAAAACATGAGGGCCAGATAAAAATTTGCCAGAGAGAACACTTCTTAAATAATAGTCATTGAACAGAGGAGTTGAAAAATGAATGGTTTGGACACCAGAGGACAACAGAGGACATGTTTGGATTAAAGACAACATAGAGTTACAGAAAAGGATCAGAACTGGTTTTTAGGTGGCAGATTTTCCTAAAGTGGTTGCCAGTTATAGTACACATTTCAGTTTATATTTTGTTAAATGAGTAAAACAACGTTCATATTCAGGTGCTCTTTAGTTCTGTTACATGAAGAAATACATTGATAAAGATGAGACAGTGAAATGTAAAACATCAACAGAACAGCACTAAAAATCAACCGAAGGCATCTATTTATACTAGTAAAATACCACTTAATAATTGCTTTCAGCTTATGGCTTTGCTGTGCTCCTACATATGTTGGAAGGGAAACAATAAGGACAGTAAATGGAATTACTGAGGTCCAATTTGACATATCTTTTGGGGACTTAATTAGAGTCATTAATGATCATTAATGATACATCAAAACACTGATCATTCAGTTGATTTTAAAAGTCGGTGAAATGTCTAAATTTCCTGTACTTTTTATTTTTCTCTATGTAGAAAGCCTTACTCAAACAAAAGGTATCTTAGAAACAGAGGGAAAAGAAGAAGTCCAGTCGAAAACATTTTTCATTGTGCTATTATTATTTTTAATAAAGCAGTTCCTTTGAGACTACCTCTTATTTGATGAAGAAATGAAAAATGGCCAAGAAACCTCAGCTGTCAAATACTTGGAGTCGCCTATTTAATTAAGTTCTACTTTTAGCTCATAGCTTGCAAGGAGTCAGTGAGACAAGAATCATTCAATACATTTAAATTTAATCATCATCTTGCCCCCACCCGCCCCCCTAAGGTTAAACACGACATTTCTTGTGTTCACAAAGTTTAGTATCTAATTGGAGCACCTGATTCAGTCAATGTCTAACAAATTAAATCAACCCAAACAGCCCTTTTTTGTTTTACAATTTATTTTGAAGGATTTACCACTAAATTTTAACAAGTGACTACAGTAACTCCTATCTTCCATGGAAAGACATAAACAAAAAAGATGTGTGAACAAATTTAGGGATTAGCTCACTTTAGCTCTCCTAGATGCAACTGATACCCCAAAAATGTAATAAGCAATATTAACAAACTTAAACTACAGTCTTAGGCAACAACAGATACTTGGGTGGAAACATGCTTCTCCGATCCTACTGACTGATCACCTAATATCTCTCTTTGCCTTCCTCCATTCACTGACCCCTTGCTTGTTCTTGTCAGATGTTATAATGAAGGAGTTGGGGGTAGAGGGATTTTCTGACAATAGGGGCTGTTATTCACAGAAAGCAATGAGGAAATGGAGAAAGAGAAGGAAGCAAAATATGCAGCAAAGGTCTCAAGAGCAGGAATCAAACCTTGCATTGAAGACCAGCAGCTTCTGTAGACGCCCGGCACTCAGTGAAACCAACGCATCATGCACCACTCCTGGTTTTTTTCCACAAAACCTTATAGCAAAAGAAAATCTTCCCAATTTGCACAATTTGGCAAAAAGATATTTTCTTTTGCTGCTTTCTTTGCCTCAGTAGATGAGTAATTTGCCCAACAATTTAACCTCTAATTTTGTTTTGGTTAAAAAAGCTGTTCATTCCTGAGGAGCTTTAATTCTCTTTATCCATTGTTCATCAGTACAATATACTGTGGGATATTACATCATACGTTAATGGGAATATTACTTCCATAATCTGAAGCTCGGTAAACTTGTTTTATTGTCACAGTAAAGAAGCATTTAATCACAGTATTTTTTGTTTTTATATTTTACTTAGAATTGCAAACTAAATAGTTAATCAAAAGTATACACATGCTAATTTGCTATGTTTAATGCTTTTTCTTAATGCATGGAAGAGTGTTAAAACTGTGTTGCAATTTAAACATTTTGAACTGTGTTTAGAGACACTGTTTGTTGTTTCTGATTTCAGTCTTTTCCTTCTTCCATAACTTTAATTTCTTCCTACAAGCAGTGTTGCACTGCTCCATTAAACACAGAGGTGCAGGTAGTACATTGCACCAAATGGGATACCTAGTACAACTTTCATTAAATTCTATGCCTTTGTGGTTTAAAGAAAAGACGGGGGGAAAATCCTCTAGTCGACCTTTGTTGAAACAGGTGAGCTGAATTATGAATGTACCGGCTGACCAGCTCTACGGTGGTGAAATATTGAAACTATTTTAAACATGCTCTAACTGCATCTCTTGGATAATAAGCACTTCCATTCTTCTGAATAATGAAATCTACTGTAGTTCAAGTAATGTAATGAATCATCACCTAGGGGAAGCTTTTAGAGTAATTTAGTCCCATAATTTGTGTTGATTCAAATCAGTTTTTTTTTTATATTACAGAACTAAAAACAAGTCTGATGCATCAGGCTGGTGAAAAAGCACAAACTGTCCTTACTTCAAGAACTTTTCTCTTCAGACAGTCACATTTTTTCCATCTTTGTATTGATGTTCAGAACAATTACTCTGTTACCTCTATTCAAGAACTGCTTTGAGATGAAGCTGAAGTACCAAAAGAAATCCACACATGCAGTGGGAGAACATAGAAGCTCCAAGCAGAAAAGACGGTTATTTAAGAACTTCTCAATTTGTGTTATAAGTTTCATGACTCAATCAGTCACAAACTCACAAATTTTGCTCTTAGGAAGGTTCCTCTTTATGCTTTGAGGCCTGTCCTGTAAATCTGGATAAATATGTGTTAATTTCCTTTCTGAAATTTCAACTCAAAATCTCCGTAATTTGTTTGAAGCCTTCTTAGGTTTCACATAATATGCAGTACCACATTAAGAATGTACAATATATCAGTTTAAAGCTCAGTGGTTCGCAATGGTAATTGATTGCTTTCAGAAACTTACAGGAGACGAGTTAGTGAACTACCGAACAAGATCTCTGTTAATGCACCAGTACACTCAGTGCTCAATTTAGTCTGGTGTTTCATGAAGTTGGCTGCAAACAACTTTGCTGTCAAGTTTTCTCCTGTTATACGTTATTTTGTTTTAAGTTTCATTCTGACTCTGATTTGGTGGAATTCCTGCCTGTCTTCTCTTTGTGGAAATGAACACAAGGGATGTTATTGCTGAATAAGTGAGCCAGGTTTGATCCTCAACAAGCTGACACGTCCAACTTGTTGTTTTTTCTTCTTCCACCGTTTGGTCTCAAGGTTTTTCTGAAGGGTTTTCTTTTTCTGTGTATTCTTGCTGTGCTTTTCTGTCCTGGTGGAAATGTGTTTGATTACCAACTTTGTTAGTCAAGATGTGCTGGTATAGCATTTGTAAACAAAGGGACTGTTCTGCAAAGTCTGAGCTGATGCTGAATCTCAGTATAATTTAAAAGAACCGCAGATTTTCAAGATTTATATGACAGCCTATTTTTTTTCCTTGAGTTGTTTATTCATAGACAGACTGAAAATACAAGCCTTCTGTTTTTTCTGTATTTTTTTTTCTTATCTTCCATCTTTTCGTATCTAAATCTGTACCAGTAAAGACTTATTGGCTCAACATGTCTTACATATATTGTATTTTAGATCCTTTCTGTGTTATTATTTGTACATTTCCTTTGATCTCTTTTCTCCTGTTTGTTTCTTTGCTTCCTGCATTCTGATGTAAAACACTTTTACCTCAGGACACACCACCAGCACACAAAAACAACCAGCTAGTTACCTTGAGATCTCTAAGGTGAAAATATGCAGACATACATAAGTACTTTTTAAAAGTCAAATTGCTTACCCCTAGATCTCAATAAAAGCCTTGATCTAGTGTTTGTTTGCGTGTGTGTGCGGGGGTGCGCATGTAAGCTTTGCATTTACACACACACAAATATGTACATTTTGTCAGACTGCCCCAGGGCAACTGTGGCTAAAAGTGTGAATGTGTGTGTAAATGGTAATGACTGATTTCATTGCAAAGCATTTTTGAGAGTCCTGAAAAGGGCTTTATAAATCTGATGTCATTTCATTTCATTTTTAAACATAGTTGTTGTATTTAAAATACAATTAAAAAACATCTTATGATGACCTTCAAATGAACAGATTCAGAGTTACATTGGTATTTTGTCTCAGTTTGTTTTCCTATCCTTTTTTTCACTCTGGCAATTCAAGAGTCTGGTTTTGCTAACTTACAGATATGCCTTTTTATTTTTAAGCTGCAATAAACTGCTTTATACAGTTTAATAGTCTTCAAGTACATTTTATGTTTTTAAACTGTACGGTGATGCGACACGCTTTGTTGATGTTCTGTAGATTTTGTTTCTGTTCTCCTGATTCTCCTGAGATATCGTTTTGCCTTCCACATCGACCAGAGTGATTTGAAGAATTGATTAGTTTTAAAGCTATAATAATACGATAGGTAATCTTTGACCCTCTGTAACCCATCCTGACTTCCTGATGGAACAGAATCTTTTCATCCAAGCAAACCTTTTGTGCCAACAAAATAAAAATACACTTTATCATCTTTAAAGAAATTTCTGAATGTGTTTGTGTTTGATGTGAATGAAAAGGGTTCCACCGCACTGTAACGACGATATTGAAAACACTAAAGGGTTTTGCTCTTGTATCTGCTGAATCCAGAGCACTTTATGACTGGTAAATAATGATGAAGAAGTCAGTTATTTCAACAATTTATTTAGCAGCACTCTAAAACTAGTACAATCTTCTAAGTACAAGTGTTATAGTTTAAGCAAAAAGGGTTAAAAAAATAAGGCGGCTAATGTGATTTCCCAATTTGTACCATGTAGACGTATTTATATAAATGTCAAATGTAATTGCAGTACAGAAGATAAGAAAAACATAACAAGACACAATCAATGTAGATAATAAGCTATATAGAAGCTAGAGAAAAAAAAAACTTTTGTTTTGTAGTCTATACTAGTTTTATAATGCTGCCTGTCAGATTGCCAAAGCTGTGTGGGTGAAAGTCTAAAACAGAAAGCGTGGCTCAGACTTCTACTTTCTCATGATGATGTCAACCTTTTCAGAAAATGTTTCAAATTGCGAGAAATAAACACTAAAATACAAAAGTGTATTGCTGTCATGGAAGAAAAATAAACTTTCGAGCGCTATCACATTATAGCTTGACAGTTATATTGTACAAACCTGATAATACATACAAACACGATAATATAGTGCATAAATGTGATATTTATATTGTACAAACATGATCATTTCTTATCCAGAAGGTGGCGGTATTAAGCTTTTACTGCAGGCATAAAGAAGGCTAGCACACTGGCTAACAGGAGTTGGTCAAGTTTTCCTTCATGTTTGGAAAAGTTTTTTTTCCCTCTCTGATAGCAATACGCTTCGGAGCTAAAAGAAAAAACTGACATGGAACAGAAACTTTCTGCCCAATAATCAGACTCTGGACAGTGACAATAACTTCCTTTTTTGTGATCTTGCTATTTGAAACTGTAAACATTTGATTTTGTGCAAAAGAAATCTAATATTTATTGATTTCAGATTAACAGGCAAACAATAATCTATGTGAACTACAATAATTCACCTTCAAAATTTTCCATCCATATAATATGTAAAAGCTTAACAATCAAAAAAAGAACTATATTTCAAGAAATATAAAAAACCATGGTGTCAATGATTCATTATAATAAGCCTTTAACTAGAATGGATTCTTGCTGTTTCTCTGATGGCAGTAACAGGCTTCAGCAGTCTTACTTGTCATATCAAGCTGATATCTCCCCACATTTAAAGTGTAAATTTTCCTTTGTCGCTTGCACAATCTTTCCTTAATGAGCAGAAAGTTGCAATAACACAGAGAGCAATTTTAAATTAGTCTGTGGATTTGAATAAGTTTCCTGCTGTTATCAAATAAACATTTGGATCTATTTATGCTCACGATGGGAATTGGTCTTCCTTGTTTGACTCTGATAGTCATGATGGTGCTTCTTGTTTGCTCAGTAGTCAGAGCACACAATGAAAAAAAAATTGGTTTAATGGTTCTGGTCAGGCTATTTTATTCCCTGCTTGTCTCTACAAAACCACAAAAGGAGAAGATGCAAATTGCTTAAAGACAGATACCTAGCAAACTTTCTGAGGAAAACTTTCTAAAAGAACAAAACTATTGGTGAAAATGAAAGACTTGTGCTTGGAAAATAAATGATGAGGCAACAAAAGACATCTGCCAACAAAGTGGAGACCGCAAAAACCACACACTGCAGATTCTGTGTTTCTGTATGTTTCACAGGCAGTGCTTGAATGTCTGTAGTCCCAAAGAATGCAAGTTGGTAAAATATATGCTCTCCTTGTTTGTGTTATTATTTTATTTATTTTTTCCTTTGGTGATCCTGTGAGTGCAACAGACTGTAACTGTGTAAAACAAGAGCATGAGCCAACCTCAAGCAAATCATCTCCTATATGTACTTTTAATGGGTATTATAAACAAAGTAAGCAAAACATCACTAATGTCATTAATGACATGCTATACAATAATTAATGTAAACTAACCCCCAATCTTGTGAAAAAAAGACACAAAAATAACAGTCTTGTGTATAAATAGCATGTGGTTTAAACTTACAGAAGGGAGTTCTGAGAAGAGTCAGGTACATTGAACCTGGCTCTTCTCAGCCCTTGTCTGGTTCTCAGTTTGCTCCAGCAATCTTTCCCATTTAGCTAAACTCTGTGACCACAACACATATTTCCTTAACCCTCCTGCAGTCCTAGCTTGACACTCAGGAAGAGTGAGGCAAATGTCATGATAAGGAAATGGTGGTGGTGTCTTCTCAGCTCCCGAAACCACAAAGAAATAAAAATTAAAAATAAAACAATTGAATCGACGTTTCCCGGGACTGTGGGAGACGTCCACAAATGGGTTAAAATGTCATTTTTAACCCATATTTGTGAGTTAAATATGAAAAATGACTGATCACTCCATAAAATGCCAAGTCAAATATGTTCATGGGCATGTCAAAAAATATTTCAAATGCATATACATTTACAAATGTGTGATATGTAATGCAGACAGGGTCATCCCTGCTACCTTCCATCTGACTAGACAGCTGTACAGGGGCTGGATTGATAGGCAGGGTTGCTATTGCAGATGGATGAATAATTTACTTTCATACCTTTTTTATTATTACCTTATTCTTTTTGTCAAGGTTGTTATTTTCTGGACTCAAGTTTAAAGGTGAATATGTGAGTTTGCCAGCATACAGAGAAAGAACAATGCATTTTGCATCACTTGCTTAGTTGGAAATTATTTTGTGTAGTTCTCTGGTAATGTTTAATATTGTATACAATTTTATTCCTTGATCAGCTGAAAAGTGGAAAAACATTTTATTTCTGACATGCATTGCCTTCACTTCAGACCTATTGTATAAGTTATTCATTGAGTGACACAAATTCATCACGTTGAGGACAAAACTGATCTTATTGATTGACATCAATTGTTCAGTGTAACTGATTCAAAATGTAAGTCAATAGTGAGAATACATCCATATAATTTTTCTGATGTAGACAGATGTTACAATCAACATCTTTCCACCCTGGCATCCCAGTCTGCAGACCTCCCTCACCTCGCAACCGCCACCAGATTTTCCCAGAGGGATACAGAGACTTTTCAAAGATAGCTGTGAAATTTAATCTCTCCCACCTCTCCAGGATCTGCCCCAGGGTGTCCTCGTGGTCAGACAGGTTTTTTTCGGACCATCACCTATGAGCCGCCCCGGAGGCACTTGAGGCGGATACTTTGCCCACCTTACCTGAGCAAAATGCTCCTCTCTAAGAGGATTTTATTCATCCCTAGTGTTGAGTTTGACACATGCAATAATAAAGCATGAAAGAAATAAATGAAGAGAAAAAAGAAATGGTCATTTGAGAATTTGAAGGCTCACAATGGTTAAAGTATTTAACATCTCTGCAACTCCTCATAAATATTCTTGTTTTATATATACTAGTTTCTCTCAAATGGCAGTACTATTAACATTTTGGAAAAGCTAAGCTAGCGTCTCCACTTTAATCTGATAGATAATTTATGGAGATAACTAAAGATTAGAATGATTGCAAGAAGCACCTCCAAACTCAAAGATGTCAATAATTCTTTTTTCATTGATTATCAAGAAGGGTATAAATTATTTTAGAAATGCCCTTTTTGAATAAAATGTAAATGAAACCAAATTAATTCTTATTGTTTTTAAATGACACCCCTTGCAAATTCTCTTTTCATTTTTCAGGAGATACGTAGCTATGTGCTATGTGCCTATTAAATACAATCTTCTTGGTAGAGACTTTCATTCTTGGTAGAATGAAAGTCATTTATAAATCTAAATCTGCCAGTGTGGTGTACAAGGTAGCTATCAAAAGTCTAAGGCAAAAATATCAGGACCTTCAGATGTAAAAATCAGAAAACTGTAAAAGTTAATTTCAAAATTATATCCATGTACAATGTAAAATCCATCTCGTATAAATTAAATGAAAAACAAACATCTGTCATAAGAAAAAATTCAAAAGTCAATAAATTACTGTGTTGCATAAGTGTGCATGGCCTTGATCTAACAATTTGTTAAAGCATCTTTTGATTCAGTTTCAGTGTTAAAGTATTTGAAATGCTACGTCGTGACTTGACAAATTATTTGCCTGCTCCTGCTAGCAAAAGTTCAGCATAACTATAAGGCCAACTTTAGTCACTCCTTGAGTGACTCTGCAAGTTTTTCAATTTTTCAATTGAAACCTATTTCAATAGGTTTTTCAATTCCTTCTTTGATCACAAACACATATTTCTGTTGATTTGGATGCTTGCTTGGACTTACTGTGACACTGAAAAATAAAATCTTTCTTCCTGTTTAGCTTTGCTCCAGTTTGTATGGAGCCAGAAATGAGAGGTATTTCTAGCTATTCACTTTATTAATTTTGATTGAACTCTGACAAAAAGAACCTCTAGACTCTAAGGTTTCTTCATCTTGCTCAAGGGCCTAAAGCATGATGATGCTACTGTGGAATATGGTATCTTCCACAGTGGGTGTGGTGTTATTTTGGTAATGTTCAGTGTATTTTTTGTTTCCAAAGATACCCTAATTTGCTATGAACCAAAACTATCTGTTTGGTTTCATCAGACAACACATTTTCCCAAAACGTTGTGAGATATTTATCCAGACATGGATGTTTTGTTTGAAAGGAAGGAATTGTTCTCAACTCTACTCCTTAGTCCAGAGCCATGAAGAAGCTTGCAGCTTGTTGTCACATGTAGCAAAATAATCAATACTTCTTGGAAGTTGCTGCAGCTCTTATTCTTACTGCAGCCTCCTTGAGTTTCAGTCTTGTCTTTTAATCAGTTATAAACAAATTTCTATTTTTCATAATGTGTTTGTTGTTCCATATTTTCTCCAAATATTAATCGCTGCCTTTACCATGCCATCATGTATAATAATGCAGATTTTTTTTTACCAGTCTACTAACTGATAATCAGATCATTGGTGTCTTTAATTTTTATTAATTGTTCATTAATTTTCCTCTAAAACACATTTTAGAGGAAAATTAATTGAATCATTTAAGGTACATTTAGTGGGTTTCATGTTGCTAAATATCCTAGAAACAGTGTATGCCCAAACTTATTTCAATCATTACTTGTATGTCTTGACAGTTGATGTCATTGTCTAGATGAAAAGAAAAACATTTAGAAAAAATAACAATGTAGATGACAAACAAATATCATCAGATGTTCTAACATTTTGAATAAAAAAAATTGTATAAAACACTACAGAAGGGAGCTCAAAATACAAAGAACTGCTGTGTCAGTCAGAGTGGGAGCAGGCTGGTGATCTTCTGTCAGATCAGAGAATGATAAAAGCCAATAAAACAAAGCACAGTGACAAAAACCCAGCTGACAACAACAAGGTGGCAGGTTCATAGAGCTGATGCAAGGACAACTACAGTTGTAACTGAAATGTTTAAACGCAGTTTTGTCAAACAGAAAAAAGTTTCAGTTTTAACTAACTTTTCTGTCACAAAAATCCACCGTAGAGACAACCCAGTGTAGCACTGGTATACTCAGTCCTTAATGCATTACCTTCTTTTCCTTATTTTTTTTTTTTCATCCAGAGGGCATTAAAATAAATATGAAACTCAGTCATGTGCACTGAGTTAGTTTAATATTAAACTCACTGACCGCACAAACTCTCTGCAGCTCCTTTCAGAGTTTCCATTAACATATCCAAGGCAGTCTGCTCACACCCATAAAAAACTAAAAACACCCTTAAATGGACTGAATGTGACCAAACTTGAACCACTCTGAGAGGTAGACAAAAGCACCTTTATCTGCATTAGTTAGCAGTCTGAAAAGTAATCTGTCCTCAGATCCACTAAGGCTGTGTTTTCAACCCTGGTCCTCAAGGCACAATGCCCTGCAAGTTTTAGGCATTCTCTTGCTTCAATACACATGATTTCAATTGATGGCTGATGAAGAGAGTTTTGCTGAATTGCAGTCATCTGAGTGGGGTGCGTTGAAGGAAGGGAACATCTAAAACATACAGGTCAGTGTGCCTTGAGGACCAGGGTTGGGACATATTGCA
This sequence comes from Xiphophorus hellerii, assembly GCF_003331165.1. Taxonomy (NCBI): domain Eukaryota; kingdom Metazoa; phylum Chordata; class Actinopteri; order Cyprinodontiformes; family Poeciliidae; genus Xiphophorus; species Xiphophorus hellerii. The sequence goes on along the minus strand of NC_045694.1, from coordinate 17,249,566 downwards.
CTAAAAGACCAACCGATCTGTTATACATCCTCTAATGCAGCAGAGTTGTCACCTTTGCTTCTTGTTATATAAATAAATTCAGTAAATTACGCTAGTAAAAATCAAGCAATGTTTTCAGTTAATTTAACAATGAGACTGACTGTTTCTGATCTGATCGTCATAATGTGAAATGTCTCTAATAAATCATTTAGCAACAGTCAGCCTCCCTGTGGTGTGCCAGATGTTCCCTTACTTTCACTCAGCACTCATGCTAGGTGCAATGTAAAGTTCATTTGGTTAGCTGAATTTTTTGATTTCATCCAAGTGAACTCTTAGGTTACCCAAATTAAAAAATTTATATAATAAAGTGGTCCTCAAAAAAATGAGTTTTTATGACATTTAAATTACTTTCCAAGCCATCTACAGCTGCACTAGATTCTCTTTTATTAAGCCAATTTCAACATTTCAACACAATATTTACTTTGCAGAGATTCTGTATGTAAAACGAATTTATGTGCACTAGACATTAAGCTGTTCTTTTTTTTTTTGAGTAAAACTTTGAGACACCACACCTGCATTTTTCACTTATCTTTGATGTCTGCATTGCCTCAATCAAACTTTTTGAGTGAGTCATGAATAACCTGGTTTTGAGTTCAAAGTGAAGAAACTCCAGATATCCAAATGCAGGAAAAATATCTATCTTCATTGGCTTTCAAACAGACACTTTAAATTTTTGGGCCAAAGCTGACTGGTATTTATCGCTGTTCATAATTTTCTTCTCTTTGATAAAATCCTCAGTTCCAAATGGGGAAAAAAAATCACTATCATGATTCTACCATCATCATTTCACTGTCCGAATGAAGTTCTTTTGCTGATTAGTGGTTTTGTTTTTGGGCCAAATTCTGGAATGTTGTCCAAAAGTTCCAGTTTAGTTTCAATCGGATGGTAACACAGGTGGAAACTATAATGCTTAAAGTTGTTCACTTGTATTGGAAACAGTTCGGATGCCTGTTTATGCTAGGTTAGAAAGCAGCTTCAGTTTTCATGACCTTTACCTTTTTGGATTCATACTTTAGAAGTACTTCTAGAATTGAATCAGTAATCAGAACTTTATCTAATGGGGTGTTTCCAAAAATAAAAATAAAGACATTAATGGTTTGTTTTCAACATAAGCTTTTATTTAAATTATTCAAACAGAATGTCTTCATGCTCACTGTATAACTCTTTGAAAAGACAATTTTATTCCAAAGTTTTTTTTTTCCAATTCCTTCTGACAGACATGTCCAAAAAGGCCCATGTTGAATAGAAAACATCAGTACACAAAGTCGTCTTTTAAGGTTCCAACCAGGTCAAAAGTTGTTTTAATGCATAACTCTTTTTAGCTCCAGCTGTGAACTCCTCTTAGAACATTTCTGCTTATTTCAGTGTTAAAATGTAAACCTTCTTCCCCCATAGACAGTCGAAAATGTCCACAGCAATGGACCTCTTTGAGTTGATGGAAGAGATTGGAGCGATAGAATGAGGGCTACTGTTCTCTTTAGCTTTTCAATCCTGCAGAGATGTTCTTATCCTGATATGTACCTAACACTTTCCTGCCTCGCAGATTTACTGATAATTCTTTTCACCCCGTGGCTTCGTTTTTGCTCTGACACACACCATCAAGCTTGAAGCCCTATTCAGACAGATGTGCACCCTCTTGAATATCTCCAGGAAATTCAATTTACTGGAAGGCGGCTTCAAGTAAAGTAGTGAAAACATTTCAGACGAGACAGAATGGAAGCAGGGTGAATTGTATACAAATTACGCGAACACTTCCGTGAACTGTCCGCAATTAAAAAGAAATAAAGGTCATATGTCAACTTCAATAGCTCTTAAAATTCCCCATCGGGAGTAAAGATATTTGCATCTCACTGGCTCACATACATCTGCCGTATTTGCATATTTTTTAGATTCTTCATAGTAGCTCACTCACACATTTGAGACCGCAATCAGAAAATACGGCCAAGCATATACATTTATGAGTTAATCCTCAATTTGATTTCACTTAATCTGCAGACCTTTCCTCTCACTCCTTCATCTCCCTCCTTATCAGTAGCCATATAGCACTTAACGGGTTTAAATTGTTAAGCTCTGAACTCTAAGGAGACACAGGAAGAGGCCATCTGAGACTGGAAGGAAGCAAGGAAATAAGCAGAGAATGCATGTTAGTTGTGTGTCTGTATGTGTGTGGTGTGGAAGGGGGGAGAGTGCACTGTACTGATAAGGATGGTAAAGCCTATTAGTTGTTGGCCTATAGCCTCAGTGTTTCTGCTGAATATAACATTTTTTACTCTCTGGTCAGCCATTGTTTTGAGGCTCACATGAATGCACTGGATATTTACTGCTTGCTGCATTTGTTTAAAAAAGCAGTTTAAAGCTTTTAATAAAAAAAAGAGTATGAGGATTCTTGGGAATGTTTAAAGTCACATTTAAACTGTTCTTTTTATGTTCTTTTAGAGCAGCATAATAGCAATGCACTTGTCAGTCGATGCTTTCAAGCTGATGAATGTAGTAGAAATATGTTTTGAGAAATAAGAGAGTTTGATATAGAGGTCAGTGAAGTGTTCATTTCATTTGAGTTTAAAACTATAAGCAAAACATCCAGACATATTAGCGATGTCACTGGTCAAATTTGCTGAACTATCATTTCAAAGTTGTTCCCATTTGTTTTATTTAATATTTCTCACAAAAAGCTGGTTAGAAAACAACTACAAAAATGTTCAGTTTAATAAAGTATTCAAATCCCTCGGACATTTTTACATTTGATCATGTTGTAAAAATGTTGGCCATGTGTATTTAAATCCACTCAGGTACTTCCTTCCAATGAAATTACAGCTACAAGTCTCTTAGAGCTTTCTGTCTCAGAGTGAATTTTATGTCCATTCTTCATTGCAACGTAGCTCCAGCTCAGTCAGATTGGATTAGCCTGGTCATTCAGGGCTGAGATTGTAGTCTGCCCACAGTTTTGGCAATACCAACAGAGGAAGTGAACTGAGCCATTGAGTCCGTGTTGGCAATGCTTCCAGATACTGAATTAAGATCAACAGCCATCTTTTTTGGCACTTCTCTTTTCGTAGTGGAGGATGATGGTTCACAGTGCAGGGAATTTCCGGTAAGCTTCCTGGTATCAAACTAACTCATTACATGCATCACGGCCACCTGTTAGCGATTGGGTAACATTGTAAACTTTAATAGAGTACACGCCTCTGGAAAGAAGTCATTTTTCAAAACTGATTGCTCGGGTTAGGGTTAGTAGTTGTTCTTTCTCTGTACAAGGCGAAGCGTAGAAAAGGGGGCTAGTTTTTACCAGGCTAAGATTGCAGTGAATTAATCAGTACACACCAGGTTTTCGAAGCTTTACAACTGTCTCTCTGCAGCTCTTCCAGAGCTAGGAAATTAGTTGTGCCTTTTTCCTTCAATGTGCTGTAAAGCACTTCATCATGGTGGTTTATTCCACAAAACACTAATGAAAGAAATTCAACTTAGTGATTGTTCCATGTTACGTGCAACAGGCACTGTTGCAATACTAATTTAGGTTTTGTTGTTCCCAGTATTTCACACCAGTGCTACTACAGCTCACCTCTCTGGCTGCTGAACTTAGGACAACACAATTCTTTGTGTAGGTATAGATTCCTGTAAACCTTTTGCCATAAGCTTGCTGCTTTAAACTGACTGGCACTTCAGCTGACATTGTACTGAAGGTGTTTCTTTCTTCTTCTTTTATTTTACATCACTCTAGCTTTCAGAACTCAGTGCGATGTGTGTTATCTGAAATGGCTCCATGCCAGTAAGAGCTAGTTTCAGTCTTTATTCATGTTGCATTGCAAGGTAAAGGACAGGTTCAAACAGAAGGCAGGTGGGTAGCACAATCAAAGAGCTGTTTTATACTGAAACGAAGCCAGTGTTTCTGGAAATGTGGAGAACCCGGTAATTCAACTACTATTCTATATTTTATAACAGAATTGGAGGGATGGGAAGGACTACGATTTGTGTCAAATGTCTGCGAGCCTATAATGTTCTGATTTGAAAAATCCTCACTATAGATGTTAACATTTTTTAGCCTTCTTTGAATCACCATTCATATGTTTTGAACAGCACCTCCAACAGCACCACACAAACAGTATTATGTTTTTTTTAAGTTTGCAGAAAGAGTTGCAGTTTCAACTTAGTGTTTAAATAAAGGCTTTAGTAGCTTCATGTAATTTTATGCCATTATCTTACAACATAAAGAACTAACAGTGAAAGGGACAAAAGACTCAGAAAGGGCATTAGGTTGTTTAAAAAGAAATAAAAGCCTGAAGAATGGAATTGGAACATCGAACAAACAGCTGGACTTCTGTTTATCTTTAAATTCAAAGGAAATATGACCTCAAGCAGTTCTTTTCTTCATATATGAATCACTTATATGCTGCCCTGGCTGGGGACATGCTTTTATAGAAATACAGTCTGCTTTGTACATGTAATAACAATGACTGTTTTGGTGAACCTCAAAATTATACATTCAAGGTCTTGCAATAAGATTATCACAAACTGTATGACAGGCTCCAAAATTACAGAAATGCTTGATTACAGTATTTCCTGAAGACTCTCAACTACATTTTAATCTTCATACAATAATGGCAGTTTATTAAATATTAAGCTGTTAAACACTTCAAATAAACCCCTTGAAACTTATATCATACTTGTCGTATTCTACAAGTTATGTATTATCTGTTATTTTGTATATAGATAACACATTATCTATCTATCTATTGATGTTTATTCTGTTTGCAGTGTTAGATTAGCTTCTTAATCCCAGTAATCCCTTGTGTTTTCATTTCATGTCAGCTTCCTTCCATTCATTTTCCCCTCTCAGCTGCATGAATTCAGGTAATTTGACTCAAGGTCTTCGCTCAATTAACCATTGCTTCTCAGTTTTCAGTCCTCTGGCCTTTATTTTCTTCTTGCTGGTTGATTCTTGTTATTACACTGCCAGGATTTCTGGCATCTCTACCAGTCTTCTTTGTGAGTCCATCAAATCCTGTCATTTAATTTATTTAATAAAAAATAATCTGAACATCATTGTGGCTCTATCCTGGCTTTGTATGGATATCATCAACAGTAAAACACATAAGGCGGAAGATTATCAAGCCATAGGCTAAGGTGAGAGTACCTTTCACAAGTGGCCCCTCCATAACAGAGAGGCACGCATCAATCAACAACAGCATCAAGTCTTGATGTTATAATATAACCTAATAATGCAGGGTTTTCCCATGGGCTTGCTAAGCCCAGAAGGAGGGAGCTTAGCACCCACTGTGTTTTTTGTGTTAAAAAATTTTAAAAGCTGAAAGAAAATTTTAAAATATAATAAAGTAAATATGTGTTATTGAAGACATTATTGACAATACTTAAAGTGTAACTAATATCCCTGTGGAAGCATAACCCCACTCAAACATTTATTTTTTTTAATTTCACTAAAGTGGGCAAAGGACATGTTTTTCAACTCCTGATTCGCCACTGTGGCCGAGTGTCTGAGTGAGAAGCTTTTATACTCGAAACTCGAACGCAACTGCTTAGGCACTATTCACCAAAGGAGGCCAGCACTGAGACAACTTTAGACAAAATATTGAACAAAACAAATTTCCTAAAAAAAAAAAAGGTTGAATTTGCATGGAAACACATAAATAACTCTAAATAACCTATTTAGTTTATTAGTAAAATATAATTGACGTGTACATTGATGCAGTATTCTACAAAAAGACACCTCACAGAGATGCACAGCCACACACCAGGATCCAAACAGCGTCGTACAACACACTGGAACCAAATGGATGAATTACTTCGTCAGCATACAATCAAGATCCATACAGTCCTACTAATGACCTAATTCTTTCATTTGCAGGTGTTGAAGCAGGAACACATCTAAAGGTTACAGGGTCACAGGTGGACTGGGACTGCCGTTTGAGACCCGCAAATTATAAGTTCAAGTGAAGCAGCAGAATCACATCCAACCTGCAGTTCTTTTATAGCGGTTACAGCCATCAAACTGAAAGACAGTAGGATAAATATTTGTGAGCCAAAAATATTTCTGATTCATTCCAAACATCCTACAGACAACCTTACACGATTGAAGAGTAGAAAACACATCTGAATGGTTGCCTAATAGAAGAATATGGGATAAAACAAAGAAGCTTTAAAAATGAAGATAATCATTTTTTGTTGAGCTGTTGTTTCCATAGTAACAGTTTCTGAAGATAGTTCAGCTGCTCAACTCAAATTGTTTTTTCCATTCTGTAGCGAAACAAAATTTCACTCAGTTCAGACCTCCCTTTGGGAAGGTTGTAATCTAGAAGGACTCATTAGTCTGTCAACAGATTTTTTAGAGACGGCAACAATAGGAACAGCAGAGCTGCTGGCGAAGGTGGATGAAAAGAGTTTTTATGGTCTGCTTTACAGGTAGCCGCATGAATCTAATCTATTAACGTTCTATTCATTTATTTGAAGTACAGATGTAGAAACAATATTTGAGCTTGACGAGATCTTATGTAAATTATTATGTTTTCCTTGATGAGGTAATTTACATGTCCAAAGTAAGTAAAAAAAAAAACTAAACTTTTTTAACAGTAAACATACCTGTCGATGTGGGAGTCAATCAAATGTATTTGTATAGCAAATTTCAGCAACAGGGCAGTTCAAAGTGCTTTATATCATAAAAGCTTGGTTATCTTAGTTTTTGGTCATAATTTGGTCATAATGGGTTGTTTGTGGTACAAAAGACTTGATAAAAATGACCCCACTTGAGCAAATGAAGACTAAGAAAATGGAGGAAATAGTTTATACCATGAAGTCAGTCTTTGATATTCAGTACTTCTAGAATGTCAATTAAGATAAGGGTAATATCCAGTGTTGTATAGTAACGAAGTAAAAATACTTCACTACTTTACTTAAGTATATTTTGGAGTACTTCATACTTTCCTGGAGTATGAAAATTTTTGATGACTTTCACTTTTACTTCACTATATTTCCGAACTTAATTGCGTACTTTTACTCCGATACATTTTCAATGTGTGGTTTAGTTACTCGTTACAAAAAGCGAGAGAGAGAAACGCAAGTGTTTGACCCCACCTACTGATAGCAAAGTAGCAAGCAGGCTACCGAACAAAGTCCGTAGCCTGCTTGCCTGGGCTGGTTCATCACCACCAAGGCTACTTCTTCTTCTTCTTCTTTTCTATTATGGCGGATCACAAGCAACTTTAAGGTGCATACCGCCACCTACTGTACATGAGTGTGTAGAAGCATTACTTCATATCTATTAAATTCTACTTTTTAATTTTGTATTCTTAAGATAAATAAACAATGCTTTCCTTAATTTGTGAATATCTGTTATGTTTCCTTCATTTCCTAATATACCTTTAAGATTCCATTCATGCCCCATATTTCTAACTATTCTCTTTAATTCTTCCCTTTCGAGTTCATTTGACTTACAGTTCATCAATATGTGTTCTACATTTTCTTTCTCTCCACATCTCTCACATTTATCATTATTTTTCCTCCCTATTTTATAAAGCATGTCATTTAAGTAGGTATGACCTACTCTTAATCTACTAATTATTATTTCTTCTCTTCTGTTTCGTTCATTAATGCTTCGAATTCAAACTGACTTTTGTACTTCATATAATCTTCTTCCTTTCTTATCTTCATTCCACATTTTTTGCCATTTCTTGATTTCTTTACTTTTAATTAGGATACACCTGTTTCGCTTCTCCCATTAAACACAAAGCAAGTCTCGCAATCAGTAGCAGTCACATGGAAATTCTATCTTACAAAAACTCCCCGTCCAACTTGAAGAAACACATCGAGGTAACTTCTTATGAAATGGTTATAATCCTCCTGTTTCAGTAACTATAGCTTGGTCACTAGGCACTACTGTATTGTGAAATCTTGACCATAAATGAACTTTGTTTGGCATTGTTTCAGTTCCACACGTGGTGTATTTAGCTTAGGCCTAATGTTGACTGTAGCAGGCTACCTAGACTCCTCTGTTCAAGGGGGGACAGAAGCCATAGCGATAGCAATTTAGACTAAATTTAACGAATATAGGAAAGGCATGCAAGTTCAAAACCAGGTTTACAGATGCCAATAAGCTGCATTTCCCTCCCAATTCTTTTTTTCTTTTGCATAATGACCAGTTGTGTGCACCACCTACTGACTGTAGCATTGACTGATTCACTGATTTGTGAAGTAGAGTAATCGTAACAGCTCTTTTTCTTCATGTTGGCCGCATTTTCTGTACTATTTATTTTTCTCATTTTCAGCACTGACCTTACTTGAAGGGAAAACTTAAGGCTTACAAAAACTTTGTATTTTCTGTCCTGGAGGGTTTACTAAGAAGCTGGTTCAGTTGTAAAGCAGGTTAAGTTAACCTTGTGCTATAGGTAAAGCACCTAATTTTCTTAACTAAATGATGCCTGCAGGTATATCTATTAGCAGGTTTAATTTTGCCTGCACTTGGTTGGGTACATTATTTTAAGTGTATTTGACAAGTTTACCAAAATATAAAAAATGTCATTCAAACTGCATTTGCTTTGTTTTACTTTTTACTTGTACTTTTCATTACATTACTTGAGTACATCCATTTTTACAGTAATTTCCATACTTAAGTACAAGAAGTTTCAAATACTTTAAGACTTTTACTCAAGTAACATTTCAGTCAGTGACTTGGACTTTTACCAAAGTCATATTTTGGAGAGGTACTTGTACTTTTACTTGACTCTGAGATTTCAGTACTTTATACAACACTGGTAATATCAAACTATAGACAAATACACATGATCAGTTTTTTGTAATCGTCAGTGCTAAATTACACGTAAACACTCAGTTGGCCATGAGGTGCAGCAAATTTGCTCTGTTTCTTCTATTACTTTTCCTCATTATGTGTAATGTAAATCACTGTCCTCTAAAAGGTTAAAAATCGTCTTCCTTTTCTGCTTTCTCACACACGTCATCCATATCCGTATAATATCCCACCTGTGCATTGTAACCCTCTGGCAGTGCAGTTTTATTTTCTGTGTTTCTAATTGATGGACTACCGGCCTTATTTGCTACATAGAGCTCGACCTCCTTTATGGAACCTGGTGTTCTTTGAAAGCAGCCGTAAAGCTGCATGGTGTGGAACCAGGATTAAATAATGTGAATTCTGGGAATGGATTCACATTAAATATCACATAAATGATTTGGAAATTTTATTCACATAAGCTGCATATTTTATTTTTTTAGGAACTATATTTTCTGTATCTGTTAATTGTATCCAGTGGAGTGATACTCCCACTAAGGGCATTCTTTGTTTTTTTCTTGGGGTGTAGGTGTGTGTATGTTGCAGAGGGAAGGAGAGGAGAGAAATAAAGCCATGCAGCTGTTCCCACATGGAGATGTCCCCATGTGTTTTTTTACCCATACCCATCATTATATAAATAACAGCATTTTTCAAAGAACTCTCCTCTCTAAATTGCAGTAAATCAAATCAAATGTGCAAAAAAGAAACCTTTTGTAACTTGATTTTAAGAAGCTCCAACTGTAGCACAAGTATGCTATTAGTGTGCTTTTATCCTTTACCATTAATCATAGAGTTTGTCTTCTTAGACAGTTTTTCTTCATCCCATTGACATATAATGTCTCATCCTGCTTATCTTTCAATCTTTCCTTTTTTAAAAGTATCTCACATTCTGTGTATGTTCCTTTTTCTTCTATTTTCCAAACTGAGCTGTTTTTCCTCCACACCCAAATCCATTTCCATATCTCAGTCACATTCCTTTAGCCCAATGGATGGATCCGACCCTGTCTCAGTCCCTACCAACACAGCTCAGAGACAAAGGAAAGCAAGAGGGAAGTAGATGTTGACAGGCCAGCTAGGCCATGAATAAAATACATTTCTGTTTTCCTTCACAAATAATGCAGCTGCCAGTTGAGGAATGTATGGAATATGTGAGCTGAGTTTATCATATTCTGCACAGATTCTGAGATACATCCTGTTAAACTGTCTTCCATTTTGTCATGTATGTTGGCGTATTGAAAAATTATTTTTTTCCGAGGTACAGGTGTCAGCTATGATGTGCCTCTGTTCTGCGCAGTGTATGTGTTGGGATAAACCATGTAATTTTCTGCTTCGTAGAGATGGTATACAATTCTTTGCCATGAAGTGAAGGTGTTTTTGAATTTTCATTTAATTTTTATGGGTGTTGTGCCTTGAGCCATGAAGGAGTGAGCTGCAGGGAACTATGCAAGCACTATTAATCCTCCAATGCACTCCACTAGTTGTAGGAACAAGAGAAGGAATCTCACTGTGTGAACATGTGACATGTGAACAAAAGCCATCTCCTGACAGAAGATGTCCTCCACCAACAGTGGACCACCACCCTTTTTCTGCCTTGGAGTGGACTTTGCTGGCAGAAAAAGATACTGATGCTACCAAATAGCACTGAATCCAAAGTAATTTCAGACAACTGTTCATGTAAGGGTGTCTGTATTCTGGCTGAAGGAATGAACTTTGACCCTGGTTTACTTAGCCCTCCCATGGTCTTAGAGCAATGCTCAGGAAGAGTGATGAAAATATCACAGTCGGCCAGCGGGAAACCGAGGGATTGTTTCATCAGACCATCAGTTTCCAAAACCACACACAAAAGAAGTTGTAAAAGCACACGCGGGGTCAATGAGACCCCGAGTGTACTTCAGTACCTGGACTCAAAGATTAAAAAACTCGTGAGGTCCAAATAACCCCATCTCTTATAATCCTGGAAGAGTTAAAATTCCATAGAAGGAATCTCTGAACCATATATTCCCCAAAAATAGAGACGCAACCTCCATTTTGACCCTGAACCAACATCGCTGCCAATACTTCTTTTCATAATACCAGAGACATCACGTGATTAAAAGACCAGCCTCCGACAGTGCCCTCTGGCATAGCTATGAAGCAGATCCTACTTTGAGCACGTAACAGGGAAACGCATAGAACAAGCCGCAAGTCCAAACAGGGCCAAAACAGAAACAGAGCTGGCATGTTGTTAGCTTTTCTCAGAAAACAAGCCAAAGCAGGGAGAAATATGCCACAAAGACAGATCAATAGATATGATAATGACCTGTAGTCCCTTTAAGAGTCATCATTTATGTTGGCATTGTGGTTTTTAGACAACATGGGGAAACTTGGAACACCTAGGAAAAAACCCACCCAGCGTCACACACAATTTCTAAAAATAAGCACAACTAAAAACATTGCCACAGCACTATTGCTACAGGGATTTGTAGATTTTTATGAAAAATATAAAAATATTTCTACTCTGCATAAATGTATCCCTTGCTCTCAAACTACAGTGTTTATATTTGAGTGTGACAGTATGATTAACAACACCTGTCAGAGACCTGATTTATGCAGCTGCACAGCACACAGTGAGTAACCTATTTAGTGGGAGTTACAGTTTACTGCCTCTTGGCTTCCTTAAGCAGTGTTCGTATGCATATGTATGTGTGAGAGTGTTACCATCATTATGGAGCTCTGAGGCAACGGGAGCTAGCAGTCATTAAAGCTTCAACAGAGCCACATCCAAATTTCTTCTGGATGTTTGGCACAGGAACAAAAACATATCTTAAACAGGCAAAAGCCAAGAACATACTGGGATTTAAATGTTTTATATGCATGTAAATAATAATAATAATAATGAAATATGACTTAAAAAAAGAGTAAACAAACAGATTTTTTGTATTCAAATGAATATCCTCTGTTAATCAAAAGAGACAGCACAATCTAGAATATTAAGTATAGAACAATATTCAGCATTTAAATGGAAAATGTATAACAAAAACCTTAAAATAACATCTGAGCTGTGTAACATTTTTAAAGAGCATGTCACTGTATGAACATTACAAAAGCTGTAGACTTGCACATGGCAACAGCAACTAAAGGAAATGTCCAGAAACAAACAGATAGAGGTTTACAAATTTAAGTAGGGAGCATTCTGCTTATTTTATGGTATACTAGCAGCATTTTATTGTGTAGCAATATGGGCTTATTTTTTAATTGTCACATTTCCTGGTTTTTGCACATTCCTTTTTTATTTGTGTCCAGGCCTGTATCTCGCAATAGCCAGATTAATTTCCAAGTTGGAAGTATAAAACTGTGTGAAGTGTCATATCTCATTAGAAGGACTTTTATGCATTGGAATAGCTCGACGGAAAGTTTAGGTGGTTTTGCAACTGTAACTTTAAGGAAAAACCTTTGCACCGTTATCAGGTCCATGCTTTGACACATTTTCCTTGTTTCCCTTTCTCCGAGTCTGACATGAGTATTTCAGGTTTAGTGGTTGTCTTGTGCTGCATTAATATTACCTAAATCAGGAACTACATTGTGACATATAGGTATATCAATAGCAGGTACTATGACGCTACTTTACCATCAGGCTGAAATTCAATTGTGAATGTACAGCTGGGCCTGTCACGTTGTGGAATCTGCACAACATATCAGAACAGTGGAGACAGCTGGTGGTTTGTGCATCGTTGAACACAAGCGGACATGTCTATACAATTCTGCAGAAGGAGCCTAAGTTTTTTAATCCATCAAATTCTCCCACTAAATTATAGTTAATATTTAGGGATATATTTGTCATCACATATTGCAGCTGCTAAGAAACAAACACTTCATCTTGTGTAAGAGCATGCTCAATAAAATATAATATATACACATTTACAAATATTTTTTTATTAAAAACTCTAATGTGAAGCTGTGTAGATTGTAGGGTTAATTAAATATTCTCTTTGCCACACATCATAAATTATCCCAAAATCTCTGCAGCTGTGCGAGCCAGGCAGTGTGAAATCAATTCATCTATAAGATCAAATCCATCCTGTCATATCTGTAAATCAAATCTGCCTAATAACTCTACCATGAAGGCGGCAAATGAGCTTCTACAAAATGGCTTAGGCCTGTCTATTATGTGATACATACAGAGAGCTGAAAAATTCCTCCCCTGTGTCCCGGGACATCCTGTCCAGCTGATGCAGCAGCTGTCGCAAGTATATAACAAATGCATGCTACCTGTGGAAACACTTGAAGTCACTTTAACCATCTGGTTCAGACGAATCAGTGACATAACTCAGTGATTAAAGTTATGTCCTTATGTGAACAAACCACCATATTGCAAAACTTCCTCCCATAATGGATTTGTGCATTCTTTATAATGCAGGGCATCCAGGTGACAATTTAATTTCCACCTTCAGGATTCAGTGAATATAATTTAGTCTAGCTGGGCCACGCTAGATTGATGACAGAATATGCAAGTTAATTGTTAGTTTTTAAGATTTAATGTATTCTCTTTTCTCTGACAGGTACATTCAGAGTTCATCATCTGTGAATTAATTTCCATAACAATTACAGCTCAGCCTGTAAAAATATTAAAAACTGCAAATGTGTGACTCACCTTAGTGTCTAGCTTTGGACTATTATCCGGCTCCTCTCACCATTGTAAGGCAACACCAGATGCCAAATGCATCATTCATTTTGATAGTGCTCTAAATCCTGTCTGCAAGCTTTCAAAGTAGCTAGATGAAATAGGTCCTCATAACTCTGTTACTTATACGTTCTGAAAGAGGAAATAGACAGGAGCAATAAAACGATGATAAGATCACAAAAGACAGTTTAGATTCTTTAAATCTCTTAAAGGATGTAAATGACATTGAGGTATCGATAAAAGAGACCGTGTTAATGCTTTTAAAGATGAGGATATGTAAATTTTAATGAGGTTCTTACTAAAGAAAGGTCGTATCTCAGACATTAATAATGAAAGGTGGCATGGCTGCTGTGATCACAGCCGAGAAACCAGAAGCATTAAACTGCAGTGATGATGATAGCATCCTGTGATCAGACATGTGCGGCAATTCTGTTTGAAGATCAGTTAACTGCATCATGTTTAGCTTTTTTTTATTGCTTTCCAATATCTGCTTAAGTTAACTGCATCATGTTTAGTTTTTTTATTGCTTTCCAATATCTGCTTAATTTCCACATTGCTTTCAATTATTCATACTAAAGATGTTATTTACTGCAGAAAACTGGTTAATGTCTGTTACAGAAACTAAACAAGAAGTACTGAATTATAAAACAAATCACCAAGCTAAGTAAAAAGAAGCAAAGTTTGAAGAATGTCAAGCTGCAGCCAAATGCATCTCATTCAGCAGGTATGCTGGTCACATGGATTAGTTTTCTTTTTCAGGAGAATAAACATGGTGTGTTTAATCTTCATACAAATCCAATACTGTATGGAAATGCAGCCTTCTCTGAAAGAAAGAAATATAGTCTATAATTCAGTGTATTTCAGAGTGAAAACTTCTAATACATGTGAAAAGTCTTTGGTAGCAAGCTATTATTAGAATAGTATGCACTCATCTAATATGAGAATTGTAACAGAGCACTGGAAATTTGAAAGAAATATGAAACATATTAAGTTAGAATTACGTCCTGAAAACCTTTCTTATATTTTGAGAGAGATTCATTGTTTTTGCCAGGAAACAAAAAGTCAAATTCAATTTTTTAAAAGGACCATAAAGACCCTTTGAAGGTACTAGAGTAAAAACAGCTTCATAAATATGAGTATTCTTCTTCAGGTCAAGTCTCATAAGCAGTAAAACTGTAATAGGCAACTTTAAGATTTACTAGGAGAATGGTTCTTAGCACTTGAAAACTCTGTTTTGTGTAAGTTTAAGTTTATGTTCTGATAGTTTAATCATGATCGCAATGTGAACATGGCTTCAGGATGCAAAAGCAAGTACGCTGAAAAATGCTTTACAATGTGCTTAAAAAAATGGTGTCCAATAACTGCAAATTATAGTAGTACTTCTTCTAAACTCCCACACCGCCTTTCTGTTCATTTGACACTGTCCTCTGGACAATGTTTCTGGCCAGTTGTGAAATCAGGATGCTACAGGTTTTTTGGACATGTTCTCTCATTTCAAATTTACAATGAACAGCTTGGATTGTAATTTGAAATGACCAATAACCAGACTTGCTGTGTAATAAGAAATATATTCTGCTATTTAAAACAAAAGGAGCGGAGATTTCATTGCGAATTCAAGCAGGTTCCAACTGTTCACTGATCATCTCATCACACCAGAGTCTTGCATGCACTTAGTTTAGCAGGCAGGACTAACATCTTTTTCAATCTTGAACAGATCTCAATGTCAGATCATTACTCTTGAAGTATATTATCCTGCTCTTATGGTCATTTACTTGTGGTCTGTAATAATTTTGCCTTATGACATTTTCTTCTCAAATGATTACATATTTACACCTTATAACCTTAATGAAAACTTTAAAAAATAGCTATATGTACTATTGATATTGGGGCAAATTTTCTCCATCACCTTCCAAATGTGAAACAATTGACAGAAAAAACAGTTAAGAAGATTTTGCCCGTTCTCCTTGCTCTTAGACAAAGACTCTGTTATTGAAAATATTATGCCTGAGCAAAGCCACTCCTATGGCATAATGCATCAAGCTCATAGGAGTGCATGATTAGCAGGGGCATACGATGCATAACCCAGTGAAACATACGAAGAAAGGAGTCAGTGTCTTCTTCCTTCTGAGCTGTATCTCTCCCTCTCTGCACCACCTTCTTTTAGTCCATATAATTGGCCCTCAGAGTGTCTGGAATCACGTGCCACATCAAATAAGGCTATCAGGATTCTGCAGCCACAGTGTGTGCACCTCTGTGTGCTTGTGTATCCAGCAGAGAAGTGCAATCACCTTATTCCTAATAAATGTCTTCCTTCGTTGACTTCAGTTTTCAGGATAAAAAGCAGGGGGCTATAAAAATTTCTGACAAACATGAAAAATATGATTATTTATAATCCTCCTTCCATTCATACACAGACGTATTTCATTAGAAATAGAAAAGGGCTTGGGTGTGTCGAGGTTTCTGTTCAGTGGTTGCTGGAAAGCATCCTTTTCCTTGACAGGTTTCCCTTAAAGCATTAGTTTTCATCATGTGAAATTACAGCAGTTTAACATGTTTTAATTATTAGAGTATTGCCCTGTGTGGTTTGCAATTGCAACATATTTCATAACCATTGGTAATCTGCATTAACTGTAAGACTGAATCATAGTGTGATCTAATTAATGATTTGATGTTTCCCACTCAAATCTGTTTCCACTCCATCCAAAATGGATGCACCATATTTCCATAAAGAATGAAGTAATGTTTATCAGTATAAAAGGCTTATTCCATAACTGAGAGCAGCATGAGAGTTAATGGTTTAAAATTCTCTTTAGAGCCTCTTTCATCTGTGGATTATTTAATGATTAGTTTTTGCATAATTTATCATTTTAGTCAATAAGTAAACTCAGAATCAAAATCATACAGCATTCAGATTTATCAAGAAGCCATGAAATTATTTCAGGCACAGAAAAAAAAAAAATACACCAAAGAATATCCAACAACCTTCTCTAGCAGGAAGATTTCTCTCACCTTTTTTTTTCAAACATCATCATTTAAACTGAATTAATAAGAACTACATATTTATACAATAAAGTCTAATTGTTCAAGGCATCTCAAAGAATATGACCAATGTTTTTCAGAAATTTGAATGCTTTCAGGGGTTTCTGTCTTTTCTTGTAATCTCATTGATGTCAGATCAGGACTCACTGGGCATTGTACCACCTGCTGCACAGCTTCTTGTTCTTCTAGCAGAAGATGACAGTGCTCCTGCTGTGGGAAAGGATTCAAACAATTGCATAATATCTTAATATAAAAATTGCAGCAGATGTAAATATTTATATTTTTGAGGAATTAGTTTATCTCTAAACACATTTTTTTAAGTATTAAGATACTCTCTGCTCTGCAAACCAGTGGTAATTTAATATAGCAGCCCATCTGTGCAAACAAAGAAATAACATGTTTAAGTCAACACAAGAGCTTGTTTCTCTAAATAACTTGTAAGTCTTTAAGAACCGTCAAGAAATTGAATAAAGCCATACTTAAACTATTCTTTTAGTGTTAACCTCATATTTTATGCCCTCCCTTCCTTTTTTTGAAGAGTCTATATTTGCTTTTTGTTTGGTGACAATAGCAAAGAAAACTACAGAAGAGGATACATAAACAGTAAATTTGTTCACCTCTTTTACCTAAACCAATTTTATGAGAATGTTAAAAATGTAACTGTACCAAACAATTACAGTGGTATGGCTCTGAATAAAATGCAAGTGGAATATAGTATAATTGACTCATAAAATGTGCTGTTACAATTAGAAATCATGTACTTGTACGTCTGGACTTTTTGTTCAGAAGTAATGTTTATCATGTATGTAAATGTAAATGATGAAATATTGACATTTTATCAGTTACTTTATGATGAATTGTTGGTGTGAATGCATGAAATTCCCCAAGCAGCAATGTTATTGCTTCAGGCAGGTTGCAAAATGAACACGGCTATTTTGGATGCAAACACAGATAGCGTAAATGATCAAATAAACGGGTGGAGAGCAGAATAACTATGATGCCCTCTGTTTTCAACTCCGCACAGAAGCCCCTCCAGATACTTGGAGTGTAATCTGGACCATAAGATGTGCTAACATTTACAACAAATCCTAAGAGAACCTTTTATCTCCACTTTGTGCAACTTAACTGTATAATGATCTATTATCATCAGAAGAAAAGTTGGTACATTAAAGTTGTATTGCTCCCTGGTGACACATAAAACTTTTTCAGGCAACTTTCTTAATTAATAGTACAGCATATCAGCTGGGGCAATATGTGCAATGTTTCCCCTTCAGATGGATGATATAGAACCAAATATTAGCCAGTCATTTATGAAATCATCTCACCTAATTAGCAATGAAATTAAAAAGGTTTTTTGAATTTTTTTTTTTTTTTAAATCACACTTTTTTTCTTTTAAAACCTACAACCTGGCATGACTTTAAAAACTCCCACTCAAAAATTGTTAGACACAGCAGGAGATAAGAAGTTTAAGACAAAGAGACATCAAGTTTCTAAAGTACTCCTTCATGAACAGTAGCATAGAAATCAAGGTGGCTTGGGAATGGTAAAACAAGGAGAAAATTCAAACATTCAGAGTGACATAGGCAAAGAAAGAAGCTGGGTGAAAAGGCAACACTATGGCTAGAAATCTCTGATAAGGCAGAACAGGGGACCGAATGAGCCGTTGTGTCATATCTCAGTGGGAGAGAAGTTTGGGTTCCTTTTTTTTTCACAATTTTCACAACCAGCTGAGCCACTTTGATGAATTAGGGCGCCTTTAGCTGTGGGTAATGATTTGTATCCAGTGTGGGTGATGAAGCAGTTCCTCTGCTGAAGCATGTGCCTGCCAGCGTCTTCAAGAACAAAGCACTGGTTTTGGATTTTGACATGAGAGTCTGTCATAGTGCCTTCTGAGCTGGAAGCAAAAAGGAAAAGCGGCTGTTGCGCAACCAGCACTGGGACTTATTCAACAGCTGCATGTTTGCATGTGAGCATTGCTGAACGACTGAACAATTAGCATTGTTCATGTTGACCTCTCTTATCTTCAACTGCACTTCAAAGAGAACCAAACATAGAAATCAAATTTCAGAACCAGAGGTTAGGCTATATCTTTGACAATCACAATGTAATAATAGAGAATCTGAGCGAGAACAAGAGCACATCACCCAAGTTAAAAGTTGGTCCAACATTTAAATCTGACTACATCTTTAACAAAAAAAAAGAAAGAATACGGCTAAAAAAAAACTGAGTAATATCTGGGTGAGCCAGACAAGAAACACAACAAAGGCTAAATGAAACATTATTTCTGTTCCTGATGCTCTCAAATTCCAGCATATTATGAAATAAATTGCGGAGTTGAGAGTAAGCAATTGAATTTAAATTTAATTTATTTTAGAAACTCAGGAGCTCCTAGTGGTAAATTTGCTTATTTTCAATCTGGTGGTGTTTCAAATTTAGATTCTCCTGCAGATTCTCTGATTTTGTAAAGATAAGAATCCCTTGCATACAAATGAGCAGCTCTTCAGAAAATGGAGTCATTAGCAGAACTCTGGATAACTTGACTGAATACTGGGGAGGTATTCAGTCAAGTAAGTCAAATGGCTGAATCAAATTCAGTCATTTGATTCAGGTGTGTTGGACCAATGTTGAGGGACACAGATCCTTGAGGCCTGAATTTGGGAACCACTACTGTAGATAGTCATGTTTGAATGATAAATCAGCAGATAAACAAGTTGACAAATAACCCATGTTTACAGTTTTCGGAAGTTTTGAATATTTCTCTCCATAGTCTAAAAATGCACATCCCAGAGAACCATTTGCACTTTCTTTGGGAGTCACACAGACAGAGCAGTCTTGATGAAACGTTTCAAACTTAGTTAATAAACAGAAATTAGCATTTTGACGGTACCAGCTTAAAGCTTGTAAAATTGCTCCACTTTTCAGACAGTAAAACTGAACTCTTCTTATATAAACTATATTTTGCTTAGTGCATACTGTCCTGAGTTGTGGTTGTAGGATGGTGAGGTAGACACGGTGGACCCAGGTTGCAGAGTAAATGATGGTTTAATGAAGAAGTGTACTAAAATCCAAGCAGCACAGGTGAGCAGAGGCAAGGAGCTCAGACACTGGTAGCAACTGGTAGCACAAATTGAGACAATGACAACGCGACAAGGAGCAGGGAACGCAGGTACACAAGGGGTGATCAGGGAACACGAGACACAGCTGGGAGCAATCAAGGGCAGACGAGACAATACGGAACTAAACTGACACACAGAAAAACCAAATCCTCACACAAAGTTCCTTGCACAAGTAAAAAAAAATGCAAAGCTCCAAAACTATATAATTGTAATTTTTTTTTAGAATCCGTTACAAATATTTCACTTTTTGTAAAAATATACCAATTTCAAAAAGGCTTGTAAGGCCATTAAAAGAAATGAGGGTTGGAGTTCATTTAGTAACAGTAATGCCAAGCAATCAAGTAATCTGATTCGCTACATGTAGCTGTACAGCAAGGCATCAAAATCACATGACTGTGGTTGGTTTCACAGCTTTTAACCTGGACTGTTCAAGTCAACATACAATTTAAATTGATTCCTCTGCAGTTTTACATACATTTTTGGAACAGCACTACAACCTGCAAATCTAAGTAAAATTCATGTTTTGTTCTTTTTGCTAATCCTTACTCATTTTGATATCATCATATGCATGTCTTCATCATACAACAGTATCATATTAATTATAAAAATGAACTGGTTCAGTAGACAGGGATATTGAAGACATATTAAACTGAGGCTTGAATAGAGAGTGTGAATCATTTAGCTGAGCATAGTCCTCTAATCAGTATTAACTTTAAACATTTGCTTGTAAAGCTAATTGAGAATGACAGATGATGGTGAGGCTAGCAGGCTTGCAGAGTGTAATTGGTGGCTAATTCTCAGTGATTTGTCTCATCTCAGTGGGACAGATCAGTGGTCTGGGAGGGGAGATAATCGGGTGAACAAATCACTCTAGTCTGACTACATTCTTGCTGAACTGGTGGACCTGATAAGCCATGCTGATCACAGATGAAAGTAGAACAAAACAACTGCAAGCAGCACCATTGCCTTTTTAATTATGCCCTGGGAAGCGCCATACACTGTGCACAGGATATTCTTGTTTGATAAATGCTGCCTTCTCTTCACAGTGTAATCTTACAGTATGTAAACTGATGTAGTGTTTTCAAACCCTTTAAGTATTTGCATTTTAGTGGCTTGAAAATCTTCTGTACCTACAATATATGCTCCTTCATCGTAACTCAATAATGCATGTACTAAACAAAAGCACTCAGGTAACCAATTTAATGTGCATGCACAAATTCAACCAACAGGCCCCTTTTTCTCAATCTTTCTGTATCCTTGATTGCCTTAGATGGTTGCTTGGTTAAAAAAAAAAAAAAAGGTCAAATTTGTCCTTCGGTGACTTAAAACGATTAAATAATGCAGTTGTCAATACGTGCTATAATACTGTATATGTAAATATTTTCAAAATTACTATTTTAGCATCACATAGTTTGTTGTTTAAGAGTGTTTGTGGGTTAATGTATGATTCTAATCCGAAGATTTATAATGGTCTTATCCGCAGCCACATCAAACAAAAGTTAGACTTTAACGGGTTAGTGCTGCCATATGCTGTTTTCCCTTTCCAATTATCTCAAGCACAAAATGTTTTGAATAATATGAACAACATTAATTGGTTGTTATTTGCCTGGCTCCCAGCCACCCAAAAAGGATCAGGTCATTTGATGTCATAATAAACCTTAGTGAGTATTTATGTGCACAGCAGTTTTTCAACATTAATTGTTCAATTTTCTGAATTTCATGACCTGCTTTAAAACTGCGGTATGTAACTTTCATAAACAATATGTTTTTTACATATTTGTTAAAACTGTCACTGTGACATGACAGGATGATATGGGTCAGATAATTTGTAATTAAAAAAGAAAATCAAGCTCCTCCGTCTGCTCCATGTGATCCTACTGCCATCTGCAGAAATCCGCCAGAAGGGTCTTTACACCGTCAGTCACCGTCCCGCTCACACCCTCCGTCTTGCTCTCTGCTAGGCTGGTTCACCACACAGGAGATTGCAGTGAAAATGAAATCTCCTGTGTGATTGCATTCACACCCAATGCTTAGGTTGTTAGCATTGTCACCGATTTTTTATCTGCCACTAAGACCCTCTCCCTGTCCGTTATTGGCCATTTCTGATTATAAGCGGTGCATTTCTGCAGATGGCTGTAGGAACAAAAGAAAAAGGCTAAGGAGCTTAATTTTTCACAGATCATCTGTTTCCTGTTATACTGTCATGACATGGTCACAGTTTTGATAAATATTTTAAAAAATAAATTGTTTCTAAGTTACCTACTGTAGTCTTAATACATCAGTAAAGTTTACTTGCCAGCCTGAGCGAAACTGAGGTGTGGATCAAGTTGTGACAGGTTTATTAGAATAAGTAATATTCTGGAATAACTTAAAGGAATGTGGATGCACCTTTTTCTTGCTCTACTTGCTATAGCAAACCCTTTCAATCTTACACCTTGATTCAGCTAATTTTTTTTCCAGGTTTTGACAATAATCATAACATCTCTTAAAATACACCTTTTCATCACTGACAATAACGGCAAACCTTATGGTGAGTGTGCAGTGGCAAAAGAAATTTTTAAATCTTTTTTTAAGGTGCAGAAACGGTTAGTACCATAATTTGTCATCTGACAAATGGGCTATTTCATTATCCTTTCAAATCATTTTATTTGCAAAGTGACATTGACAGATGAATTCTGATATCCTCTCTCTCTAATTGGCAAAATTCCTTCTACCATCTCATAATGGGGAGTTATTACTTTGAGTGGTGGGAATAAATGATACCCATGTCTGCAAATGTAGACTGCAGTAATGATTTTATAATCATTATTATTATCCCTTTTTAAAATTCTTACATCCTGAATCCACTTGATATTGAAAAGTGTATCCCACAACTCATGTGCAAGCAAAGCAAGCATTTTACAGGTAGTTTTAGGAAAGTTACCTTAATGTTTAATAAAAGAGAATTGTTTTGATTTTACAAGAATATATTCTACATTACCATATAATAATACGGTTATATATATGTTTCAAGGTTTCCTAGCCAATGTTTCTCATGTGACATTGTCATTGAATTAGCTGGGGAAACTGATTATTTTGTGTAACATATTTTGAGAAATATTTTGAGAAATCTATGTTCCTCTTCTGCAGGTGGGTCACATTGGGATCATAAACCATTCACATACTAACTGAAACAGTCACATTCAGTTAGCAGTATGAACAACGAAAACAATAAACAAATAAATCAGCAAAAAATCAGAACTGAGCATTAAAAGCTGCTGTGTGAACTTAACGTTTGAGCAAGGAGTAAACAGAAATGTCTATCTTAATGAGGAGGGGTGTTTGACCCTTTTGCTAGGTGTTGCACTGTCTTTTAGGGACTGTGACTAGCTCTTCTTCTACTTCTTCTGTAATGGCAGTTGACAAACAACTTGATGGAGCATTACCATCATCAACTGGTGAGAAGTCTTGACCAAATGTCACACACAAAAAAAAAAACTCATTTGCTGCCATACAAATGACACTGTCTTAGAATATGGCCTGGTCTGAAATTAACCAATAGGGTCTAGTTTTGGCTGTGACTGGTTGATAGCCTGGAGTCCAGGCAATTTAAGACACATACAAAAAAAAACTGTAGAATTTAGAATGGATTAAACAAAGTGCCATGATGACGAAACTATGCAAAATTAAATTAATTTTCTCATGGCATCAACATATTTGACATTTCATGTTATTTACACTGATGCAACTGATAACGCCAGTTGCACCTCTCATCCCTTTATTAACTATAAAAATAACATAATTAATAAAAATCCATCCATCTGGCATTTTTTTTTTTTTTTTTTTAGATTTGCTTAGTCTCAGTCTTTAACACTCTTGGATGATTTCTTATTAACTACAAAGCATGTTCAGCTATGTGAACTACACCTGTTAAAATGCTTGATTTTGCTCATGGACACTGAGTGAATATCAATACCACAACCTCACAGATTATTATGATTACTTGCTTTCATGGAAGAGTGCTCTTAGAGAGATCGACATCTCTGTTGCTGAACAAATTAAGACCCAGACACAAGTGCTCAACCACATCACTCCTTCATACATTTGATCAGTAAGACAAAGTCTGCAGAGAAACCCTCTGACACAATGACGAGAGCAAAGACAAAAGCGCAACGGCATTGAGAACAGCGGAAGCAGACTGCTCAAGGGAGACAAAGTCAATTAAATTCTTATCAACACAAAAGGATGCTATGCATTTGAAAGGGGCATTTGTGTCTGTTCATCTGTATTGAGTGTGGTCAAGGGGCAGGGAAAGAGTAAAAGCTAATGTAAATTGTAAGTGCTGTGCACCACGAAGCTGCAAGTCAATTGATCTCTGACCCCTTTGAATAAACAATAATGGCACTTTAAAGAGCCAAAAATACAGCACACAAACATTGGACATATGAGGAAAACTATAACGTATTGTTCACTAGACATTAATAAGCATAAGACGAATATAAGATTTCTTGAGATGTAGAAGCAGACTTCAAGTTGTGAAAAATGGGTTTTTCAGTCAAAAGTCGGAAATAAGCCCTGAAGGTAGGATTAGAGAAGAAACAAAGCCTACAGCTAGTGCGTCTTTAAAATCTCACTGCTGTGCTTTAATTAGCGCAGGGCTGAATAAAAGAATGATGTCGAGCTGCGGTAAACTGCAGCAATAAAAGGCATCAGATCAATATTTTATCTGAATGGCTCTGTTTTTTTCTTTCTTTCTCTGATTAGCATTTTGAAAATCATGACAGATTATCTTGACAAGCGCACAGGGAGAAACAGCTCAAGAAGAAAGCTAGGATTTATTTTTGTTTGTTTTTCATTGTGGTTCAGTGGTAGAATAGTCATCTTGCAATCAGGAGGTCATAGAGTTTATTCCAGCGTCCTTCTGTTAAATGGTGATGTGCCCATGCGCAACGCATTTAATCCCCAAGATGCCTAACCATTTGCATATCGGTTTATGTCTCCAGGTGAATGTCCCTGTGACGTCTAAGTGGTCCCAATTGACTGTATCAACGGCCAACCTGTTTGTCTGGGAAGCAAAATACTTTACAGTTTTGGAAGTTGTGAAGCATTGCTCCAGTGTCTTTTTATCTCTGGTGGAAAACATTAGTAGTGACGCATGACATATTGGCATTCATATCAGTATCAGTTCAATAAGTAAAACTCAGCCAATATTATTTAAAATTTCATGTGTTCTTATCATAGCTGACTGGGTGTGTGAAAACCACTTTCAGTCAAGTAAAACCACACTTATACACAAGGTCTCAGATCCACCAAGACTTTCTTACCTCTAGCATTTTATGTTTGGTAAACATACACTGCACAGCTTTAACCTATCTCATGTCATAAATCGTTTAAATGGTCAGAGCAACAGCATAAAGCATGACTGACAAGCTGTTTTATAGAAGAACCCATATGGGCTCTGGCTTTAAATGTTTCCTTTTAGAAGTGCAGGGTAATCAAATGTTTTGAAATCCATATTTTAATTTAATCAATTATTTCAAATGCATAATTTATAAAACACTTATAAAACATTGCCCCTGAGAAAGACCGACTTGGCTGTAGTGAATTCATGCAATGACCTTCACTAAAAGCAAGCAAAATTATTAATGCAATACTCAAACTTTTTGTTAAAAAAGTTTGTATTATTGACTGAACTTCAGTCAATAAACTCTTAAATTAGGATAGCAACATTCAGATAAAATACCTAGTAAAGAGGAAAATGAACTTATACTAAAAACTAAAGACTAATAAAATTAAAACAGGGCAAAAAGAATAAAACTGCAACACTGATAAAAACACCAATATTATCATAGTTCAGCATTAATGTTTATTTTTCAGAAATCAGTGTATTTTATGAGGAATAGAGAATAAGGCCAACTTATCTATGGCTAACAAAGAACAAGAATTGGTGTGTTCATCTCACTAAAACATGCCTGGACAACTGATTCTTTATGTTGTATTGTCAACCATCATGGTGACAACTTGAATGAAGCTAAGAACAAGCAAGATGGCAACACAAAAACCAACATACATCTCACAAGATGGCAGGATGGCAGCATGGTGATGTCACACCCAGACTTAGCGGCTCATCACCCATCAACAAAAAGAGTGTATGCAGCACTATTTAGCAACCTCTGCAAGTCCTACAGAAACCTTTAGGTACTACTAATATAAATATTAATATGATATTAATATCTGTATTTACTCAGTAGTGTAATACAGGTGTAACCACTACTTAATTTAATTAGCAATAAATTCAGTAGGAAAGTTACTTTTGTTCAAGGGTCACACAGGAGGATGATAAGCATACAAGTTTTAACAACTCAAGTTTATTTTTCTTTCCCCACAAAAAAATATAATAATCCAGGTAACACTAATTACTTTAATAAAATTAAGGTATAAAACTTAAATTGTCCACCCTTATATAAAAATATCAAATTAATATATAGAAAATTGAGGGTAGTCTTTTTTTTAAACAGTAGCTTTAAAGCTTACTTCAACAAAACAAATTACATATTCCAGTTAGTCCTTCAATATAACAGTTCAGTCAGTCAGTTCAGTCAATGTGCACATAAGTTGTCCGTTATGAAAATGTTCATGAACAAATAGTTTGTGGAATAAAATAAAAGATTTGGGGGGACCCTTTTTGTTCAATAAGCTTATCTGTTGTCCACGCAAAACATCCAGCTCCAGCAGCACCAGTCCCTCCGTCTTTCCAGGCTTCAGTCCGAATCACAAAGATGGCGGCGGGACCCTCCTGCTTCTGGAACCACTGGCTCGTTCAGGTATCGGTCGTCCAAAAAAAAACAACAACCTGCATGCAGAGCGTTAACCGACCATGCAGGTATACGGAAATCATAGAAATCTTTCAATTACTTCTCAGTGAAAATCAAATTAGCGTTTAAAATAAACCAAAAACGCTCAGTAATAAAGAAATAACTTAATAAACATCACTTCATCATAAACAGTCTCATTTCACAGAGCTATGCTGCTTACAGAGCGACACTTTATACTCCGGTTGGGTTTTTTTTCCAGTTCGAAAAAAACCGAGCAACGTTAGCTCCAGCTAGGTAGCCATTCTGCGTAAGTAAGCAGCTGAAAATAAAACAACAGACTCACCGGAGAACTCTCAGAACAGAATGTACATTATCCAGTTCAAAATAAACAGATTTCTTTCATATCACAGCAGCACTTATGCGTAGTAACTTCTCTACTTCTGCTGAAATGTGCTTAGTCTGCATAGTCTGCCATTTCTTTTTTCTTCTTCACTCTTCTTTACTCTTCTTCTCGTACCGACACAGGAGAAATGTGGGTCTAGTGCCCTCTACAGGACATTCTAAGAACTAACCAACAAACACATTAAACATACAGACAGATCAGCATAGTTTATGGGGGTTACACAGGCAATTGCAATGAGGAGAATGTGAGCTGTGTTTAACAAACTGACATAATGGTTGCTACTGTATTAACATTAGCAGAGCCTTAGCAAGCTAAAAACTTTAGCTTTAGTGGCCAGGATAAACACCTCGCATTTCTATAAGGTTTATACAGGCATGTGTTTATGGATGTGATTGTTTTTGGGGAATCTATGTCCAAATTCT
The DNA here is from genome assembly GCF_003331165.1 of Xiphophorus hellerii. Taxonomy (NCBI): domain Eukaryota; kingdom Metazoa; phylum Chordata; class Actinopteri; order Cyprinodontiformes; family Poeciliidae; genus Xiphophorus; species Xiphophorus hellerii. Next base: position 17,222,301 of record NC_045694.1, on the reverse strand, counting down.
GTAAAACAAAGTTCAACCAGCCAGTTTCAGATGGCTAGTCTTATTTTTGGCTAGATCAAAAAGAGCAGATTGTGCTTTACGTTGGGTACCAGGATTTTCTTTCAAGATGCAATCTTTCACTAACCCAGTGCTTCTCAATTCCAGTCCTCAGGCCCCCCTGCTCTGCATGTTTTAGATGTGCCTCTATTCCAGAACAGCTGATTCAAATGATTGCATGACCATCAAGTGCTGCAGAAACCTGTTGATCACCCATAGATTCAATCCAGGTGGGTAGCAGAAGGGAAACACCTAAAACATGCAGGGCAGGGGGGCCTGAGGACTGGAATTGAGAAACGCTGCACTAACCTATTGAGGTCAAAATGTTCATATGTGTATCCCCCAATGTAGGCAGTGGAGAGCTGCAGGCAAAAATGAATAAAGCTGTTGCGTGTAGAATTTGTAACACTATGACATCATGTGATTTGAACCTGACAAGATCTCATGGTGCTAGTACTGGTCTGAGACACTGCAAGCTGTAGACAGAATTTGCAAATGAACCCTACAAGTTCACATCTTTCATCTTGACTTGTCCTGCTGTGGTCTGCAGTAACTCACAAAACATCAATAGATGAACTGTGGCAAGAAAAAGCTGGCCCACAAAAAAGAACAAATAACCCTTTGCTTAAAATATAAAAATATGATACTAAGATGCACTAAGACAACCCAGAAGCTAGATTGTGAAAAAGATTTTTTGATTAAAAAGGAATCAGACTCTGAGGAGAGGCAAACAAAGATCGCCTTGTGATATCCATAAAACGAGTCTCTTACAGTCCTTGGCATTATACATCTGTATGTGAAATTTACATTTTCTTTATTTCACTTTTGCTGGAGGCAGTTTCAGAGGGTATATTTATTTCCTTCAGCAGGAAGCTCTGCATACTTCTAATGGTTCTGTTTAGACTTAAGGTCGTGTTTTTTACTGTCTGTTCAAAGTTTAATTCCACGCTTGAAGGAGCCTCTTTGAAGCGCCACCTGATCCCAACCATTGTGGAGGACATTTATTGATAAAGACCTTGCTTTAGATTTAGTCCAGTTGCCTTTAAAGCCAAGTAATTTATTGATTAGAGAGCCTTCATCCATCCATCCATTTTCTTACACCCTTGTCCGTAGTGGGGTTAGGAGGGGTGCTGGTGCCTATCTCCAGCTAATATTCCAGGCGAGAGGCGGGGTACACCCTGGACAGGTCGCCAGTCTGTCCCAGGTCTGATTGGAGAGCCGATTTCTAAAAAAGTATTTCATAGGTTTCCTTACATAAATACTATGGTGCATAGCAAATACACTTGTGCTATTCATGTCCCCTTTGGTAAAGCATATGTTAAAAGAGTATGCATTGTGAAGCATGGTTGGTCCAGAAATAGCTATTGTTTTCTGTATGAATGTCTATTTCCTTTATTAAAATATTGTCAACATTCTTCTCCTCATTGCCTTATTTAATATATCATCATAAAGGTGTAATGAATTTTTAACAATCATGATATTTACTCATGTATAAATAACATATGACTTCACACGTTTAATTCTTTTGAAGAAAGGGATTAATTTAAAGATTTTAACCCCTTTAAATGTTTGAAAGACTGGATGTGATATTCATTCTAAAGCTGTTTGCTATTTTACACAGTATGTCGGCATTTTAAAGAAAAGCATCCGATTTGGGTTGAAAGATGAAAAAAATTTGATTTTGTGACATCATCTACACATGATGGAGAATGACACGTCACTAAGCTCCTCTTTGCCCTTTGGTCCAACTTTAAGACCACCAAACTTTAAGAACGTCTTCCATGTATCATTAGAACATACTGTAACTCCCTACCAATGCTGTTTTTGGGGAGTCAGGTAATGTTCTAGTTTGGATTACCAGGCTTGGATGCAGCTGCTTGGCTGTGAAGCTCATTTTGTGTGGGTTCTACCCACCATTAGCTAATCTAATGCAAACTTATCACAGTTTGTATCTCGTTATATCACCTTCCCAGAGTACTGTCCAATCTGTTAGTGTAAACATGTTACTAAACATGTTACATTGCTAGAACATAAAGTATTAAGAGAAATATGTAGGTTTGTTTTGTTCGGCTGGTCACAAATCAACTTGCAAATCCCAGTTATTTTTCAAATTGCAACTGATACATACAGCACAAATTTAGTATATTATTGATTAAAATAAGGACTTGACACACAAATTGAATACATCATGCTTTTTAGAGCTCTCAGAAGACTTGAAAGATGATATTGTTAACCATCTCTCCCCAAAGCCGGTTTAGCAACATGTCACCTGGAAGGAGATAAAACTGTCATTCTAGATGAGACAGAACTGGGTAACTGTACTAAACATGCATACACTTGTTTTGTTATTGTTATTCTTTCGTGTTCCCATCAATTCAAGAGAAATACTGCTTTGTTCCGTTGTTTCGATCTCCTGATACTCTGAATTTAAAAACAAAATAGATTTTCTGTTTGTTTGTCGGATTGCTTTTGGTCATTTTTATGTTTTAAATAACATTGGGAGAATTTCAACTGAAAATTGTAGATATGTTCCTCAGGTGCATGAATGCTCTGAGTGCAATTAGAATTGAAACAGAAATTACTAAATCTGATAGCTTTTAGGATAAATATAATATGCAGTTAATTATTAAATATGATTATTTAATATAATTATTAACACAATATGTCAAATAAGTAAATCAGGTGTGGGTGGGAAGGTAGGCGGATCCTATTTTCTGTATAAATGCTGCCCTTTTCTGTGAAGATTGAGCAACAATGGTTCAACCTACTTTAGAATAGTGTGAAACACTTGAAAGTGCATAATTCCTTTTGATTTTTTTTAATTGCTGGGTTGAGCTTTTGTGGATGCACGCTGTCTCGTGGTGATTTACAAGAAATTGACAAGTAAGTGCTATTTTATGTTTGAATTAATTAAAATAGTTTTTGAAGTCAAACAGAAGATGACATTGATTTTTTTTTTTCAAAAATGTTGAAGCCTTGCATCATTTTGAATCGTGCAGCCTCATCTCCCATTTATACGCACATGAACAGAAAAACAGAAAACATTATTATATTGGATGTCAATATTTTTTTGTCTTTAAGGCATCAAATGGCAGGTAAGAAAACAGGTGTTCAATGAGAAGCTGCTGCAGCAGCAGACAGGTGTTGGTCAGAAGTTTGATGAAAGGGAAGAGCAGTTACCAAGCTGGTTTGGAAGGTAACAGTTTTTGTTGCAACAAAGAGGTTTTGTAAAAGCAAGTTATATTTTTATACATGTTAATAGCAATGCAACATACAGCAGGTCAGCAAAAATGATCAATTTTGCAAATGAATAACATACGTTTTCAGCTTTTTAAGATTTTACCCACTTTAGTTCCAATCTGGAGCTCCTTCCACAGATTCTCTGTCAGATTCAAGTTGAATCTCTGGCTGAGCCACTCAAAAACATTAATATCAATTCTAGTAAGAAGAAACAAGCAAATAAAATCAAAAGTAGGGATGCACAGAGACAACATTTTGGGCAGATATCTGTATGATATAATATGGATATATCTGTGTATATTTCTCTAAAAGATTATGCCAAACATTAAACTGCTAGCAATATGAATAATATTGGGCTCAACTGTATACATCTCAATACCTGAATGAATGACAAAAGCAATAAGTTAATTAATATTTATTGCCATATTTTTTTTCTTATTTCAGTTACTTGTGATAACATATTTATTTAGATTTCTACTGTTATTTGAAAACATTATGAAGTCTATTTAATAAATAACTACATCACATAATGACTTAATTTAAATGTAATTTTAAAAATATTCATATATTAGATTATATGAAGATCCAACTATTTTTGTTCTCAGACTATGTTTTTACCTATTACTTTGTTCTTTGTTCAAAACCTCTCAAATTAAGGCTTTGGCCACAGTGAAGAGAAAAGAAGAGGCAGAAAACATACTGTATCATAAAGTACATTTGCTCAATATGTTTATTTAATGGGTGTGGATTAACAGAATATTGGCAATGTTGAGCATTAGTGGGTTAGTTTGTGAGCCAGACATTCTCTGGCATGAAATTTGTTGCCTCAACAGAAGATTAGATAAAGCATAAACATACTTTATACAGTTAAGCAACCTCATCAATGCTGTTGAAATTTGGTAATTCATGACCGGTTTTACCAGGGGTATAAAGATGTTATGAACAAAGGGCCATTGTATTAGTCAATAGGCGAGAACAGACCCAAGTCATTTTGCCACCACATACAATAAACGGGATAAGTGAGAGGTAAACTCACAATAACAAAACTGCAGAAAGGAGCGTTATTTGAATCTTCATAACAACGATATTATACACAGTCCATCCATTTTTATTTGGAGCTTTTCTGTTTTTCCGTCACAAATAAAATTGAGTAGAGTGTGTTAAATTCCATCGAAGTACTTTCAGTTGATTATAAATTAGGGAATACATATTTATTGACATACTTTTTTTTTTCAATAAAATGTAAAAACTTTTTTCAAGGCTCATACTCCTTTTATATTTGTTTTATTACCTTCTGGGAGATGTCTCTCACTGGGAGATGTTTCTCACCAAGAAATAAACTTCTTGGCTAAACAAAAGTATTTTTGCCAGGAGAATGAATACTTTGGTAATCTACCTAGTGTGACCGGCCAGAAATCCAAAAGTATCTGGATTTATAGAATTCATGTGTTCTCAGTTACAGATCACATTATGGCTTGCAACATATTCTTCTCATTATTATTAATTTAAAGTAGTTTTGTTATTTTTAAGTTCTTAAGTCTGAGTTTTATTAAGCTTTGTTCCACTTTCTTTTCCCTACATTTGCCCTACATTTTTAAATCTTTCATTTCAGGCATGCTTTCCTGTTTGGGTTTGGCCTTTCTCCTCCTGAGCCTCCTCGTTGTTCAGCCCCAGGTTCTCTCCTGTCGGGTTGGAGACCAACGCGAGTGTGATGCTGCCCCCTTTGTACCAGGTCACAACTTGATAGGGGAGGGCTTTGATATGGTCACAATGCAAAGGAAAGGAGCGTACGTGATTGACATGGAGACATACCTCAACCCTAATCGTACCTGTACACTCTGCTCCAATCAACTTAAAGGCCACCAGCTTCAGAAAGTAATTTTAATTAGCAAAAGATGAATTTTGTGCATTTCTTGTACAGTATATTACTATTATTGTTAATCCTGACTTTTAACTTTTATTTCAACAGTAATAAATATTTGTGTGAAGCGATATATCCAAACCTGCTATTACACCTGAATTACCTCGGTGTGGAACAATAAAGGCTGTTTCTGTTCTATTCTACATTTTTTTTTACCTTAAAATTTTTCTTTCCTACCTTTGTTTTCAGCTGCCAGTGTCTGCATTGGACTGGCGTGCATTCAGCCAAACAAAAACGTATTCCTACGGTGGTTTCCACACCTCTGTTAGGTAAATCATTTGGCCATATTTTTTTCCACAGGCACAGTTTCGATTTTACTAACAAAGGAAGTACACTTTCTACCACTATAAATGTCTTACATGTAAATCTGTTGAAGACCATAAAAACAGAATCACAAATACACAACAGCACATGACATTACATTATAACCTATTTATTCAAAATTAAAGACAAATACTGAGGTAGCCTGTTGAAATATTTCATACCAATACACTGGTGTGTATTGGTATGAAATATTGGAAGTTAATACCACAGATCAGTTGGAATCTATCAAGATCAATTTGCATGTCACCTAGTAATTGTTTTAATTTTTTTCCACAGCTCACTCGTTAACGATTACGTCTCAGAAGAAAGTCATGGCTGGAAGGTCAGACACATCATCTATTCTATACTGATAAGAAATTAGGGTTTTAGAATAAGATTGATGGTCAAACAGAGGTCAGGATTGTCATCTTGCAGTTTGCATGATTTTCCTGTGCAAGTGTGGGTCCTCTCCTGGTACTCTCGCTTCCTCTCATGTCCCAAAAACGTGGCTGGTATTAGTGTGTGCATAGAGGGTTGTTTGTTTTGTGTGTCTTTTTGTTGTCCTGTGGTGGAGTGGTGACTAGTCCAGAGTGTGTCTCACCTTGCTGCAGATATGGCACCTGAAATCATGTGCACTTTCGCTTTAACAGCTGCCCTGTGAAGTTATCAGGTTGATGTTGCAATATTTTTTCTGAACCTGAAAACTTACAGCATCAATGTCTTGGAAGGTATGATCTAGCACAATTGCAAGAATGTGACACCTGTTAGTACTAATTGTCTTTGCTAACATAACCTTTGTCAACACCAGGTTTGAACAGAAGTGAAGTCTTTGACTAGAGCATGCTCTGGCACAATAACATTGATGATTGCTGCTTTTAAGATTTTTGTGTGTGTGTGTTTGTGACATCAGATGGGGCTGGGTGTAAGGAAATATGCTTCTGCCAGACTCGACGTTGTAGGAACTCAATCCACTGTGTATAAGTTTGCTTCAAATATGATGCGAGAGGACCGCTACACATTCAGCACACAAAAGAGGATGTTCAGCCATTACAGGTCCACTTAGAACACTGCTGCATTATTCTATTGAATTTAACTATCAATCAAGTTTTATAAGGTTTATGTACATAGAGTTATTTGCTGGCTGTCTCTTTGTGCCTAGTTACCGAGTGTCAACTGCACCACCGTTCAGCTCTGAATTCTTAAAAGATCTAGCCAGGCTTCCAAGATACTACAACTCCTCCACTTCTTCGCATTACAAGGACTTCTTACACACCTATGGCACTCACTACATTCATCAGGTTAAAAGACACATGTGCCTAATTCAGTTTGTTTATTCATGAATTTAAAAAAAATGTAAACAAAAAATAACAAACTTCATTTTAGGTTCGTCTTGGAGGCTATGTGGCAAGAGTGACAGCTGCAAGAACTTGTTTGTCCACACTGAATGGAATGTCTTCAAATGACGTAGGGAAATCACACATCCTTTGCATAAAAAAAATAACATGATCCCTCAATAAAGAAAATGTAGCATGATAAGCTCCCTAAGCAAACTATTGGTGGTTGGAAAAGGAGACTGTTAAAGCATTCTTTACAAAATCTACCGTAAGTAAATTAAAGTTGGCTGAGATCTGAGAAGACAAAAGTTCCATGTCCTTTTTAGTTGTACACGCTGTATGCAAAAAAAAAACTGATAAATTGCTACCGTCTCCTTTTTTAACTAAATTAACAGTGATAGAGTGAAAGACCTAACCTTTTTTAATGTATCAGTATCCTGCCTGTCATAAGCTAAGCAATCACTACATTTGTAAATATCATTTGTAAAGAAATAATAGTCACTGGCTTTCTTTAAAACCTTGCATACCTTTTTGACTTACAGGTTCATTCATGTGTCTCGATGGGTATTGAAGTTGGCTTGGGAAACTTTAAACTATCAAATGTTCCAAGTCCTTGCTCCAAGTTTCTGCAGAACCATGGCTTTTCCACCGTCTTCAGCTCTTACATCCACCATCACTATACAGTCATATCTGGAGGCAATGGATGGTCAGGGGAGTTTTCACTAACCCATAATGACTCCTTGGGTTTCAAAAACTGGCAACATACTCTCAAGGATCACCCAGATGTTGTTTTCTTTTTCCTTCGACCGATCCATCTACTCATCCCAACTAAAACCAAAAGAGTGGGAATAAAAGTCACTGCTACAAAATACTTAGAGGATAATGCCATGGAGAGCTCACCCAGAGAACCAGAATGTACAGGGAACACCCCTAACTTGGCCAGGAACTGCTGTCCTCAGCAGGTTTTGAAGGGGACACTGAGGGTTACCAGCATCAGAGCCTGGGGTCTGAATGGAGATTATGCTGGCGCCACTGAAAGGTTGGCTAATAAGCGTCTGGAGATTTTTGGAAATATGTTATAAAATCTTTTAAGTCACTTACTCCTATTCTTCTTACAGCTATGTGAAGATGTCATTTGGTTCCACCTACTACAGAACTGATGTTATCAATTCAGATTATCCCTATTGGACCGTTGATTATAATTTCGGCAAGGTCAGTTAACATAGTCATCAAAAATCAGCTTATATTGCCCCAAATAACAATAGCCATTCTCTTCACGTAAGGTTTACGTCCAGTGATCATGATGTAGATAATACATCATTATTTATGTATCATAATTATAGGCTTAGACTCTACTCCTGCAGTCTTGTTATTCTGTGTTGTGTTGTCCTGGTGTACTGTTTTCATCATGTCTTTTGAGTGTAGAGAGGTGTTTTATTGTCTTTCATGCAAATAAAACAACAGCTGGAAACTAATGTTTTTCATAAAGATGTTATAAATTAGGATTTTTTTAATTTCTTTTTTTTAATATTCACTCATTAACTTTGAAAGATAATGACTTCTGTTTTCCATGCAGGTTTACACACTCCAGGTTTTGGCGGTTGAAATCTGGGATGAGGATCTGCAGTATGATGACCTTCTTGGATCTTGTGTGAGGTACCTAAGTCAAGGAGACAACAGTTTCACCTGTGCAGCTGGAAGCGGAAGTTTTGAGGTCCAATACACTCTGACTTGTGACCCTTATCTGACTGGAGAGAGGTGCGGCCAATATAAGCCATCTCCTTAGTGACAAACCTATCAGGAAAGGGGAAGCTACATGATATTAATTTCTCATGTTTTTGAGTTTATCTGAGAAATGTTTGATTTGTTTGATAAAATATGATGCTTCATCTCTTTTGGATTGGTAAAACTTCTGTTAACTGTTTATGGATTATATATGCTGGGATTCTCCTATGTATTCTGTCTGGGATTCTCTTTTCAACATGTCATGTAAAATATATTACACAATATTTAGTCAGGAAATTAAATGGCCACTTTGTAGCAACTATTAGCAAATTGTAATTTTATTCTATTATGGAGACGGTGAGTGTAACAAAATTTCAAAGTAAAAGGCTATTCAAATATGAGTTGTGCTCCTTCTTATTGCTTGAAATGTCTTTCACATAAACCTAAATAGAAAAAGTTAAGGTTTTGACTCCAAATGTTAGCTTTGAGTCCCATCATGCTGGCATAAAGCAGGCAGAGGAGACTGGCAGAAAAACAAGTTAAATTTATTTAAACAAAATCTACCAGGAGTGCTGCATAAATTAGTCCGCTAAACTTTTCACCAGACAAAACATAAAAAAAATTTCATTTATAGCACAAACCTTGAAAGCGCTATAACACTTGTAAGCAGAAAAAGAATTATAAAGTCTATTAGGATTTATGTTGATTTGTTTATTTATGGTTTTACATATTTTTTTTTAATCTTTTTCATACATGCTTTACATTTGACACCTGTTATAATAGCATAACTGCACAATACTTAGATATATTCAGGTACCTGGACAAATTAAACTATGTTCGTCAATCTGTATCTTACTGTTTACTTCTATTTTGTTTACAAAAAGGAGTTGAGAAGGTATGGAAAGGTCTGAAATTATGCTACGAATGTATTAAGTCTACAAAATAAGTTGGGAGGTAAATGCAAACTTAAATTAAAATTAAGAAAGTTAAGTTTAAAAGTTTAATTTAGTAATACAGAACAACAAAAAATTTTGTTTGTTCAAACTTCATCAAAGCTTCATGGGGAAGCCCCGGTTTGGAATGGTTTTACCTTTACCAATTCCTTACTTGAATTTATATTTTTACTAGTCTATGAGGTCAACATTTACAGTATTCAGCTTAAGGAGATCTTAAGTCGGTCGCAAGGTTGTTTTTTGATAAGTTATTTGTTTGAATGTAAGTATTTAGTACCAGCCCATGTGGTAAATTTTCTACATTCAGTTAATAATTGCTATAAAGTGAAAATGTGTTGTTGTTTCAATGTTATTTGACTATGTTGCTCTCACTTGATGACTAGCATAATCAATCACATTACCCATTCAGATGATGGAAGCAAAATATTACTCAAATTAAAGCCTAGAACTTGGATCATATTCAGACTATCTAAGACTGCATCCACACTGCAGGCTGAAGTGACCAATTCTGATTTTTTTTTTGTACGTAATGCGACCTGTATCTGATCTTTTCATGACAGTCTGAACAGCACAGGTCGGATTCATTTCGAATGCGACCCAGGCCACTTGCATATCCGATACGTATCCAATTCAAATGCAACCTAGAGTTCAGGTCACATTCATCCGAACTGAGCGTCACTGATACTGGACAAATCTCACTATTCTGTGCCCTGATATGCTCAAGCGGGACGTATAGCAACAACCACAACACACTATAATGAGGATTAAGTTGTTAATATGCTACTCCGGTCGGACAACAACGTCAAATATGTAGGACATGCTCCACCATTAGCCTCCCTGTTTACTTCCGCAAACACTGAGCACTTCTTCTTTTTATGGCGGTTGGCAGAACAGTGAGAATGCTGACGTTGTCACTCCCTCTACTGTGCATGCAGGACACTTTCAGGTCCTTTGCCCATTCAGACTGCAGAACGGATTCAGGTTGCATATGTGTGGCAGTTTGAACGGCCCTGGCAAAAAAATCCGATTTGACAAAATATCGGAATTGGGTCATTTCAGTCTGCAGTGTGAACGCAGCCTAAGATATAATGGCAATATACCTTAAGTGGAACAGAAACATTTTTGTGTGATGAATGATCAGTAAATAAGACTAAATCTCTCTTTTCAACAACTATAATTCAGTTTTTAAAAAAAGAAGAAAAAAATAGCAGTGGGGCATGCCAGAGGTATGCACATCATGACACATTATCCAAGCTGGCTTAAGTGTGAGGTTGGATGAGGTTAGTGGGAGACAAGAAGCTGCTGAAAGCACAACACACATGAAGACAAAGAACTGTTCCTGCCTGTGTGGTAGGCTCAAGAAACAAACCCTTAGTCAGAATCAGTCTGAGGACTCATCTTTGAAACAAATTTGAATGGGATAACCTCAGATGAGGTAAAAAAAAATGCACATCCCCCAATGCGGAGAGCTGCAGGCAAAAAGGAAGAAACCTGTTATGCATAGAGTTTTGTAGCACTATGACATCATGTGATTTGAACCTGACAAGATCTCATGGTGCTCGTACTTGTTGTGAGAGGCACTGCAAGTTGCAGACAGAATTTACAAATGAACCCTACAAGTTCACATCTTTCATCTTGACTTGTCCTGCTGAGTTTGTGATAACGCACATAAAACATCAATGGATGAATCGTGACAAGAAGCAGCTCCCCCCCTAAAAAATATGGCCTCTTGTTTACTATAAAAAATATAATACCAAGATGCACTAAAATAACCCAGAAGCTAGATTGTGCAAAAGATTTATTCACTGGATAACTAGATAAAAGGAATCCCACGCTCTAAGGTAAAGCAAACAAATCTTTCCTTCTGAAATCCATAAAGTTAGTCCCTTCCTTTCCTTGGCATTGTACATCTGTATGTGCAATTTACCTTTTTCCTTATTTCCCTTTTGCTGGAGGCAGTTTAACAGGGTATATTTATTTCCTTTAATAGTGCAGGAGTCTCTGCATGCCTCTAATGGTTCTGTGTTTAGACTTAAGGTCGGATGTATTTCTTACTGTCTGTTCAAAGTTTAATTCCACGCTTGAAGGAGCCTCTTTGAAGCGCCACCTGATCCCAGCCTTTGCAGAGGACATTTTATTGATAAAGACCTTGCTTTAGATTAATCCATTTGACTTTAAAACCAGATAATTTATCGATTAGAGAGCACATTTCTGTAAAGCTATTTTATGAGTTTACTTATATCAATACTGTACACAACAAATATACTTGTGCTCTTCATGTCCCCTTTGGTATAGGTCTTGTTAATACAGTGTGAAGCATGGTAGGTTGAGAGATGGCTATAGTGTCTTTATTTTTCCTCGTTATAATATCAACAGTCTCCTCATTATTTTTCCTCACTTAAATATATTAGATTCAAATGTGAACTATTTTTTACAAATGTGATAATCATACTGTATAACTAACAAGACTGCTTCTTTATACACATCTTGAGCACCTTTCAAAGATTCCAGAAGGGACCATTATGGATTGAAGGAAGGGAAGTGTGCTGCAAACTTTAGAGTTTAATGTTATAGATGTACATCTGAGCATAGAAAAGTGTTTTTGGAGATGTGATACATAATGTTTCTTAGATAAAGTATTTTATTGTTTAAGCTATTTTGTATAAGTTTGGTAGTGTGTATATATTATTAAACGGCAGGAGGAACACGGCTTAAAACTAAAAGGCTGCCACATAGTTTGATTGCTGCTGCTGCTGAGACCCTATCTAACCTGGGGAGCAGGGTTCTCAGCCCGTTTCTGTACCTGTTCAGTGTTGGTGAATAAACACTCAGTGGGTCTGCACCTTTTTTTTGCCTCAATCCTCCTGCTTAATCCAACCAGTCTCCCAAAATGATGCATCTGTGTGGACCAGGGTTAATGTTGGGGTTACATTAGACCAGGGGTCTCAAACTCCAGTCCTCGAGGGCTGCAGTCCTGCAGTTTTTAGATGTGCCACACAGGTACAAAACGCTGGAATGAAATGGCTTAATTACCTCCTCCTCGTGTAGATCAGTTCTCCCAGCCTTGCTAATGACCTAATTATTCTTTTCAGGTGTGGTGCAGCAGAGGCACATCTAAAAGTTGCAGGACTGCGGCCCTCGAGGACTGGAGTTTGAGACCCCTGCATTAGACAAATATTTTCAGTCTTTAACAAATTTTTAAATGGTGACGGAAAAATCCGAAGGCTATCTGTCACATTGAAAGATTACATTTCACACGCGTCAGTGCAGACACACAGACATTTTCAATTTTATGCCCAAAATATTGCAGAGGTATTTTAATTTTTTATTTTTTTAAAAATCCTATCAGACCATCCTGTCTCACCTGAACAATTAACTCAATGGATCTCTCTATCCAGGCGTTGAGTAGTTATAGACACGGGGCTTTGGAGTCCGTTTGTTTCAGAGGGAGTGCATGCTGCAGCATTTCTTCTTGCAGAAACAAGGGCTTTTCAGGATCAGGAAACCCCTTGTTTGGAGAGTCTTGCTGACTTCCGACCACTTCAATTAGAGAAATGTTCCATGATTTCAAAGCTTTGGCTGAAGTGGCAATTGTAATTCCAGCCTCCAGTGTGGCAGCTTTGAAAGCAACATCAAAACCTCGAGACATTTGAGACAAACGAGTGTGGAATTCAGGTCAATTCAGACTAAGAGGAAGTGATGAGACTGCTTTCAGGCCACACTAGGTGAACTATTCATATTTTAAGTGCAGTCATTTACCTTAATTGTTTATATGTAGTTACTTGAATAAAGTCAATAGCTTTTGTACTGTGGAGAAAAAGTTACATGCAAACATCAGCTTTATGTGTGATAGGATGATGTGGATTCTTTCCTCAGCTTGTTTGGACTGAATATTCATTTCGCCAAATGAAAATTAAATAAATGATTATGTCATTATTATCATTTCAAATTTAGCAGGGAAAAGTAAATTATGACTGGAGTTTTTTGACGCTGTTGGACAAAGCGTCAGATAACGGAAAAGTTTAGCTCAGCCTGTGGTGTGGATGTACAACCTAGATGACAAAAACCCTTTGCGTATACATCTAATCTAGTCTCCGAAGGCTTTATTCATTATTAGAAGTTGGATGAATGAAGAAGCTAAAAAAAAAAAAAACTTCACTAAATGATAACTTGAGAATTAAAAAGTAAGGATACTGGCAGAAATACACATAACGTGAGAAATAAAAATATTTTGACTTCATGCCTTGTAAAAAAGTTATAGGCCACTTTCATCACTGTGACAAGACTCATTCTATGACAGTTTATCTTTGTAATTCGATTACTGCTGACCTTGGTCCAGATTAGAGGAGGAAAGAGAATTTTATCCTAACCTCAATGTCTGATCTCATTTCTTTAAGAACAAAAATTCAGCATGGACTTTTCACACCCCAACTCTCTAGTTTCATAATTGCTTTGCATATATTTTTTATGATGTAAAGCACTTTGAACTGCCTTATTGTTGAATTGTGCAATGCAAATAAACTTGACTTGACTAGAAAAACGTCAGGAGTGTGACGTTTTCCTTTTCTCATAAAAGCCTCTTTTGATGTATTATTAAAACTGAGGCGACAAAATAAGGTCAATCGGAAACTTAAAGTGAGGTTGTATTTTAAAATACTGAAAAAGTATGATAAATCTGGTGAATTTTAGCTAAAACATGGAGAGCTTCATATTTTTGATGGAATGTGCTACCATGTATAGAAATTTCAGGTCTGGTAGATTCAATCATAGGAGAATGCAAAAAGTTTGCTGTGAGCTTTTTAATGTCAGGAGAAATACACCAAAAGTAATAAAAACATGAAAAATAACAGGTACTGCATTCTTGATCTTTGTGCTTACACTGGCATTTTGAGGAGCTGCACCAGAAAAGTACATTTAATGGATTTCTCTTTTCTGCTGCCATGTATTTTTGCTTATTGTAAGACTTTTTATTATATTCCTTTCCATGCTTCATTACTTTTTTCTTATAAACAAAACAATAATTGAATTTGGCTCTACCACCTTCCAATTGAAATCTCCTAGATTACTGTTAGTAACTGTTGTTTGAACAAAGGGAAACAATAAGACTTCCACTATCAGCTTCCTACTTAAATCACATATATGTCAAATATGGTTGTTGTTTTTGTCTGTTTTGAGGAGAAATATTCCATAGGGAGTAACGTATTGCACCAACAATGTCACCTGCATTTAGATGCATAAGAGTTTGGTTTTCACATATTGCACAATAAGCTAACTACACAAATGGATAAACCAGCACAAACAGTTATGTAAAAAATAAATAAATAAAAACTTCAATTGATTAAAAGTCTTTACAATTAAAGACTTTTAATTGTAACAAAATTTCCCACCCACTATAAAAGTCTAGCTATAGTTAGGATAGGGGCTTGTATGATTCTTTGGTTTTCCAAGAATGCCTTGACCTGTGGAAGAGAGGGTCAAATGTTGACCTGCATGTAAGTGCTGGCAGCCTGCATGTTTACAAAGAAGTGCAGAGTGCCAAAATCCAGCCATTTCCTTTAGTTGTGCTCTCTCATCTTTCATTATTTCTTTGTCAGCTGCTTCAACCACCACATTCAATTGCCTTCTGATTGGTTCAATAGACCACCTATCAAATTGCTAATCTTTTCATTCTTATTCTTATCTTCAGCAGTCATTTCAAGAGAAGCTCTGTACAACCTTGATGGACCACAGATCCATCAGAGCCAGCAAATATGACAATAATTCACATATAGTCATGTTCAATAAATTAGAATATGAGGCTCATTTATCACTGCTGTTACATCAACAGTGTTTGGCTATGTAACTATTAATTGTTGGCAATCAGATCCATGTTGTGTATGTAAAATAACATTAAGGGCAAGTTAATTTGAAATGCATTGTTCAAGTCTGCTTCCCTAAATCTGATTAGTGGTATTGTCTATCTATTAAAGATTTTTGCTTGTGACAGAAGATGCTCAACTCAATGCAACAGAGATGAGAAGCACTGAGTGGTTATACTAAATATAAAGATGAGGTTAATTTAGACATTAAGAATTTAACTTTGTAAAGACAAATACAAGAACTGTTATTTCTTGGAACAGCATATTGCATTTTCCTCAGTTTCTGTACATGTATATAAAAAAGCTTTGCAACATTTTTCTTAATGTTTTGCTTTGGCATAGAATATTCGTTGAACCAGATAAATTTGTGTGCCTGGAAAAAAAAACATGTACAAGAATTTTGACCTTTATCTTCAAACCCACCATGAATGATTCAATCATTTTGAACACATATGTAAATTATTAACCCTCAGTGCAAGCCATCAAGTTCACCTGAAGCTTTTAGCCAACTGTCCTGCATTTCTATACCATATGAAGATACAAGGTTAAAAGAAAATAGGAACAACAAAATCATCTCTCTACATGTCCTTAGTTTAAAAAATGAAAGTCAACAATGCCAGAAGGCCACATGGTAAAAGTTTACATAACGAGTGTTGCAACTTATTGACCTTATTGCATGAAGGTAGTATGATCTCCCCATACATGGATGGGTTATGTCTGGATAGTCTGTCTTCATCCCTCAGTCCAAAAACATGACTGTTACCTGATGAACACTAGATATGTGCACCACCCCACCTCTTCAAGGAAAATGATGATTCTCTTCCTTTTGCCTTTTCTTCAGAGGAATAAATGCATGTTACACTAAGACCAAAAGATTGGCTGCTATTTAAAGTTACAGCTCCTCATAGACTTTCTCTGAATAAGAGCCACTAGTTGACTGATAAAACGTCTTCCTTGTCATTTTGACACATTTGGCTGAATCTAAGCATTTTTGCTGGATACATCCCATTAAATCATTTTCTTCCAGGTCCATTAGCAGCTATACGCTATGGTAAAAGGGCACAGCTTTAGTTTGACTGCAAGGGGGCATGCAGTGTTGTGCACAAATAAGCTTAGTTTGGTTATGAATATCTACTGTACTAATGAATGCCAAAGGTAATTAGCAGCAAAATAATAATCACCTATCAGGAAATAAAGACCAAATAGTTTTTAGTCTTAGTTATTATATATCTGCAAGATAAGCAAATGAGGGTGAATTGATGCAAAATATATAGGTAATATTGATACCAAGTCAGTATCAATATCGGATTGATTGATACAAGTGTGGTAAGATTGATACTTAAGTTTCAAATTTTTTCTTGAAATTTTAATTTCTGTATTGTAGTTTCTCAAATGTACCTCAAAAAGATTTTGGGTTTTGTTTTTTGTACTTTGTGTTTTTATTGTTTCTGTTTGACATGTTGATATAAAAGTATTTTGTAGACACCTAAATTTTGTCCAAATGTTGTCTGAGGTTGTAAAGAAATAATTCAAAGGAAAATCCATTAAAAAATCTGAAGTTCAGATGTTTAGTGATAAAGCAAATCTAAGTAATAAAAAGTAGGGTTGTACCAATTGCAGTTTCCAGGACGATTTTCTGTATGATTACCTACTTGACTACACGTTGCTAAATATGGCATGAAAGTCGCTGAGTTGGCAACAGTGAGGTGACTATTGTTAACCGCAAATGTGCAGACATGGCCTGGAGATAATAGGTTATTTGTCAACCTATTATCATTTTAGCAAGGAACTTTGTAAAAAAAAAAAAGTTTATTTTCAACAACTTGTCTTCTCATAGGTGTCTTGGGCCTTATTTGAAGGTAACAGTAGACCTCCTTTGATCAATGATTGGCTGAGCCGGCCATATTTGTGTTTGCCCAATCCATTAAATCCCCTTGCCGCCTCCAAATCTCTTTCTGGTTATGGCATTCATTGTAATGCATTTAATATCATTTTAGTTGAGCAGCCAAGAATTTGTATGCATTTCTTTATTACTAATGACTTTAAATAGTTAACATGGTGACCTTTTGTCTTTAAAAACAGACACCCAAACCTTCCAATTATGAATAGAAATATTATGAACATTTTAAAATAGTTGTTTCCTCCAGACTCCTGTTGTTATTTTATCAATTCTTTCTGCCTCTAAAAGCTTCTTCCCCCAGCTAGCTATCCCCCATGTTCTACGGCCTGTCACCTACAAATAATATGTGTCTTTAAAAACAGACACCCAAACCTTCCAATTATGAATAGAAATATTATGAACATTTTAAAATAGTTGTTTCCTCCAGACTCCTGTTGTTATTTTATCAATTCTTTCTGCCTCTAAAAGCTTCTTCCCCCAGCTAGCTATCCCCCATGTTCTACGGCCTGTCACCTACAAATAATATGTGTTGTTAGTCTTGTGTGAAATGAGATAATCCTTACAGAGAGCTGCTTTGACCTCCGTCACCTTCACCTTCAGCCAGGTGCATCACTTTACCAGAAGAGCATCATCTCCATGGAGGCTGAAGTGGAGAAAATTGGTAATGATTCCGTTTGTCCTTTAATGAGCCTTTCACAAGGATTTTCCACATGGAGTATTGTGATAGCTTGGCCCACCTTCAAGTTAACAAACACAGCTGCCCTGCTTGTTTGTCCATGAAGATGATTAAAAACAGAATCTGACCTGGTCTGTATCACAATATATATTTTTTTCATTTCCATTGCATTGTATGTAAAAGCGAAAATAATAAATCGTGTAATGCAGGGCAAAGCTCTATAAAAAGTAAACATTTCAGAAGCAATCAAGAGAAAATGACGAAGCATAATTTTCATAAATTTTCATAAAAGAGAAAAGAAAAACATTCAGTATTATAAAAGCAGTGTTATTCTGTTGTGTTTTAGAAATTCAGCTTTACTGTTATTAAAAACATTGTTGAATTAAGTTATGTTAAGTAATGAGTAGCCATGAAACTAAATGTCAAATATTTCATTAAAAACAAGCTCCTTCTGTTTAAAACAGAAATATGATTTAAACAGACAAGCCTCAAACCAGCTGTGTTTGGTTGTGGTTGTGCTGCCAATGGATGCTTTTATTGTGTAGTTTGTAACAATAGATCCTTCTTTCAAGTCTGCTCCAAGCAGTCTAATTCTTGGCATATTTCTGCCCCCTGGTGGTTATTTGTAGTGAGGAAGCGATTGTTGCTTTATCACTGTTTTTCACTCTTTTACTGTCACAGAGATGCCAAAAAAGGGTCATCTTCAGCCATAAACAAAGATTAAAGAATCTGCTCTATTATACATTTTGGCTCATAGTACCAATTTTTAAAAATAAACTCAGTAAGATCATTTGATTGCTCTGTTATCTTGTCATCTTTCTTTTAAATAAATAAGGTATGTTGAAAATGACTGGGAAAGCTAATATTTAAAATCACAACCTGTCCCCTATTGAAAAAAAAATTAAGCAAAATTTCTATTTCAAGGCTTTAGTTGTGTGTGGTATGCCAGTCTGTGTAGAATTAAGTAGAATTTAGGCAATGAAGAAGACAAAGTGCTGAAAATGTACATTTCTGTTTAAGATTTAATATCAAATATCTGTGGAGAATGTTTTCTTGAATGTTTTTTTAATGCCACTGTATTTATTTTATGTTATCTACAATAACATTGACATGTCCTATAAATCTGTAAATTTTATCTGCCATTATTTATCTTGTATTATATTATAATTATATTATATACATATATAATCCATTTCCTAACATTATTGTATATTCTGCATAATCTGTGCATATAGCTCCCATATTTATATTTATATTTATACACAATATCTATATCTCTTTGCTATAATCCCTTATAGTCCATACATACATAGTCTTGTACACCTGTAAATAAATATATGTTTATATACATATTTATATCTTGTAGAGCACTTCTGGATAGATGCAAACTACATCTCGTTGCTTGTACTTGTGACAGTGCAATGACAATAAAGTTGAATTCTATTCTATTCTATTCTATTCTATTCTATTCTATTCTATGTCACCATCTTGTTTGTGGGATACTCTTGAACAGTTTTCGTCCCTAATCCTTTCAGAAGGAATGTGAAATTGTAATTTTTAAGTAATTCAAAACTATGACTTACTCTGTTTTCTATTAAATGAGATTTATTCGGTTAAAAGACATCATGAAACAGCGTGTTTTGCTCTTTGTTGTGCATTGGCTTTTTCCTGTGCTGAATAATAGCATGTCTCTGAAGATCTCCGTGTCTAATGGGGTGTCTATGCAGCTGCCTAATGGATGCATCTGTTTGCTGAGGATAAATGATTATCTCGACATTTCTCCCCTCCCTTGCTTGTACAGATTCAAACGGGAAACGTGTACATACTTTTTACTGGCATTCTTGTGCCTCTATGAAGGAGTTAATGCCATGTAAATATAAAAATCTGCATGTTTAGAATAACAAAGGTAATAGATGTTTAATTTGAACAATTATATCTGGGAAGTCCTCAACAGAAAGCTAAGGACTATGGTAAGATTCAAGTGATTTGATGTAACAAATATACCGTAAACACTGATATACCTTTTGTTGGAATCTTTATATCGCTCCTTAAAATAAAGAAATGTTTACTTAATGATAGGTACTATCTATAGCTACTTTTATGTAGATTGAACCATTGCATTCTTCTTTTACATGCTACATCTAGACACATCAGAATTGAGCTTATTTAAATTTTGACATTCCCTTTATTTGTTTGCTAAAACAACAAATACTTTCCATCTTCTTGGTCTGTAGGAGAGTTAGGGTTTATCCTCTACCCTTTAAGTCAACACTGTGCTCTCTAAGGTGACCAAATCCTTTCAGTCATTCTGTTTGAGTCGGAGATATTTTGTATTTCTTTTCTTTGTTTGTTGTCACTACCTATTGATCTCTTCAAATAAACGCTGCATAAATAGAAGTGTGATGGAGACAGAGAAAAGGAATATGGAGAGAGAGAGTAGAAGGTTATTCCTAACTATGAGCAGTTTTTTTAATCTGAATTGTAGCCGAGATCAATAAAGTGTGTTTGATGAGAATAACACTGGCTTCCTCCCTGACCATTTACTACAGCTTCCTACTGGGTACAGCTAAAGCCCAGACACACACAAAGAGAGATCTTCAGACATCCTGTCGGCTCAGTCTATATATCGACAAAGTCTTTTTCACCCTCTCTAATCCCAGTGTGTCTTTGGTTCTCAATAATCAAATAGGTGATAGTGAAACTTAAACTGAAATTCATGAGATGAGGCTCACATCTAAGTCTTCTGTAGTTACTTGAAAGTGTAGCTACAGGTGCAGTAACAGTGTGCAAAATCTCCCTGAAGTTTGCACAGATACAGTATTTTTCAGAGTTTTAGACATTTAAAACACTTTAGGATGTGTATTTTAACATCCCAATATAGTATTATGTTGAAATTTATCTTTATCGATATTCATCCCAATTTTAAACTAAAGCTCAAATTTTTATGACTATGCATATAAGGGATTTGTAAATATTTTTGAAAACATAAACACGTTGATACTTTTTATAGCACTCGTCAGATAGAATTAGCAGAGGAATTCTTTTCATTCAACTCCTAAAAGCTCTCTTGCATAGAAAACATCCTATTTGGCCTTCCTGTGTTATCCAAAAAGTTCAAGTCTAAATATAGAACCAGACATTCTTAAAAAGGAAGACAAAGACTCACACACACTCTAATATTCAGCATCAATACATAATGAAGAGAATATGCGCTCATCTGAAGTTTCACAGATGTCAAGCATTATTCCAGGGACCCTGCTGAAGCTAGTCACTCAGAGGTCACAGTCCGTTGGGGGCTTTGATCACCGCTGGCATCACTGTGCCCTTACATGCCAGAACTTCTCAAATTTTTGCTTTTAACTCTTGGTATATAATTCATGTATAGTACAGTCCTTAATTTTGATTTCTCTGTCCCTTAGCAGAGCTACAACCCTACCACTCTGTAGGCATAGGTGGGCATAGGTCCCAGTTTTTTTTTTTTTTTTAACTATCAGACATTCTAAGTCACAGGTGTCAAACTCCAGTCCTCACTGGCCAGTGTCCTGCAACTTTTAGATGTGCCTCTGCTGCACCACACCTAAGTAGAATAATTAGGCCATATAAGACTCTGGATAACTTATCTACACAAGGAGGAGGTAATTAAGCCATTTCATGCAAGTGTTTTGTAGCTGTGGCACATCTAAAAACTGCAGGACAGTGGCCCTTGAGGGCTGGAGTTTGACACCCCTGTTCTAAGTGAACTCAACTCAACACTGTTCTGATTTTATGATGCTGGGTTTTATCTAACAACCCAATAGTTTTATATCCTTTTCAATAGAGGGTATAGAGGGTATTTCAATACCCTTATCTCAGTTATGGTCTCTCACCATAACTGAGAGATTGAACTAGCTGCTGCAGCTCCCCGTCTGTGTCATGTGTTTCATAATATACTACACAATGCATTGACTTTTAACAATGTATCGGACTTGAACTTAACTTTGTTATTCTTGTCCTCCTCCATTGCTTTGCAACTTTCCACAGATGCTCACATTAAACATTTCACATAACCTGGACTGTAATTTTGTTATAGCTTTGCTAGCTTACTGATTTGCTCCTTGATTTTCATTGTCATCTTCAATGATTGCTCTGTTGCAACAGAGTAGTAAACTTTTTCTAACTTCAACACTAATGTGAACTAGTCCCATTCTTTCTTCCTGCCCAGTGTACATTCTCCTGGTGTTAAATTTGGGATTAAACCTATTTATTAACAATAAGTTGAGCAGAGCTAAAGGTTTCATTCCTACTTTTGCCACCACTGAAGTACTAAACATCATGTTTTGCAGAAGTAGAAATACTCTTCTATACTTTTAGTTGAGCCATTTAGATTTTGCCGTGGCTCTGACAGATTTGCGCTGACCTGAGACCGTTGTGCTGTTGAAAGACACCTAATAGAACATTTTGTTTCAACAAATCTTGCTCCATTGTGTGCCTCGCTGGGTGCAAGTGCTTTTTCTGCTTCAGCTTTCTGACTCACTTCACAACAAAAGGACTTCCATCACATGCTGCACTGCTGTGCCTGTCCAAAGCAATTTGGGTCACACCATGTGAAACTGGGAAATGGGCTATATAGAGATCAATTTTGGATCAGTCTGGAAAGCCTAAGGAGAAGATTATTGCAAAGATTGAAAGAGGAACTGGATGAAGAGTTAGAGGATGAGTGACAATGTGAACTAATTGCAGTACTCAAACAACAAGACTGTAAAAACAATATGGTATGAGAATTAAAGACCATAAGCTGAATGCACTCTTCATTTTCAGACAAATGGCTTCAGGTGAGCTGTAAAAAGTTTGTTCTTTCCTTGGTATACTAATGCAAGGCTTCATAATTATATTTATTAACATCCTGTTGACAAATCTCTACTGAAAAGGTTGAAACGGCTGTCATTATGTTGCTTTTTTTCTGATAGCTTACTACAAGAACATCACATTTAGGCTGAACATTACAAAATCCTGATATATTCTTTAAAACAAAGATTAGTTCAAAACCCTCATCCTCTCTGCTAGAGCTCACACCAAACAACAACCAAAGAGTCATTGTGGATGGTGATGCTGTGGGCAGAAAAGATCTATGCTTCACTAAAAAACAAAACAAAACAAATAAAAAAAAAAATACATGTACATTTTTGGAAATTACATATCCATATTTTCTTATGATATTAAAAGCAACTGGATGCAGTCAAGCCATTGTGGCTCTGAAACAATTATTCCTGTTTGTAATAAAACTGCTGTTTGTCTCTCCATGGGCAAAAATGTTCTTTTAGGAGTACGGTATTAATTTGATACTAAGTGGTCTCCTTGGAAACCATACAGAAGTGTGTCTTTATACTAGAGCATCTTTATTTTTTTGTTCTGATTTCATAAAGAGGGACATTTTTATTAAATTTCTCATCAGAAAATTGCTTTCCCAACCCAACAAAAGGGCACCTTTTTGCTTTTAAGTTTGTGAGTCATCAAAAGAACAATTTACTGCAAGGCTTGGAGATGTTCTGCCATTACTTTTAAAGTTATAATTTATGCATTTAGTTTCCTTCCTCATTAATACTAAATATTAATGCTGGGGTAAAGAGATATGTTGTGCAAAATCAACTTTTCGAACTTTATATAATGTTGTAACGTCATTCCCTCATGTCTCGCAACTACGTGATTGGATGTCCACTGTTTGACTTTGACCTGACCATGCTGGGCCTCTCAGACCCCGTTAACACAAAGCTGGTTTTCAGTGAAACCGTAATTGTTGCGATCCAGCTGCTCATTTACATGTGTACCAGTAAATCTTAGCAGTGATTGCAGACTCTCGGCAACTTTTGAAGCCAGGTCTCAGAGAGAAACTTTTTGAGAACACATGCGCAGAATGCACTGCTGTAGAGTTTGTTCCAAATTATGTTGGTGAGTTACTGCAAACTGTGGCATTCAGAGACAGAGAGGAGATGAAACATATGATCATTTCGCTGTCGCAATTACAAACCAGAGTTGACAGAAGAACATGTCCGCCCGTATTATTTCATATCAGGTTAGTCTCTGTTGCTGTTACTGAAATATTTCCCTGAAGAATTCTCAGGAAGAATTTGCAGTGCAGCAGAGAACAAGGGGGGCGGGTGGGTTGTGAGCAGTGCATACACAAGCTTGATTGACAGCTAAAAATGTCTTGATAGAAAATCTAATTCCTGAGTTTAGATTTAGACATTGAATGTGCTTATTAAAAGGAAGCTACTGAAAATACTTGCTGTTTTTAAGCATAAATGTGGTGACATACATTATTAGATATTGCATGCATCTGAGTTTACTGAGTTATGAAGCAAAACAAAAAACTGTACAGTCAGAGTTTAACAGTGTCACAACATTGGGCTGTCCACAAAAGGTAATTAAATTTTTATAGAAACGTATGCCTTGAGATAAAAACCAGTCATTGGAAAGTCATGGTAGTCTGTTCATTTTCTTGCCTTTACATTTTCTTTCCCTATTAATATGTTGATGTGTCCTTGGATTAGATACTGAACCACACATTGCCAGTGTGCTTGATCTGCTCATTAGAGTTTGATGGCAAAACCTTGCTGCACACTGTATCTCGTTGCCTGGGTGAGTCTTTAAGTGTGATTAAAAAAAAAAGTGAGTTTTTCTGATTTGACTTTTTCTTTTAACCAGACCACCCCCTATTAATGCATAATCATTTTTATTGTTTTGGTCTTAATGCAAAGTGATTAAAACCTTATCAGTATTTGATTTCTGGTTAATATTCATGCTAACCAACATATTTTCATAATAATGTATAACACTCAAACGGTAAATTATGAAAAGCAAAGAGTTCAAATAATGGTGAAAATATGTATGAGCTCAACACTTTCCTACGAAGCAGCAAACTGACATTCTGTCAATAGTAATGAATGTTTATAGCGGCTGCAGACAGGAACTCTTTACCTTTAGATTTTTGACTTCCTGCTTTGTTCTTGAACTGAACTCTTCCCATTTGGCTTTCTTGGCTGAGTAATAGCAAAATAGTAGCAAAAACGCAGAAATAAGAAAAACATGCTTTGCCAATAGCGTTCCTGTAGAAGACATTCATTTAAAAAATATATTTTTTAACAACACAACTCATTTTAGACAATTATTTGATTCGATAGTTAAGAAACAAGATCCTGTATCATACTCATGACCTTGTCAACTTATTTGCAGAATTATCCCTGAGATGCAATTAAGTAAATTAGAAAAGAAAGCAAATGCTACAATAGCAACAGCTTCTGTTCTTACCTGTGTTCATATCTTTATTTTGTTGACCAATAAGTAGTTCTGTTGTTGGAAGCTAGAAGCTACAGATTGTTGCAGATTTTTCTGATGTCTTTTTGTCATAACAGAAAATTATCTGCAGTTAAAAAGAGCTTACACAAATCATGCATATTTTTTGTCAGATGATAAAATTCATAATGACGTTATGGGTATTTTAAGCAAATAATGGAACAGATGCATTTGTGTTGCCACATGGCACTAACTAGTGATCATTTCTCTTATCCTCATCCTTCAAAGCATCTTTGCTTCACTAGGCACGCCTTTGTCTTCATTTTATTCACCATATTGAATCTATTGAACAGATAATGCCCTCTCTGTTGTCAATTTGATTAATGCAGCTCAAAGAAAATCAATTTTTCACCATCTTTCTCCTCTGTTTCATCCCCTCCTCCAGTCTTCCCTCCCATATCAGTCTATCTGTCAGGTTGTCATGGTAGTGGCTTCAATAAAATGATTTCAGACTGATTTAAAGTTGCACTGCCTGAGTGATGGCATGGATTATGCATCTACCGATAAGGTTGAGGAAAAACTTGATTTTCTTGGGGAGAACAAACTAGGACCTTCCTTTCCATGATGGACTGAGCTGAAAGCCAGGAGGAGGCACAGGAATTAATGGAAAGATAGGGCATGTTTTAGGCACAATTGCTTGAAAAATAGCAAAACAAGGTTACCAGACAATTTTAATGCAAATGGAGGAGTTGTACATAAGATATCTACTAAGAACACGGAAAATGAAATTAGTTTGTTATAACATTAACTCAAAAATTTAAATGACGAAATCTGCAACAACATATGAGAATATACATCAACTAAATATTGAACTGCCTTGTCACTGAACTGTGCTATGCAAATAAACTTGTCTTGTAAAATTGGAAAAACACATAAACTTGCAAACCAACACATAAAGTTGCCTAAGCAGCTCTACTACTGTCTGACCATGCATACAGTCATCAGGCTTTCTATGATTGTAAATCAGTCCCAAATATTTTTAGAGTAGCACACAGACATTCAGTTCTTTAGCTTGTTCGGGATCCAGAAGGGCAGAAACCAATCGTAGTGAGCTCTGGTTCAGTTCAGAAAGGTAAACACGGACAATCTGAATGACGGCAGTGCCATGATTCTGAGGTATTTGGGTTTAGGATACATCTGCGTATTTAGATTGCTTAGTTTCCCACATTCCTTGTGTAATTTAGGGCCATTACTCCCATTTCCTCTGTTCAACTCCAGTTTCTTTGATTCTCTCACAGTTGCACCCAATTTTCTAATAAACAACTTGCTTTTGTTCAGCAGTCAACTCTCGAGTATATATATCTTCTAGTTAATCAACTCCTGGTCAGAAATATATTTTTTTAGATATTAAAATCCTGATTCACATTTTCTACTGGTTACTACTTACCACTAGTAATGCGCCATTAAATTGTCCCCAAACCGCCAATAAACAAAGTAAGTTATAATCTGACAATTAGGTCTAAGTTTCTAAAAAAATAAAAATAAAAAATAAAATAAAAAACATCATGGTAAATCTTCCTTGAATGTAGTGGTCTGAACTTTTCCAACATTAATTCAAAGATTTGCCAATATTGTTTTAGGTCACCTTTTAGGACGGTCACCTAAATTAATAAGAAAGTAGAGTTGTACAGCTTTAAACCAGATTAGAACCAGATAGAAAATTTCCTCAAAACTTTTTTTAGCTCCACCATAGCCACAGAGCAGTCGGAATGGTTGTGTTGACCTTTGTCTCTTGTGAGAAGAGGAAATAAATGGTCAAGAGACCTTAGAGCAATAAAATAAAGTGACTTGGTCTTATAAATCATGTTTTCTTCAACAATATGTGGAGTCCCATCATTTATCTGGATTGCAGAAGGAGGCATTGAAGTGAAGCAGAGCTTAGGACGCTTTGGTTCTGCTGATAAATCTTGGGCCCTGTCAATTGTATTCATGTTAGTTTGAACTTGGAGACTTTTGCCATTTTTGAAAATCCTTCTTTTAGAGCAAATAAACTTATTTCAAAGTTGTTCTGGCATGGCTGGAGGAATTTGAAAAAAAAAAAAAAAAAAGCAGCTGTCATTTTTATTCTTGTCTTGATTTGTCTCAAATCAGACAAAGATTTATGTAACTGCCTTGTAAGAACTATTCATTCCATGACATACACAAATGAACAGAGCTACTTCTAATGCCTTTGGTTTCTTATGTCTTGTGGAATCCACACTTATATACTCATATACTGTAAGTCATGCCAACAGTGCAAAAAGACAAGATGTATTTAGCTAGTTAGAATTTATGCTGTCGCACATTAATGTAGGGGTTTTATGTTAATATCTTTATGTATTTTTAGGATATGGATTGCTTTGGGGCAAACCCTGGAATTAAATCGTCATGTGATGTGTTTTTCATAATCTCAATACTTGACAAAGACTTGTACCACATTGTTTGCTCGAACTGTTCAGCTTATCCTAAAATATAAATGTGCCTACTTTACACGAGCAGAAAAAAGACATTAAGACTTTTAAAGTTCAAATCAAACTGCAAAACACATTAAACCCTCTGCTCCCTGAGGCATGAAAGACAATTGGTTTATGCCCTGGGTCAGTCAGTGGTGTATATGAGCCAGCTGGTAAATATTACCTTAGGGTTTAACCCCTTTCCAATGCATCATTAAGATTGACATCATGTCCTGGCCTCTAAATTGAGGTTATTGGTCTTAATCCACTGCTCAAATAAACTTCTAATAGCCTACACTGTGCGAACTTGATGCATGCTTCATCCTATGCCTTAAAAGAACTCATTTATATTTATGACAACCTCGGCTCTCAATTCCTGATTAATCCACTTAATATTACAGTGCAGATCCTTAAATCTCCTTCTCCCTGTGTGGGGAGCAGTAAGGGAGCCCGGGATGTGACAAGAATGTCAAACTCTGAGATTTGCAAATACACAAAAATACATCCCTTCTGCTTCCTCTGCTGTTGTCTCCAAAGTCAAAATTGACAAAGGAAATATGGATAGCAGCCAGACATCAACATTTGCACATGCTTGCTCCCATGCAAAACAACCTAAGAAGATTGGATTAAGTCATCAGCATACCACTGAAATGCTGTTGACTCTGATCCTCTGTTTTTGTTGGAAAGACCAAAAATGAAAGCTTGAGAGACAAGCACAGGCTGTGTCACAGATTAGCTAGTCAGCAGAGAGTAAGAGATATTCACCCCTCTGAAAAGTCTTCTTTGGTCTATATGTGACTAGCAGCCCTGTACGTACAAAGTGGCAGATATTTTTTTAATGGAAGAAAAGGCACTGAAGTCATAGAAATATGTGTTTCAAGAAGTTTCTCTTCTTTTTCATTAAACACCTGATAGAATTGTGTCACTACTTCAAGTATTTGTGGTGTATCAACTTCTGACGATGACGTACAAGACGGTGTCCTTGAATACTCCTGTGAATCCCTAAATGTATTTCTTTCTTCGCTCTACTCAGCTTAAGCAGATGGCCACAAAATGGAAATGGGGCCTCAATGAACCTGGTTGCATCTGTTCTGGGTCACTCTGCAGACACAGTAATTCTCTCACTCTCAAGCATGTAGACACCTCAGACACTCGCATGAGGCTCCCTTCTTCGTTATGGATTGGCTGTCATGATACACACAGATGTGACACTGACTGCTATGCGCTCTTGTTACAAGCTGGGAAATAAAAGGTCTCCTGGCTCAAAGCACAGAGTGATGAATGTCCATCTTATCTATAAACTGAAGCCCAGCACAAAAAATTACAACAGTTAAATTAGGTATTCATTTTAATTAATAAAATAACTCATCGGGGAAAAATAAGCAGTGATCTATTTTTCTGGTTTTCTGGTATTTATTTCTTTTTTTTTTTTTTAATAAGGCCACTCTGTGGTATTCTGAACAAATTTATTTTAAATAAGATAATTTAACTTTAAGGGACACACATTTTCTTACAGATCTCTTCAAAAAATGCAAGTTCCTTGCAGAAATACTCACACCTAAAACGTTTTCACATTTTGTCCCATTACAACACCAATAACAGGTCAAAATGCAACCACAATAACAGCATCATGTTCCACTCCACGTTTACCATATTTTATTGCTATTTTATATGGTAGACCAATATAAACTGGATATTGCATAATTGTGAAGTGAAAACTTTTTTAATAGTCAGTAATGTCCAGGGAGAAAGTTGTGGAGACACTTACAACATGACTGCGTTATTACACAATTTCTAAAGTTGAAAACATAGACATCTCTTCAGTTCATCACCAAAAACAGTCATTCAACTAATCAATTTGACAGGAAAAGGATAGTATTAATTAGAGAAACATGCAAGAGGCCCATATTCAACTTTCTGGGAGCTGGAGAGATCCACAGCTTAAAGTCTATTGATAGAGCAGCTGTTAGTTATAAACTCCACAAATAAGGGAGATGACATATAAAAAAATAGAACATGTCAGACAAGACTGAAACTCAAATTACCTTGTAAAATGCTATCGAAGAAAAGATAAGTTAACACAGTTCATAAACTTGAACACAAAAAGCTAAAACACTGTAGTGACAGCATCATGCTGAGAGAAGAAGCTATGATAGAGAAGCTGGTCTGAGCTGATTGGAAGAAGGATCAAGTTAATAGAGGGCAATCCACAAAGAAAATGTGTCACAGGCTGCAAAGGTTTAAAAGACTCAAGCAGAAATTCTCCTCAGTAGTCCAGAAACCGTAAACATAGCCAGTATGATGAGGGAATGGTTTATGAAAGCATATTCATATGTTGGAATGGCACAGTCAAGCCCAGTCCAGCCTTCACTCCAATTGACAATAAGTGCCATGTTAAAAATGGTTTTTCACAAACACTATTTACCCAATCTGATGGAGTTTTAGCTATTTTGAGAAGTTGAAGATATTCCCCCAGAGAGGGAGAGAGAGACAAAAATAAAGAAGGAGAAAGCAAGACAGAAAGAGAGAGAATTGTCGAGCAAAAAAAAAAAAAATTAACTCCATGTCAACTTTCTCTGCATACCTATGCTCATGTGGACAATCAGATGAAGTGAGGAATAGCCACTCTGCTCAGGGCAGGCCCCATTCACAGCACAGTGAGCACCATCCATTTCCAGCCGACAGATCGCTCTAGCACTGATGGTCGACAGATGGTGATGAATTGGCACTGATAAAAGTGCTAGAAATTTTCAGAGGGGGTGAGTTTCACAAACTGCTTCATCACATTTTCCCTATGATGTAGTCTTCCTGACAGTGCCAGAGAAATTCCCCAGCTCTGCTGCACCTCTCTCTAACCTTTCTATTCACCAGGGATTCATAATACTGCAGGGATCTTCTTTGAGATTGTTGCCCCATACTCAAACAGATGTTTGTTCTGATGGAAACAGTTCCAATACACTACAGACATTGACTAATATACAACATATGGCAACGTAACAATGTCTAATAAACAGTGTGCCAAACTTAGACACGGAAACAAAAAAAGCCGCAGCTCTAAATGTGTTATTGAGTGTCGCAAAGAGACAGAAGCATCACGAATATTTATTTAATGACAGACACAGACTTAGCCATTCGTTTCCCCACTAACCAATGCTGTCATCTAGTGGTGTAAATCTGCTAAGGCCTTAATTTTCAATCACTGTAAAAAAAAACAAAAATAAAAACTTCAGGCTGCCTCAGTGCTGATGAAGACAAAATGAACATATAACTCCTCTCAGATTGAACACTGTTTTGTGTTTAACAAACCAGACTAAATTACATTTAAATCAACAATTGTTAATGAATAGATAAATATTTACAACTAATTTCATTTTCTGCTCTATTTGCTAGATAATATTTCTGCTTTTAGTGGAAGCAAGGACAGTCAATATCAATAAAATATGAAGTTTTGAGGGGGTTTTTTGGCTTTGGAAACAATACACCATTAAATGGTACCTATTCTATTTTGAAAAGTACATCATTAGCTTTTACCATGTATTTTTATCAAATAAATGGTTGTAATGTGAACAAGCAATGTGAACTGTTAATATTTGCCTCCAATTTATTTTATTCCTTGTGCTATTTATTAATAGAGCAGTTCTTCACAGTCATGTTTGAAAATTACTAGCTTAGCATGTCAGTACTGTGATGCAACTAACCACACGAGGCTTGTACTATAATACAAGAGTTATTCTTAAAGTACTCATTATGCAGTCATGATTTAGGTTTGCATCTTCGACCAAAACATCAGAATCAGAATTTGACATGAAACAGGTATTTGTCCTGCAGGTGCAATGGAAGATGAATCAGTTTCAAATGGATAAGGCTAATTATATTGGTTGCTTTGCTTTCCAAGGTTCAGTGCAATGTCACACTTACAGATGGGCAGTTTTTCCCGTCAGGCAGAAAAGCTGCATACAAGGAAAAGGGAACAACTTAAACAGTCCTGATGAACTGCAGTCTGATGACTGTGATGTGGTAGAATATGTGACTAGGCAAACTGTTGCAATTTGGTTCCTGTTGACAGCCCCACATCTTATATATACATATGAGGAAAGCTGAAATTTTCACTACTGAAAACTGACACCATGACATCCATTTAAAATGATATATCTAATAACAAGAAAGGTTCAAATTTAAAAAAGCAGCATCTTGTCATAATCTAAAGAAATTTGTGAAATGATGAGCCATCTATCTGCCTTGAAAGGGCTATAAAGTCATTTCTGAGTAGGCTCCTTTAAACTACAGCGATAGTCATTGTCAAGTAGGTTTCACAAAGAAAATGTGGAAAACTGGTGAATTGTCCCAAAGAGGGCCACCAAAAAAAAAAAATACATCCAAGATTGAATCAAGAAATAATTTAGGAAGCCACAAAAGAACCCAAAAATAACATATACCACTAAGCCTGAATAATTGTGACCTAAAATTAACTCCATGGGAGATATTTAAGGCAAAAACCACTGCTGAATAAAAATAACCCAACAGGCCCAGTCATTTAGAGAAACATAGCTGGTATAATGGTCTGTGGCTCCTGTACTGCTTTAACCTACATCACTAGTGGCCCAATTTTGGGTCCCGCAGCACTTCTGCCAACAAGATCAATCCAATCCAAACACAATATAGGCATATTGCTCCACGAAATGGGCAAAAGCTCATCTAAATGATTGAAAAAATATTTTCTACCTTAACAACACCCAGCCTCAACACTAAGCAGCTAAATAAAGAAAGTAAATAGACGCTAAAGAGGCATATCCGGTAAAACACACAGCAGAAATAGTGCAACACAGTCCTAACAAACTACCTATCAGATTAAAATCAAAGCTATGCTCTTTCCACTAGCTTCACAACTATGTGCAGAACTCACTGAACCAGCAGCCAAAGAATACGAAAAACAAGGCTCATTTCACAAAGCCAAAAACATAATTTGAGTCCTACCTTTGCTGTTTCATTGTCAGAAACCATGTTTGAATGAATATTTCCACTCAGATCTTGTAATCCATTGTCCTTTTGTCACATTGATGTGATTCCTCGCTATTTTCAACTTTTCTGTCCCCTTGGATACTGTGGAGAAAACTCAGACAAACGTTCCTTCACTTTAGTGCAGGTGAGCGTTTTCCTCATTAATACAAATGCCTTTTCCGTCGCTGGGGTAACCCCAGTGGGGTTGGTGAATAATGTTGCTATGTGATTTTGTATACTCCCACTGATTCTATTGGCTATTCAATGTGTTAATCCTCCAGAACAACTGATGGGTTACAGATAAACTGCCCTGCAGTGTTTGATTTTCAGACTCTAATGTTGAATACTTCTATGACCAGAGTACACAAGAGAGTACTTTTTAACAGTACTTTTATATTGTTTCAAAAACCATTGTTATTAATTTTAATGGAGATTTATAGCAAGATGTAAGTTGGGGAAGAAATAAATAAATAATTTTTTTAAAAGAGAACATTTTGTAATTGCACGCATGGTGGCAAAATGTCCAAAAATTGAACATTTGGAATGTTCGCCTAGACTTTTAACAATTTTTATCTTTTTTATTGGAAGGAAAATTTGGTACAGTAAATGCAGAGCCTGCACTGTGGGTTGCTAGAGGATCTGGATTTCTGCATACTTTCAAGGAAAAACATCACAAAATATATTCTATTGGAATTTTTTAATTTCATTTTTGTTTTTTTCATTGTGGGCCATATTTATTTGCTCTCACTCAGTAGTAGAAATGTTGATTTTTAGACCTCTAGAGTATTCTCTTGAGTGTTAAATTCATTTTTATACCAGAACCATTCAAATACACCTTCCAGTTCCTGAGATATATTGAATTCATTTTGGGGTTGTCATTTTTGAGATGACAACCTCATTTTTGAGATCTCTATGCCTCTAAAATGTAGGCATAGAGATCAGGGATGACTAGCAGTAATTAATGGAAAAATCAATTCTGTTCTCTATTAAAAAAAATGTGAAGGAGAAATTTTGGGCATCAGTTCATGACCTAAGGTTTAAGAGCATGTGAGTCAAGCAACAAGACAATAATCCAAAGCAAGGACTCAAAAAATGAAGGCAAGTATGGAATTAAATACAATTGAGATATTGTGGCATGACCTAAAAAAGTACATTCTTGAAAACATCCAACACATCAGTTCTGCAAGATGGGACAATATTCTTTAACAGAAAGGTAAAAATGACTGCCATTTACTGCAACTACTTGAATGCAGTGGGTGCCATCACAGGTACAGCCAACTATGAGGATTAGGCAGAAATTACATGTGATGACTGCTGGGATAGCTTTTTTCCCTTAACAGATTAAATCATTATGTAAAAACTGTATTTTGTATCTAATCCGGTTCTTTTTGTAGATATTTGATGATCTGAAACTATTTGTGACACAAGCATAAACTTCCATAGTAGTTTATGGTTCTATTTACTGTGAACTTTGACAAGTAGCTTAAAGGCAGTTGAGAAATGGACCAAACAGACCTTCCACTGGATCGCCGTCTTAAACGTCGATTCATATTTTTGCTGCCATAATTGAATATTTTCTTGGCCTTAAATAGGCAGTCGAATTTACTATGTCTTTTTAGTGTGTTATTTAACATGACAAATTATGTTCTGTTATATTGCAGCTAAGATTCTGAATTATTTATATCTCTTCATAAGTATGTAAATAAATGATTTACATAAGCCCATAGGGGTAATATTGATCGTTTTTATTTATTTACGATGTTCCACACCCGCTCGAATATTATCCGAAGTACTACAAGTCCCATGAATTATAGTTGAAGGTCTCCACCCATTTAGGGGGACGTCCTTAAATTATATCCAATCGCATTTCAGTTTGGTTTAAACTGACAGATCATTTAAGATATCTCATTGGTTTCTATGCGGTTTCCAGGAAGTGAACGCCATGATTCTAACCACCTCCCACATGTGAGCTCCTGTCGAAAGCACCACGCGCAGAGAAACCGGTTAGGAACGCAACGTCATTCTTCGCACCACCGACTCGACGTAACGCAGCAGAACGAGAGCGGAGTGGAGCGGCGTTGTCCGAGGCAGGTAATATACCGGCATTTTTTCTATTCATATTATCGGTATATTAAAAGCGACCATATGGTCTCCATATGGTTTCCAGGGGAACGCGAAGAAAGTAGGTCGTATTAGATAAGAACGCTAGGGCCTGGTTAACTTTAGGCCTCGTATTCTCCGCGCACTGTGCTAACAGTGGCAGACTAAGCGGAGCCCTTCCCTCACGGTCAGCTCAACTGCCAATAGTGGTCATGTGCTATAACGGTGAAAGACTAGCAGTTTGGTGCGGCACCCGGTGCAGTTACAGCAGACATGTCCGCCTAACAAGGTCTTGTGTACTAGACAGTTAGCTTCTCGGATGACTCACTCCATATGTTTTCCTGTTATTTCAACGTCTTTTCAGGTGCTGAAGCTATTACAGCAGAAAGATGGCGGACGACCCCAGCGCGGCGGACAGAAACGTGGAGATATGGAAAATCAAGAAGCTGATCAAAAGTTTGGAAGCTGCCCGCGGGTAAGCGATTAATTTAGGCTGTGTGTCAATGTGATGCCTGCGGTCGTTGGACCTCAGTTTTATGGCAACGAGTAACTGTGTGAATGTGTACTGCCGCAACAGCTGGACATCGAGTAAATGAGGCCGAATTTGGGAGTGGTTAGCATTGCTACGTTAGCTGCTATTTTGTTAGCTGGTTGCTAAGCGCTAGCTACCGTCGCTATCAATGTGTCAAAGAGTTTTAAACTTTGTGTTACGACGCGAGGATGTTTTCGCTTAAGTTGTATTTTGTCAGACTATTATTCTGATTTTTTTTTTGTTTCCTGAAAGTAAAGTGTAGTAATGTGGAAGCAGCGATACTAGCTTTTTTTGCTAGCACAATCCGCTAGCAGACGTCATCTCTGAAAAGAGGCCGCTATGGGTGGCTTTAAATAAAAACGCAGTTTAATGGAAAGGAAAAATACATACCGTACAGTTTGGCGTCCAAGTGCTCCCCAAGATACATTTTACAGCTTGAGATCAGGTTTGCTACGTTGATGTAGACATGGCTCATATTACAGAATTTAAAAAAATCCCCTAAAGATTCATTATGTTGGTCACCTCATGGCCAGCAGACAGCTGAGTGTTATGCTGAAGAGTGACCTGCTTAGGAGGGAAAGGTGAAAAAAAAAATCTGCTCAGTACTTGTATTAAGGGACATGAGCGTTTTAAGTGTCTCTACTGATCAGGAATCATATCTGAAACGTGTGTCCTGTTACACTGTCTGTTCTGTGACAGCTTGTCATTAAGTGCCAGTTAGTGCTGTGCTCTGAGGCCCACCATATCACACACAGTTGACCATTTGCCCTACATTCATCCCGCCCTTGCTACCTGCCGCTGAGTGTTTGTGTCCGGTGTCAGGCTGTACTAGTGTGCTTTGTCTTCACAACAGGTCGTGAAAGGATACACATGCCATGCGCAGTTTTTGCTTTCAAGGGCAGTGATTTAGTTGTGTGCAGATGAAAGACCATCTTTGTTGACCCATCACTTTAAAACCTTTTTATCTGTGACGTTTTGTAAGGAACACTGTGTGTTTACACAATAATAAAGAAATAAAAATGGAGTTATTGGAGTAACAGAAGGTCATATAGAAGTTAATTAAATAAAACCTGGTATTAATTTACTATATTCATTATATCAGTGTCACCAATAGTTGACCAATAAATATTTAGTTGTATATTATAACTTCTCTGACTTTTTTCAGGCACTAACTGTAAATCCTCATCTCTTACATAGCAATGGCACCAGCATGATCTCACTGATCATTCCCCCAAAGGACCAGATTTCCAGAGTAGCCAAGATGTTGGCGGATGAGTTTGGCACTGCTTCCAACATCAAGAGTCGAGTTAACAGACTCTCCGTACTCGGGGCCATCACCTCTGTACAGCAAAGACTAAAACTCTACAACAAGGGTACGTGTTAAAATAAATAGGTGTATCAGTGTGTGCAGTATTAATATAGCAAATGACTGTTTAGAGTGCAATAATTGTTGCCTAACAATTACATTCTAAATGTTATTAACTGGCAGTATACACCTTACTGTATACTACCAGTATACAGTAACCAGTAACTATATACTGGTTGGGTAGAGTATCATGGCAGCAAATGCTCACATCACATACAGAGTACATTGCTTGAACTGCTAAAGGTCACAGAGAGATATAAAGGCAAATGGGGAAAGAAAGGGAAGAAGAAAATAGGCACATGTCATACCTAACATAGTGATCAAAATATTTATAATTTTAAGAGTCATAAGATTTTCAAATATTGTACAGCCATGGTAGTGTGATAAAGATAAGTGACAATGAAAAGTAATTTATAGTAACTCGGCAGTCTATTCCGCTGTAAATCTATCACTGCAAGAGTCTCACAAAAATAAATACTGCTTTAAAAATAAACCTTACCCACTAACAAAAACTACTAAGCTACCACAGTTTTAGTAAACTGCTGAACGGTACGCTTTTATTACATCTAATCCTATTTTACAGTGTTAAAATGGCATTATTGATGAGCTCATGAAACCAGTAGTGGAAATGGTTAACATGCCAAAGGTAACAATCCCAGTCATACTCAGTCTTTGAGAATTACAAACACCATTAGTTTATCCTAACCAATGCACAAGGACAAATTAAAAAAAGTAATTTCCAAATGATAATACAAAGCGTGCTTATCCCCACAAACTGTACATTACAAAAATATTGGATTGAAACTATATTTTCACTAGTCATGGAAAAAATATTTAACTGAAGTCATTTTCCAACTGAAAACTTTTTACTTTAGTAGTATATTCTCTCTATATTCTACAACAGTCAATTTCTAGCTTCTCCCCCCCAAAAAAGACATTGTGTATCAGTATTGAAGCCTAACATGTATCTAACCTGTATGTCTGCCTTCTTTCATCAGTGCCACCAAATGGTTTAGTTGTGTATTGTGGCACAATTGTGACAGAGGAAGGCAAGGAGAAGAAAGTCAATATCGACTTTGAGCCTTTTAAACCAATCAACACCTCTTTGTACCTCTGTGATAACAAATTCCACACCGAGGTGAGAGATTTTACTCAAATTCTTTCTTTCATATTCCTTCTGGAGATCATTTTTCATGTGTGAACTTGTTTATCTTTCACTTGTTCAACATTGTTACACTTGTTTCGTTGCTGTTCTCAGGCATTGACAGCCCTGCTCTCTGATGATAGCAAATTTGGCTTTATTGTGATCGACGGTAGCGGGGCACTGTTTGGCACACTGCAGGGCAACACCCGGGAGGTGTTGCACAAGTTCACTGTGGACCTACCCAAGAAACACGGTACGGCACCTCAATGATAACATATTCTTTTTTTTTTTCCCTCTCTCTTTTTAAAGGCAGGGCGGATTATTAAATAATAGCCTATTCTGGTTTAATGTTACTTTTGCTTATTCAGAGTTTCAAAATATATTTTTTTATCACCCTCTTTCAGGCAGAGGAGGGCAGTCTGCTCTGCGTTTTGCTCGTCTAAGAATGGAAAAGAGACATAACTATGTGAGGAAAGTTGCTGAGACTGCTGTCCAGCTCTTTGTGTCTAACGACAAAGTTAATGTGGCGGGAATGGTCTTGGCTGGCTCTGCAGATTTTAAGACTGAACTAAGCCAGTCCGACATGTTTGACCCTGTAAGTGTGTTTTTCTTTACAAATACAAAAACTAAAAAGCCATAATTTTTTGTAGTTAAAAACAGTCAGATTTCAATTCACTCTAGACAATAATTTTGATATGTAACACATTTCTATGTATTTTACCACAGAGGTTACAGGCTAAGGTTTTGAAGCTGGTTGACATCTCGTATGGAGGAGAAAACGGTTTCAACCAAGCTATCGAGCTGTCGGCAGAAGTCCTGTCTAATGTTAAGTTCATCCAGGAGAAGAAACTCATAGGTAGGATTTCTTTATTGTTTTGTTCTCATTTGGAGAAATAAGTATTCACCAGTTGTTTGATGTTTTTTTGTTTTGTTTTTTTCTTCTTTCTGCAGGGCGGTACTTTGATGAGATCAGTCAGGATACAGGGAAGTACTGCTTTGGAGTGGAGGACACGCTGAAAGCCCTGGAAATGGGAGCAGTGGAGATCCTTATAGTGTATGAGAATTTGGACACTATGCGTTATGTTCTACGTGTGCAT
Organism: Xiphophorus hellerii; assembly: GCF_003331165.1. NCBI lineage: Eukaryota > Metazoa > Chordata > Actinopteri > Cyprinodontiformes > Poeciliidae > Xiphophorus > Xiphophorus hellerii. The sequence goes on along the minus strand of NC_045694.1, from coordinate 17,183,357 downwards.
GGGGCAGAGAGCAACGGGGCAGAGAATGGTACATAAAATGTTATCCTTTAACCCCAGTCTAACCATGGGATTATTATTTCAATATAATTCTGATATTTATGTTTTCATTCATTAGATGAGAAGATTTTGTACTTGACGCCTGAGCAAGAGAAAGACAAGTCACACTTTACAGACAAGGAGGTGAGCATTGCATATATCTGCATTAAGTAAAAGCTATTACACATGATGAAGTGTTTCCCCAACTCTTTTTTTTTTTTCTTCTTTTTTTTTTAAGACGGGGCAGGAACACGAGCTGATTGAGAGCATGCCACTGCTGGAGTGGTTCGCAAACAACTACAAGAAGTTTGGAGCAACGCTGGAAATTGTAACAGACAAAAGTCAGGAAGGGTCCCAATTTGTCAAGGGCTTTGGAGGCATCGGGGGTCAGTGTGCTGATGTTTTTAGTAAAACTAAAGAGTCAGGAATAGTACCCTTGTTGTAAATAAACTTCACTTAAAAGGTCAAGTGTTTGAGAAATACACAAAGCATCTTTGCAGCTGTAAAAGTTTCCATATTTGATCAAATAAGATGGATGTTTTTTGGTATTTAGAAGAGCAATGCTTCAATCCTGCGTGCGAATACAAAAGCTTATGAAAATTAGACAACCAGGTATGCTACAAATTATAGGATAATATCTGGTTTGTTATGAATAACGGCTTTAGATACTAATTTGTTGAGTTATGGAAATCTTTCTTTATGGTACAGTTATTCTTCCAAAAGTAATATAAAGTTTTCTGAAAGTCACTCATTCATTTTTGTGTCATACAGGTATCTTGCGGTACAGGGTGGATTTCCAGGGCATGGAGTACCAAGGAGAGGACGACGAGTTCTTTGATTTGGATGACTACTAGGTAGTCTTGGACTGATATTGGGAGAAAAAAAAGAAAGGAATGAATGAAGAAATAAGGAAAGAAAAATGCCACCTCTCTTGCAGCAAGTGAGAGGGGCAACTGTGTTGACCATATATATGACAGACACACCTTCCGATTTACCTGTTGCATACACAAACTTGCAAAATACATCTGTACACGACAAAATGCATCACAGAGGCTGAAGAGGAGTGAGAGTTTCTTTCATCCAGAGAGGGAGAAAGCCCTTCCTGAAATAAATCCCTGCCTTAGAGTGCTGGTTCCTTCCCCTAGTTGGATTGGACTTGACTCACTTTGATTCTTTTTTTTTTTTTTTTTTTTTTTTTTTTTTTGGCTTCATCTACCCTCAGTTTTGAACAAACACAACAGCAAGTTCCCAGATTCCTTCTTGCTCCCTTACATGGTCTGATGATGGACTTTGGACTCGCTCCTCAGATATAGAAAATATATATTTTCCTTTTTTGCCTCCTCATCCTCCTACTCTCTTTCTCCCTCTCCTCTTTGCTTTCTCTCTCTCTTTTTTTGCATTTCATTTTTTTACTGGTAACTGCTGCTGTTGTATTTTATGAGAGTGGGGGATTTTTTTTACCTGGGTTTCTGTAGAGAAAGGGGGACAAAGTATTAAATTTGAACTGCTGAAAACCACTTCGACCTCCTTGTGCTCTGGTCTTGATCCTGTGCCGTGTATGAATTGTTTTTGAAGAAGCCACAACCCCTATTTTATTTCCCCTGTGTCTGAATGAAATGAAATGTACATGACAGTTCTGTATCAGTGAAATTTAAAAGATGCATGCTGAGTGTGTGCACATTTTGATCAGTTGCAAGCTGGCTTTATACATTCAAACTTGCCTAAAAAGTAACCTCAAATCTCTTCAACATATGTTTCAATATCCATTTGGTGTAATTTGTTGAGATGCAAATTTACTTCACAAGTGTCCTTATTGGGTTCCATGCATTATGAAAATATATACTGTCCTTGTCTAAATTGACAATCTAAATATATTGATGTAATCATACAGATAAAATGTTTAAATAGAGCTAAGTTTTGTGAAAAGACTGTAAGCTCCTTTTATTTGCTAAATAAGTGGCTACCAATAATTAGTTGTGAATTAGTAGTTGGTTAGTAGTTGTTAATCACTAACAACTAGTTAGTTGTTACTAACTAATTAGTTGTAGTAGTTAATTTTGGAGAGGTTAGTAGTTGTTAATTTTTATAATTATATATATATATATATATATATAACCCTAAGTTTTATAATACTCTGTGCATTTTGCCCTTTATGTCTGTACAAAACTAATAATTGATTTGATATTTTCATCATCCCTGTGCATTATTTTTTTCCATTGGCTGAAATAACATGTCTTAAAATATTACATTCAAAATTCTGAGCCAATATCCCTAAAAAAAAGTTTAAGTGCGTTTAACACTTTGTTACATCCAAGAGTATTATTAAATAATTAAGTACCTTTTAAAAGAAAGCTGTTACATTTTCAAACTTGGTGCGTTTTTAGTCCCATTTTCTTTTATTTAGTGTTATCTGAATACAAGAAAATGCTTCATGCTGTCTTAAGTTACAGCATGAAGCATGCTGCAACTTAATGGTTTTATTGAAATTTTAATGAAAAAGCAAAGAAACAAAACCTGTCCAAGCATTTGCAAATAATACTGAACACTGTATATTATGTAAATTCTGACACAGCCCTGTAGTCACATACAACTGGTTTCAATGGCCAACATTCTGCATCATTTAATAGCAACGCTATGCGGATGATTGATTTTGCCTTAGTGTATCCCTCTTCAGGATAGCAACAGCATCTTCATCCATTTGCCTTTTTGTTTGGGGGAGTCACCGGGGAAAGCCTTAGTAGCGCAGTAAGCCAATCAATAAAAGCCTAAGCAGCTAGGTCACACCTCCTTAGTCAAAATCCATCCAATCAGCGTGCTTCTTTATTAGATGGGCGTTCCCATCCCCCACCCACCCTTTTAACACTGCCCTACCAAAGCTGTGTGGTTGCGCGAAGTGAATGACGTCTCTGAATTTGCGGGCCGCCGACGCAGGGCTGGGTTTCCATTTTCACAGCGACTTTCGGGGGGGTTCATCAACATGGAGCCGGAGATGGAAGACAAAACGGTGGAACTGATGGTAAGATCAAATCCAGTGTTAGCACGCCACACATCCGACAAGGTAGCTGTCAGGCTTTTGTTTGGTGAAGGCGCCGAGGCTCGATTCGACGATAGGAGTGAACTGAAGCGGCTTGTCGAGAGAGGTGGAGGAGAAAGGAGGGGGACCAGAAATCAAGAGAGGGAGGGCCTGAACATATCGGTACATTTCGCTACGAATGTTTAACACACCGATGGTCAAACAAGAGCTTCGGGCGGTCATTTAAAACATATTAAATGTGTGTTGTTTTGAGACGAGGTTATAACTAATGACGAAGTAGTAGGGCTTATAACTGGTCGTCGCCGGAAGACTGGTGAGAATTCTTGGTGTAGTGTTCACTGCGGTGACGCTGCGCCACTTTAACAGGGCCCTGTCTGATACTTATCTAGCTACCCGGCTAACACTGGCTAAGAGGCGACGAACCACGTCAATATACGCTTAACGCTTTTATACTATGTTGTTTATGGTCAGACTTCACACATTGTAGCATTTTTGGCGGTCAACCAGATATACAAAAAGCACAACTACAGGTAGCGACTATCGTCACAAAATGCTCATCGTCTGTTTATATTTCTAAAGTGCGTAGAAGGAAGTGTACTGCCTTTTCATTCACATAGCTATCCCACTGTCAGCGAGCATTAGCATCTAGCTTCGGAGCTAGCGGGCTAAATATACCTCGCGTTCTTCACAGACATCTCCATACTGAAAAGCGAATATTTGTACCTATGGCTATGGTACCTATGTAGCTATTGCCTTAATATCCGTTTTATTAAAAAAATATGATATTTAGGTAACCGTTAACGCATTTTGTATTAGCCTTCCCTGTGAGCTAGGTAGCTAGCCTATATTAGCTTAACAAATGTTAGCTAAGATTAACATTACCGTGGCCGTAGTTGGAGAAAAATGCATCAGCTTTTTTATAATTTAAAAACACACTTTTCTTTTCATTAAACGTAAACATAAAATAACTAATATACAATTCTTTATATAGATATGACACATTAGAAGTACCGAACGACTCTCGGTTCCTCTTGTAATAAAATCCAAACCTACCGCACATAGCCCAGTATGTCAAATTATATTATTTTTTAATAATAATGCGTTGCTTAGTAAATATTCGACAGCTGTTTTGTTACCTTATCCCAAAACAGAGAAGCTTTTCCGAGTTCAGAGAAATATTATTTAGCAAATGACGTGTGAACTTGATTAATTGAAGTATTGTGTTCTTAATAGAAGTTTCTGTGCTCTTTACACGTAATTGTGACATTTCAAGAACCCTGTGACGAGGTCTAATGCATAAAACTACAAATGGATTCAGGAACAAATGTTCTAAACCTGCAGATGTAGAAAGAATTGCTTCTTTAAGTTCTTATTCACATCTGTTGTTTATAGACTTTGATTTTCCACTTCCTTATTTTCTTAAATTAGGTATCAAGAAATTTACACATGGAACTGAAAAACTCTTTAGGTTAAGTGGACAGAAGATTTTAAGGCCTGGCAGCAATTTTGAATCCTGCCTAGTTTGTGTCTTTGTGATTGGTTTGATTATATTTATTTATTTATTTATTTGTCCCGGTGTTATCCACTAACCACTCATGAGAGTGGGGATGGCAGAACAGTGGGTGGGGTTTCTGTCGACTATAAAAATGAAAATATTCTACAATTAATCCCGTTGCCCCTCCCTCTCCTCTACCTATCTCCACCTTATTCATGTCTATTAATGCTTTGGTATGTGTGTATGTGTGTGTTTACCAGTCTGTATCTTTTGTGTGAATGAGTGTGTGTTCCTACGCTCACTGTGCCAAATGTGTGTGTAGCTCTAATACTGGTTTTTCCCTTCACTATCCCCCCACCTCTTCCCCTTTTTCTCTCCTCACCTTTGATGGTTAAACACTCGCCCTCTCTCAATTTCAAACCAAACCCTGTTTATTTACCCATTAATTTTATATTCTTGCACTGAAACCATAATTCACTTGTCCTGTTGTTCACCAACTCAACCACTTCACCCATCTGTTCATACATTGACTTATCCATTCACTAAAATTATTTGGCTTCCTTCAATCAACTCTCCTCATCATCCTTCCTCTTCTTTTTTCTTTACGACCCATCTCTGGTTTCCTGCTCTTCCTTTTCTCTTCCTCCCTCACCCTGTACACTTCGTTCTCCTCTTCCCTTCCTCCCTTCCTCTCTCTCTTTCACACAGTGCTCTGTGCCTCGCTCTCTCTGGCTGGGCTGCTCCTCGGTGGCTGAGAGTTTGTGTGCACTCAGGTGCCTGCAGAGCATCCCCTCCACCCGGGCTCACAACCAGGTTCTGCCTCTCTCCTCTTAATTCTGCTACTCCCCCCTTTCTCCCTTCCTCCCTCGCCATCTCTTCATTCTTTCAGTTTTTACTTTGACCTCTCCACATGACTGCTCATGCCACCCTGGTCCAGACAGACAGCACCCACTCACAGTCCACATTACCATCCAACCTTCTCTTCTCCTTTTCCCCTGCTCAGCTTTTGGGTTCTTCTCTGGTTCCTTTCTCTCGCTCCTGCTAGTAGCCCAATTTTTGCCAAGAAACAAAGCTGCTTGTTATAAAACTAGATATTAGATAAGCTGAATATTCTCAAAATATTGAGGTACTTCAAAGGGAATCGAGAAAGTACTCCCATGGCTACCAGAGAATAACCTTGCATTGAGGAGTAATAATTTCTCTCCTACCTGGAGGTGTGAGGGTCGAGGTGGGGGGGGGGGCTCCTTAAAGCTCTGACAGGCTACATGCTTGCTTGCCTGCCTGCCTGGCACAACCTGGTCAGTTTTTGATTTGTTTGTCCTCATCTTCTTCTGCTCTGCATGATCATGAACACCAACAAGACCATCCCAGCTGTGTCTCCTGTCTGCTTTGGTAAATGTTGAAGGGACTCCAGGTTTTACAAAAAAAAATACCAGTTCAGGTTTTAAAACTTTTTTTTTTTTACACCAAAATTAGTAAAAACAAGTTATAAAGATGCACCGAACAGAATTGTGACCAATTTCCAATATTTGGTTTTGTAAATATTTGTCAGTATTTTGGTTTCTCTATAAATAGCTATTAAAAGCCTCTTTCACTACTTCATTTTCCTCTGCTTCCTGCTGTGAGCATTATTCGTATTGGGAATGTCACAATTTTTTGAGTTTTAAAATCTTGTATTATCAGCTAGCTAAATATTTACCATACTTTTAGAATTTATAAAAGCAAACTAAGAGCACAAAAAGCTCAAAACCTTTGTTTCGTCCTGCTTTAAGTTTCGCTTTCCTGCATCTTGAATAAACCACAAGCGTCTAGATGTCATCAAAGCACAGTTTCCTTTTAAATAGCTTCTTACACCTTGTGTCTTTCCTGTCGCTTCATTGTGTAACTCTTCCCTCAGTACGTCATGTTCTGTATCAGTAGACGTAGAGTGTTTGTATCCAGTATGGTGATTTTATTAATCATTTTCAGTTTTTTAACTGCTGGTCACTGGACAGGACCAATCAATCCAAAATTGCCCAATTTTGTATAACAGACTGTTCTTTTCGGTGCATCTCAACAGAAGAGGCACATTATTTAACTGTTCCAGCGCTTATAAACCAGAATACTGATGACTTCTGTTTTGCCACAGTAGCACTAACTGTCATTTTATTACCACCTCATTGTTTTTTTGCTTACTTTTTTTTTTTTTTTCTCCAATCAAAGCCATTTTTGTGGTGTGGCTCTGACTCACCACAAGAATTACAAAGAATAGTAATGACTCATTTCAAGGTAAAGCATTTGTGTGTGTCTTTTTTATTCCAATAAGAATGTGACTGTTGAGCTGTATGTCATTTAGTTTTCAGTTCACTCTGTTCTGTTCAGTGTTCTGCTAATTTCAATGAACCAGCACGATCACGCCAGCGTTCGGTGAACATTTTAGTACTACAGATGCAATTTTGACTGTTTTAAAAGAATAACCTAATCTAACACCAAGAGTTGGGAGCTTTGGACACACGCAAACGTGTAAGCAGCAATCTGTGATATGTTGCAAACACAAAGTTGATCAGTATTGTTTAAAAGTATGTCTTAATATCACAAAAGTTTGACTTTTTAATGTTTTTTTCCCCCGCTAGTAGTTCCATGATATTCCATATAACCATCTTTCAAAAATATGTTTCAATGCCATTATTTGTAGTGACACTACTAAATGTAACTCTTTACTATGCATTACTCATTTTAATAATGGTTGCAGTTTTTAAGCTGTCTGTTTTTGCTTTGACAGTATGCACAATCAAATTTATGCCATAAAGGCTAGGATGAATTTGTCAGTACTTTTATATTGTCACTTTAACGTCATTGCAATAAATACTAATTATTGTAATAAAATTTGAAGTGCCTAACGCCCATCCTTGTTCAGAATGCAGCTGGACTTTGTCATCATACAAGTTATGATGAAAGTAATTTTATAAATTTGTGACTGTTGCATAACAATCTGTGAAGTCCATGTGAGCTAAAACAATCTTACATAATAAATATATATCTTAAAGGAGCTTCTCACTCTTCTGTCAGGTAATGATTTGGTAAATAAACCTATTTCCCATTGTAAATGATATAACTGAATAATAACAATAATACATTTTAGCCAGATTCCTTGCTAGAAATTGTTAGGATCTTGTCTTTGTCCTACTTTCTTCTTTCTCTGCTGCCATGCTTGAGTTAGTGCCAATGAAATACCCATAATTTTGCGATTTAATTTCCTGTCCAGACTACTTAGCCCACGTCACAGACCAGCAAACAGATTCCTTTTGTTTTAGACTCTTCGTTTGTTTCACTTCGTGTGTGTGTGCGTGCGTGTGTGTAGACACGGTTGTTTGTTGCGTTCACTTATCTGAAATCTCAGCGGTAACCTGTCTGTCCTTGGCTGCATTTGTGACACTTCTTTTTCAAAGCTCTGTCCACACTGCTGCCTTCTTAAATGCCTAAAGTTGCTTTTACAGACTGTAATAAAGGGCTTCACTAAGCTTTGCCTTCTTTGTGTTTTTTGTCTCTTTTTTTCTACAGACCACGTCAGGGATGGAGTCACAGACCTTAGTGGACGACCTGTCGCCAAAGAAGACTACAATGGTGAAGGTGTGTCTGGAAATAACTTAATATCACATCTCAATTTTGGATAAAACATACCATTTTTGTACAACCCCAATATAAAAATGAATGTGTGGCATATAAAGTTGTTTTTTTTGTTTGTTTGTTTTATAGTGTATTGATACCGTCAGGAAAAGATAATGTAGCTTCTGTGGCAATTGCTTTTGAATTTAAGGAAAACACCAGCATTGGTGTCAAACACTTTGTGAAATTTTAGTGAAAGTTAACAGAAATGTTGTACAAATTGCTAAAATATAATGCTCATAATGTTTAGCACAAGTACATCCCGAAGTCTCGGGGTAATAGAAAAGTGCTATTCCTACCTGGGCCTAAAATTTGACCCCATTAATGCGTTTTTACACTGGTACATGCTGTTTGACCTCAAGGGGGTAAAAGTTGGCCACAGGAAATGACTTGGAAAAAGTTCCTTTAGTCAAAACATTCCTTAGGATAATTTTTGTAGTTCTTGTAGGTGTTGAAATGAAAATTATAATTTAAAAAAGCCACTACACTTTCTAAATATAGTTTATTGAGACTTGAAGACACCTTGTGTCAACAGACGCAATGAAAATGGAGTCCAGTTCAAACGAGCTCATTTGGCATCAGGATCTTGGTATCATTAGATGGATAGGATTTACTCTGTTCCACTGATAACATGACACTGTTTGAAACTAAAAACAAAAAGCCAAGTTTTCACATACACCAGATTTATCTCTGCTTACATAAATTGTATGTATTTGAACTCTTATGAAAATGCTATAAACTAAGCAGAATAAGCAGGGGACATTTCACTAATCAGCTTTTCCTATTGTTTTTCAGCTTACTAACGGTCCTGTAATAGGGTCTCGCAAGCGTCCATCAGAAGGGAACTATGAGAAGGAGAAGGAACACTGCATCGCCTTGTTTGACCAGTGGTCAGAGGCCGACCAAGTGGAGTTTGTCGAGCGGCTGATATCCCGTATGTGCCACTACCAGCACGGCCACATCAACTCCTACCTCAAACCCATGCTGCAGAGGGATTTCATCACTGCATTGCCAGGTACAAATGTGCAATAATGCAACACGGTTACAACTTTTAATAAGCCTGGTGTTCGCTACCCTGTAAATTGAGTTTTAAATCATCTGAATTGAAAACATTTGAAAGCTGTTTAACAGAAAACATACATTTGCAGAACTGCTGGAAAAAAAAGCAAAAACGCAGCCATTGGCAAACAAAAATTGACTTGACAGAATTGTATTAATTTGCTGCCTTGGCTTGTTCACACTCACCTCTGTTCCCTCTGTCCAGCCCAAGGCTTGGATCACATTGCAGAGAACATCCTGTCTTTTCTGGATGCACGTTCGCTTTGCGCTGCAGAGCTGGTATGTAAAGAGTGGCAGAGGGTAATCTCTGAGGGTATGCTGTGGAAGAAGCTCATTGAGCGAATGGTCCGGACCGACCCGCTTTGGAAAGGCCTGTCTGAAAGACACCAGTGGTGAGGATAAAAGCAAAACCATTTTTTATAGCAATAAAGGATGTTCAGTTGTTAGTCTTGTATTTTCAAAGGAGTTAGATAAAAGAAACATCAAGACTACTGTAAAATATTATTTATTCTTGTCTTCAGTTTGTTAAAGGTAAAATAAATTCCACTAAAAACAGTATTTGCCTTTCTTATAGTGTATATTTTTTTTCATACCCCAGGGAGAAATATTTGTTCAAGAACCGCACATCAGAAATCCCGCCCAACTCCTACTATCACTCTCTTTATCCTAAGATCATTCAAGACATAGAGGTAAGGCATAATTTAATTTATTATTTTAAAAGGTTATTTATTAGTTTAGTTTTAATTTAAAATGTTAAAATGCTGTTTTTGTGCTTATGACATTTTATCCACCCTCATTTAAAAAAATGGCTGTTTTATATAAATGGTGTCCAGAGGAATACAAAAACTACACATTTAATTGTTAGTTTGAAATGTACATAATTTACTTGCACTCATTTTTTATTTCTGTTTGGGAAGTTTATTGGAGTCATTTATTGTAATATCCCCATATCTTTGATTTAGGGTATTTAGACATAACCCTTTTTTGTAACCATCTATGAGACTCAATAGTAAGATTGCTCTGGCTTCTGATCTGGACTCGCTGCTCAGTTGAGTAATAGAGGCTCCCTACAAATATTTTTGTGGAGCTTGTGCAAGCGTTATCTACAAGAAGTAAATTTTGTATAGTAAGACTCCACCTTGGCTGGTGTGCGATGTATTAAGAGCAATTCATGTTTCTTGCTCTTTTCACTTTGCTGGCAGAGCTTACAGCCAAGAAAGACCAAATGTTCCAAGTTAAGTGCAGCATAAATCAGAGGATCAAAAGTTCCGCACATCAGAATAAGTTAGTAGTCAGAGACTGCTTATTATTGAACATAAATATGTTTTGCTCTTGTCAGCAAAAAATTATTCTAGTTATTATTATTATTATCTTCCTTTCTTGTTATTGCTTATTCTGTGTGACTTCAGCACAAATTTTAATATTGATGCTAAACTAAAATGAACTCTGTTGCTATGATGGATTAAAAAAATTTAAATTTTTAATATTTAATTAATTAATTAATTTAATATTTAATTGAATTTTTGGTGGTATTGTTAAACATAACGACGTTCACATTCCAGGAATTCACTTTCTTGATATTTTAGTGATGGTACCTGTTTTTTTTTTTTTTTCTTTTTTGTTTTATGAATGTTTGTTTATTTTGTTGTTCTTGTGTTTCCTTCCTCTTTGCAGACAATTGAGGCTAATTGGCGATGTGGCAGACACAACTTGCAAAGGATTCAGTGTCGCTCAGAAAACAGTAAAGGTGTTTATTGTCTCCAGTACGATGACTGAGAAGATCATCAGTGGCCTTAGGGACAACTCCATCAAGGTATCCCCATCCTCCCACCCGCCTCTTTTTTTTTTTTTTTTACACATATTGATATGAATGCCACATAATTCAGATCACAAATGGAACCACATTTAAGTTGCTTAAGGGAAAAGAAAAAAGATTGTCCGCATACGCTTTTTCAAAGATGACATTAGGTTTAATACTTTGACTAATATTCATATAGCCAAAATGTACAATACATTTTGTTTACTCTCCAATTTGCAGATTTTTCTTTGGAATGTAACTTAATATTGTTTGTACTCGCTGCTCAGTTGAGTAGCGAGTACAGTGGTCCCTAATCTCTAATTTCATTCATCTTTCTAATATATGTGAATTCTTTTCATAGCGCACATCTAGAACATTTTAAAGAAAATCTAGTTCGGGAAGCTGAGAGGTGCAACACTACTTGACATGTTCCTGGTTGGTGATTGCAAAGCAGCCAAACCAGGAGTGCCATTCATTTTCCTTGATATTCATTGGCTGAACCCCCAAGAGCAGAGTTAAGGAAGACTGTATATGTTAGCTTCTGCGGCAGTGCTAAGGCAGTTTTCACTGTGCGTACTGATGCATGTTAAGGTACGTTTTATGTTTGAACTGTTAACATAAGCAGCTATAACTGCTTTTAGACGGGGTCTCAAGTATTCACAGATTTTAACCATTCACAGGCAGCTGTGGTCCCTAATCTCTAATTTCATTCATCTTTCCAATATAAAGCCAGTTGGTCAGAAATAGAGTAAATGTTTGTCCCTCAGTAGGGAAATTAAAGTGCATCAGCAGCTAAAGTTCAGCACTACACTTAACTTGAATAGTTTTACAGAGTAATTGTAGGCTTCCCAACCTGTTTTCTTGAACTGAGACAGTTAAACACATTGTTGATATGTTTCTGTCTGCCTCACTGGTCCACATGGACACATTGAAGTAATTAACATTGATCCCAATGGCTTTGTTTGGTACCACCAGCAAAGGAGAACCAAATGTGTTGCCCAAAGCAGTTCAGCATTCTCAGCACAGTTGATTTAGTCAAGCCAGTGTTTATGTATTTAGAAATGAAACTGTTGTTCTGGCGCAGAGTAGCTTACCTCCTTCTTCTCTGTGGTGCCTAGCTGAAACACCAGGTACTTAGACCAGGCACCAGTGAATTATGGGATAAAAGGATTCGGCTCTGGTGTTGTCCTGAGCCAAGAGACGACAAGGGGTTAATGGTGGGAGGCGAGAAGTGACTCTTAAATTTTATGGAGGAGGCTGACACATGGCCATTGAAGACCCTGATGGCTCTGATTTGCATGCAGAGCAGTAGAGAAATGGAGCATAAACAGTGAAAGGACATGGCTGCATGAACAGGCCATTCTTGGTGTGACCCAAATCTGCACCGTTTGCAAAACCACATATTCTTTCTCTTTCACAGTGTCCTTCCCTGCCAGAATCTCCCCTTCACACACTCATCTTCTTCCTTCTCTTGCTTTTCGTTCGCAGATCTGGGATAAACAAACACTGGAATGTCTGAAGGTACTGACCGGCCACACAGGCTCAGTATTGTGTCTCCAGTATGATGAGAGAGTCATCGTCACTGGGTCTTCTGACTCGACTGTCAGGTATGACAAACTTATTACTGCAGCAAGAACAGCATGTATTTTTGATTCTGATTAGATAGTAAGCATTGGACTGAATGGCATTGTCGCACTAAAACACAAAGACTTCGAACTAAAAATTGTAACGAGTGGATAATGTAACTGAAGTACAGTATCATTCATATATTGATACACAGATACACACTTGCTTATGGTAAGTGACAAAACACAGGTGAGTGAGTGCTTGAGTTGGTGCTTGAAGTATCAGTCCCTTTTCTTGTACTCATGACAATCATTTCGAAAACAGTTTCTTTCATTTACAGATAGTTTTAAAAGTTAAGGATTAAACTCCACTGCAGCCACAACCATGGAATTTAAGATAAATCAGTGGGAGTCTTTAAAATATTTTATTTTTTCCACAAATACCAGTTAAATTTTGTTACAGTTCTTATAAACTGTCCGTCCTTATTGTGCAGAATATTATCGCCCTTTGTAGATATGTTCTTGTATGAGATGGTTGGTCAGGTTATCAGCTTGGCTACCCAAGCCACTCTTCAAACATTTAATTTCAAAAGAATGTTGTCGTAATAGAAAGATGTCTGACACTTATTTAGTTTGAATGCCGCAAGCTTTCAGACACCAGAATTTGGCCTTTTGGAAAAACAAATAAGTCACAAAGGGTAAGAATAATTAGCAGTAAGCAGAAATGTGTGAGGAGGGAAATGCAGCAACTTTGCTGCATAAAGCTGGAAAAAAAAATCTCTTTTCTCCACAGTTTATTTTTGGCATCTTATTGAAAGAACTTCAAGCTGCTACAATTGTATAGATTTTCTTGGTGCTATATAAATTTTTTATAAAATGCTTTTAATACTGAAAACAAAGACTTTGTCTGCAGATTATTTGTATGTAGCGGAAGGTCTGTAAGAACTTATGTATTTATGGTAATTTGGATTTTTATCTTCCTACATTTCTTTGTTTTACAAATTTGTATTAAAACTCATAATAAACTCAATGACATTAAAAACAAAGGCAGTTTGGTTGTATAATTCACATCAGTCGCTATAACTCATTAGCCTGAAAACGATTAGTTTTTTTTCTCCTTTTGAGCAACTCTATTAACTTCGTAGACACACCCTATCACTTTTCTATACACTGATCCATCATAATATTAGGACAATTGATTATCTAAAATAGAATCAACCTGCTGTTGCCACTAAGATTAGACATTTGTCACTGACCTGAACTTTTTGCTGAGTAATTACACTCGCATGGCAGCATTCCTCCCCCAGCAAGACTATAGAGATCCCCCATCCGCAAAAAAACCCCACTGGTACTTGGGAATTACAGAAACCTGTTTGGTGTTCACTTTGCCTCCAAACTCGCTAAATGCAACATCCTAATAGGATGAGACAGTGTCTGACACACTCACCATGAAATGCTTTATACGTTTTTCCCCAAAATTATTTTTAATTAGTCTTTTAAAAGCTGATGGTAAAAAAATATATATATATATATATTTGGGATCAATTACGTTTAATAGGTATTTGTTTTTATATAGGTATTTAGACTTTACCTGCCAGTTTTGTTTTAAATTGATTTATTTTTGTAATTTTGTAATTAGATCATTTAGTTGACAAATCAGCTTTAAAATGTTTATTTTGGCAGTTCCAGTTATTTATTTGCAAACCTATTTACTTTTTATGTTTCTTGTTTCCTGCTTCATAAACTTGTTGTGCTGCTTTAAACGACGTAATAGTTGATGACTAATGCTACTGCAGCGCGCATCGCTGAGCTCAGGACTCTCCCACATGGCTGAATGTAGAGCATCACATCAGACATCAGGGAGCCCCCAGTGGCTGATGGGGTCAGACTTTCACTGCATTAATGCAAAGCTGAAAAATATTTTTTTTCTAAAACCCATAGTGGTTAGACCTTATTCAACATTATTGCATCTTATGCATTGAATTCCTTTTAAATTGACTGATTTGCTCCCATTTTCTGGATCAAGGAAATCATAGGACCACGGTCACTAAGCAATCCATTCTGTCAAATATGCAATACCTCAGCGAATACTCAAATGTTTTTCATGCCCACTTTTGACACCTGTTCTTGTAGCAAAGCTCAGTATATTAATCAGATAAAGTAAAGTCAAAGTTCTGAACCTGCATTTTTGCATTTCACTTGTTTCTCACCCATTTTTATGACAAGTTTTAACAATTGTATAGATGTACATCTGGGTACAATCCGAACCTATCTTCCAGGAAAATTATTAAACAAACTGAAAGTCCACAGTGTGCCGAATGGTAAGCTGTTAGCTGTTTAGCTGACAGGATGTTTGTGGTTGCTATGAGTATGACAACATGACTAGATTTAAAGAGCAAATGCTGTTGGAAAGCCACAAATGGGAAATTTTTCTGCTGTGCTAGCAGAGGTGCCTTGCATGACAAATTTGCATGAAAATTATTCACTGAAGTCTTTCTACAGAGTCAAATGGAAAGTGTAGTTAAATTACAAAAAAAGCAATAACGTATAGCTTTTTTTATGATGGTACAATTTTCCCCAAAATTGGATGTATTAGGAAACTGTTCGTTTACTCCTAATTGTTAACACGCAGCTTGGCAATAACCACATTTAGAAGAAACAGGATATGAATATTAAAGTTTACTCATTCAAAGCTGTTGCTAAAGATTTTTGTATATGTTTCACTGCAGGTACTCAAAGGCTTGGTGTGAGTTTTTATGTTGACATATGCTTGGCTACTGCACACAGAAGCTCAATTTTAATTCTTGTTACTTCACACTTCAGCCGTGCCTGCTGGATAAAATCCAAGGAAAATATGACCTCACTTCCCTAGCAACAGCTTGACGGGCACTTTGTTTGGAGGTTTAGTTGTCAGGTTTTCCAATGTGTTTTGCATTTGATTCTCGGTGCCCAGCGGTGCAGTTTGGCAATAAGCAGCTGTGGGTTCACACATGCAAACTCTTTGCAGTTGTTTGGTATTGGCGCTTGTCTGCTTGGTAGAAACAGTAAACAGGTTTCTTTCTCACACACATCTCCATTTTTGTTTTTCTGTTTCATGTCTTCCCACTTCATATTTTCTTATCTTTTTTCCAACCATTTTTCCTGCTGTCATCTTATTTTTCTTTTCCTCTCAATCCTGCTCCCATTATTCTTATTTCTTCCCTTTTTCACAAATTTTCACTCTCATCTTCTTGTTTTCTGTCTTATCCTATTCCATTTTATCCTGTCATTTAGAGGTGGCCACTGATTTTCAGATTTTCAAATAAAATTAATTGGTCTGTAAAGGTATTTGGTTGTAATGTATTGCTGCTAACATTAGGTGGCAGTAATGTCATTAGCTTGACTTTCAAAAGAAGACTAGCTGCACTACTTGCCATTGTCAAGTAGTGCAGCTACCTTCACAAACTATCCCTAAGAAGAGAAAACATGTTAATCGGAAGACAACAGTTTTTAATAAACTATCTCTGGTCTCTTAGTGAATGCTTGTGTTAGGTTTTTTATTTCTGGAAAACCACACTGGGAAGAACTTCTTTACTTTTTTGCTTTTGTCCTCCTTTTATCTCCTGTTTATGAAAAATAAGTGTTGCAAAACTTGATAAACAAGGAATGCATGCTGTTGGAATAAAACCATCAGATTCATGGACATACTGTGTAACATTTCGTAGGTGATTATTATTATTATTATTTTGCTGTGGATCAGTTTGGCAGGTTTTATTTCATGTACTGTGCAGTAAAGCTTTACATTCAGTAATAATGGACCAATTAGATAGACCAATAATATGGCCTGATATTGATCTTACTTTTTTAATTTCTCCAGCTCAGGGAGAGTGGTGGGTTTGCCATACTGCTTAGAAAGATACAGATGATGTGGATAAATTCTAATCGACAGTCATTGTATTGTTTTTCTGATTCCATCCAGCTCTGCCTCTCATAAAAGCTGTATATCATCAGATATAACAAAAAACGTTTCTAGTTTTTGGATACTCTAGGAAACCTAATGCTGGTGCAGGTTGTTTATCTCAGGCATGAAAAATGCTTCTTGCTGTTAAATTGGACTAAAATAAAGAACTTTTTTATTTTAAACAATCTGCTGTCCACCTGCCAGGTGCAAGTTTCCACATGAAATGAAATGCAAAACAACCAAAATGGGATGGAAATAGTGAAGCTATCATCACCATACGCTTTAGTTTGTTTTTAATGGCAGGACTTAATGCAATAAGCTTCAGTCTTGGTCCTGATAAAGATTATCACATCATCAGTTAGAAAAATAAATAAATAAATAGAAAACAACTGTCCAAGGAACGATATTCAGATTATTATTTTTTTGTTTCTTTGTCTATTTACCACCTTCTGCCTGTCTCTCTGTACGTCTCTGCAGGGTTTGGGAAGTCACGACGGGTGAGGTACTCAACACGCTGATCCATCACAACGAGGCTGTTCTTCACCTGCGATTCGCAAATGGTCTCATGGTCACCTGCTCCAAGGACCGCTCGATTGCAGTGTGGGACATGGCCTCGCCTACTGACATCAGCCTGCGGCGCGTCCTTGTTGGACATCGTGCTGCTGTCAATGTCGTTGACTTTGATGATAAATATATTGTGTCCGCCTCAGGGGACCGCACCATCAAGGTGGGCTAATAAAATGAGTTATTTTGTCAGTCTTAAAATCTAAGTTTTGTTGATGCTTTCATTCAGTTTCAGTGCTTCCACGCTTTCATTACTGCTCATAAATTCAAAATGCTTTTTGTCCAACGTAGGTGTGGAGCACCAGCACCTGTGAGTTTGTGCGCACTCTAAATGGTCACAAGCGGGGGATTGCCTGTTTACAGTATAGAGATCGTCTGGTAGTCAGCGGCTCATCTGACAACACAATCCGGTATGTCTGGCATTCCAGCACTGCTGTCTGAAATTGACTTATTTTGTTTGCAGGAGTTGTCAAATAGGCTAATGTGAGAAATTCTTTTGATCTGATTTGCAATATAAAATAAAAATCCTCAGAATTATACCTTTAATAAGATTGTGACATACTTGATAATTTAAAATATTTGAGTGCATTCACAAATGCGCACTTGTTCATAAATTAGAAAAGGGCCATTTCACAGCTTTTTTCTTCACCTTGTTTGGTTTGTATTTTAAATAGCTGATTTAAAAGAATGTAGCTTTTCTTAAAAATAACAGTAAAAGCAGTCAACATCAGTTTTTTGGGTTTTTTTTTGTAGAAAAACTGGTCCAGTTTTGAGTCAGAATTCATCACATTGAAATGTAGCTGTCCTTTGTTGATCCAGTAGCCATTTACTGGAACTGGAGAACAACTTTGGCGTTATCATGTTTCTCAAATTTGTAGAATTTGAGGGAAATTTGATTCTGGAAAAGTATGAAGTTTGAAACAAGTTTAGGGGAATCCTATAAAGGTCATTCAAGCATATGTAGGGAGCGATAAAAAGACAGATGATCTAAATCAGAACATGTCTCTTTAGAAAGTCCTAACATTTTAAATACAATGACAACTGAAGTAATTTAAGATCATATTTATACTTCTACAGTTGGTGTATTGTTTTAATAAGGTTTTATAAGTAGCAGATTGCCTGAGCATTCCAACCTGAAAACAGACGACATCAGAAGAGCAACTTAAAGCTATCATTTATTATTTAAATGATGAGCTATGTTTTTATGTGTCATTCTTTCATATCTGAGCCATTTAATGGAAGCTATTAAAGTTAATATTGTCTTCTCTTTCTGCAGGTTATGGGACATCGAGTGCGGGGCATGTTTGCGAGTGCTGGAAGGTCACGAGGAGTTGGTGCGCTGCATTCGCTTCGACAACAAAAGGATCGTCAGCGGAGCCTACGATGGGTGAGGTTTTATCAAGACTTTTTTTTTTATTTTTTAGCTGAAACTAGAATTGTTTGCTGACATTTCTGACATATTATTTCTACAGCAAAATAAAAGTGTGGGACCTGCAGGCAGCACTTGACCCACGAGCCCCTGCTAGCACATTATGTCTGCGGACTCTAGTGGTGAGCTGTTCCAATCAGTGTTTTATTTTTGTTTTTTGTTATTTTTTTAAAGCTACTTTCTAAACTAATAACCTACTAAATGGAGCCAAAAGGCAAGTCTTTAAATGCATCTTTAACATAAGTTAAGTTCAAATATTTTTTTTAAAATAAAAAAAATTATTTGGCACTGCTTTCTAAATGGTAGTTTGCACATGCCACCAAGCTGTAATATCCCACTTTTAAGGACTTGTTTAAAATGATTTCATTTATTATGGTCACCCAGAAAAAGGATTTTATGGTCTAATGTAAAACTTGTTTGTATAAAACTTGTAGAAGCAGAGAAAAAAGCAGTTAGAGTGACCCTGTTAGCTGTCACTCTAACGGTTCTCGCACCTCGTTTTTCTGCAGGAGCACTCTGGCCGTGTTTTCCGCCTGCAGTTTGATGAGTTTCAGATCATCAGCAGTTCTCACGACGACACCATTCTGATCTGGGATTTCCTGAACGTCTCACCTAATGGCCAGTCAGAGGGACGATCTCCGTCCCGTACCTACACGTACATTTCTAGATAGCAGGTATCCTGAAAGCATCACTGTTCAATTTCCCCTCTCATGTTATTAGCTTACTGTGTCACTAAATTAGGTCATCATCAAAATCTTTTTCAGTTTTAAGAAAATCAAATGTTTTTTCTATATCCTTATTACACACAAAGTGACAAATTAAACTAACTTAAATTAGTCCGTTTTGATATTCTTGGCTTACAGTTAATGAAAACGTACAAAAAAAAAAAATCTATCACCTTCCAGAAGAAGGATAAGCCAGCAAAAGTAATTGCTAAAGAAGCTGACTATTCAGAGCAATGTATTGTAAGAAAAGCAATGGGAATTTGATAGGGAGGAAAGACTGTCCACGAACAGAAGGAATTGAAGCAACCGTTGGAGGATTGTGAAGCAAAGTCTATTCAAAAAGACTCCCAACTACACCCAGATGTGTCTAGAACATGGGCTTGTACAAGCCTTGCAATAGGCCCACCCAGTCTATTCGCAGTGGTGTCACTATGGTTGGCTAGAACGCTGGTTTGAACACTGGTGGCTTTAAGAGGAACACCAGATCCAGAAATGGAAGTGAAATTACAGCCACTTTTAAAGCAACCTGGGTTTCACATAGCATGGATGCTGTAACCTTTTCCACAAAACATTTCTCTCATAAACCCATGAAAACGAGCCATCTCTGAGCTCCCTCTAGCCATGCATTAATCACAAGTGGATACATTGTTATTCCGCACATCTGTTATTTTTAAAATACAAGCCAGCATGACGGGATGCGTTGTTCAGCATTGAAGTCAACACTGAGCATAAAATCTGTGTCGAGAGTCTCTGCATCTCGGGGGATGAACTCAGTGTAGTAATCCTGTTGTTGGCTGACCAGCGCTCCAAATTTAAATGCTATATCTTACCTCCTTACTCTTCTTGTCAGAAAGGATTTCTGCATCTTGTTCATGGTTGTAAATTCTGCTTTTGGCCGTTTGTACAAATCATACATCATCACTACATCCGTCCATTGACCAGAGAAGGCAGCTTACCCCTGTAGAAGTCAACCAATTCCTGTAAAAAATTGTAATTTTCATTTGCTAAAAGCTTTATCGTCCCAATTAACGTTTAAATAAAGTTGTGAAATATGTTGTCTTTAATTTACTGAAATTTTCAATGATATTGTCATTTCCCCTGATGCACTTCTGTTTTCACAGAGCATCCCTTTATTTGTGCTTCTTCCCCTAGGTGGCGCAATGCATCTCACCCTTTATAGGAGGAAATCCAGGGCTGATTGGCTGATGGGTGCATCTGTTGCGAAAAGGAGCGCATCTTTTTATTTTTTTCCTTCCTCCTTGTCATCTCTCTGTCCATCTCCCACTCAGCCCCCTCCTGCCCGTTCTGACAGACTCTTAAGCTTGTGCTCATTGCCTGCCAGTTCAGCAACGTACATACAGGCCAACACCAATGAGGATTCCCTACTGCAGAATCAACGCAACTCTCCCAAGACGTTCATCTTCTGCTACTAATTTATGTTTTGTAAAGTACACTAATGACAGTATTAATGTCAACCTGGCAAAAACCCACAAGCTCTTTTTTTTTCTTCTTTTTTTTTTTTGGGTCCCCTTGAAGCAAACTTAAAGCAGCTTCTGCTCCTCAGATTTTAACCCCTGCCAAAAACAGGTTTCCACAGATATGGAATTGCTTATAGATATATATTTATATATTACACAGACAAATGCAGACACAGTGGCACAGTTGGACAGAAGATGACTGGAGCTGTGATACGGGAGACAGAGACTCTTTACTCGGCTCTTAAGCAAGAAGGGAAGGATGGGAGATCGAGGGACTGAAAGAGGGAGAAATGTTGGAGAAGGTTTCCCTGCGCCTTCTCACAGAATTATGCTCCGCGTCGTCTCTCTCTCTCTCTCTTTCTCTCTGCACCCAACTCTCCCCGTACCCCACCACTTAGCCTCCCTTTCACAGCCCCTCCCACGAGGTGCACATTCGTTTGGAACAAGGGGGCACACACACACTCTGAACGCGTGTGTTTTTGTGTATTTGGACTTGTGAAAATGGCAGAACAGAGCAGAAGCGTCAGACATGCATGCGAGGTTGCCTTGGATACAGCATCCTGGTACACCTCTGCTTTTTTTCCTCTTTAATTCTTACTTTCTTACTGTTTTTTATTACTGTTATTTTCTAACTTTATTTGAGTATTTTGGTTCTTAGTACAAAGAAAATCATACTAAGCATAGTCCTTTCTCCTGCCACTCTTTCCCTGCCCTTCTCCTCATTCTTTCTACCTACTCCCCCTCCCCACTGTGTTTTTCTGTCCTTCTCACGCCATCTTTCTCTCTCCCATCATCCTAAGTGCTTGCTTTGGTAACGAGAGAAGCTGGAATTCAAGAGCTCAAAATTTAGCTGTAAACGGAGTTGTCTTGTCAAAAATTGTGTTGTATATTAAAATGATTTTTTAAAGAAGAAAATGACCTTATTGTGAATAAAGTACTTGACAGTGGTGGAGTGTTGAGCCAACTGTAACCCTGAATGTCGGCGTGTTCTCACCTGTGTGCAAGTGTGTGTGCAAAGTGTGTGTTTGTGTTATGAGTGGATTTCAGTCATCCTTCCTCTCCATGTGACATACTCAGTAATGTCCCCAGTCAGGAATAGGCATTGGGAAAGACTTAACCTTAGTTTAAGTGTTGACATGGTGAGGACTGCTTCACAGTCCTTAACCTGCTGGTGGTTTTCATCGACTAGATTTCAAGGTTTAAGCTTAAAGAGGAGTATGTCTTGTTTGGGAACCTCTGAGACTTTGCTTTTTGTGGATTACAATGTCCTGTTGTCTTCAAGCCCTAACTTTTAATGTGCATTAGAGTGTACAACAGCCATTTTTGAGCTTTAGCTCCTATAAATCAGTGTCTAAGGTTCTCAAACAGAAAAAGGTGCATTCCCTTTCCAGGTTGTTGGTTGGTCTTTGTCTCAATGGAGGAATTTAAGTGTCTTGAAGTCTTGTCCATGGATAACGGTGGGATGGAGCCAAAGCCTAATCGTGGTCTCGTCAACAGCAATATGGGCACTGTGCCAGACTGTTGTGGTCAAGAAATGGCTACAGCAAAAAGCAAATCTACCAGTCTGTCGTCGTTCCAAACCTCACTTACGATCACATGGATTATGACTGGAAAGCTAAAATCCTACATACAAGTGACTGAAAGGAGCTGCATTCTAAAGGAGGCTGGACTTGACCTATGAATGAAGCTGTGTGAAGTCCTACACATCAAAGAAAAGGCAGTCTGTTGAGGTAAATTTGTGTATCTGATCAGGATTGGTCCTGGACGCTTCCCTCTAAAGGTCTTCCAGGCACATCCCACTGGGAGCTTCGAAACCGTCCAGTATGAGCTGGGCAGAGGGATGTTTGCTTTTCCCTATTTGGATTAGTAACAGCAGCACAACCAGATCTCTGAAAGGCAGAAGAAAATGGATGGATGGAAGTTTTGCTTGAAAAACCCAAACAATCATGCATTTATAATTTGTTCTGTTTCAGGCATTTTACCAAGTGAGAAACCTGATTGTATCAGTTTGGTCTCAATTGAAACGAAATCTAATCTACAGGCCGGTTAGACTCACGAATGAATGGGAAACGTTTGTGTGCCTTTGCGAATCCTAGGCCAAAATTTTTTCCACGTGAAAGAATATTTTCTGACTTTTACCACCAGATGGGAGTATTTACTCATTTTCCTGCTAGAGCACAACCTGTTTTTAAGGCTTTAGCTCTGACAGTTGGGTGGCCAAGTTTGGAGTCTAAACAACCTGTTACAGAGGATCACATACCACATCTTGTAAATGCTGTCAGATTGAGAGATATATTTGAAATGCGGTACATTTTATGGCCGTCTGCATGTACTTTAGTTTTTCTTCTTTCACAATACGTTAGCCCACTCGTTCAATGTGTCTTCTCCAGTCTAAGGGGGTGGCCTGCTGTGAGGGGATGGTCTCTGCTGCTCTGCTTCGGCCAGTATAACTGAATGTTTTAAGATTCAGAGTATAAGTTATGTGGGATACATTTGCACTTGGTGGAGCACTGTTAATATATGATGTGTATATGTGTTGGATATGGGTGTGTGTGCTTCCTCTGGGTCTGTGGGATTTTGGCCCATAATTCCTGCAGCTCTCAGGTCACAGCTCCGTTCTCACGCACATATTTGGCATTCCTTCCCCGACATGATTACCATACACCTTCCACTCTGGGTTTGGCTACGCGGAATATTTCCATCATTCCCGAGTGGAACTGAAGCAACGTTCCAGAAATGAACAACTTACACCAGCAACCCCCCCCCCCCAACCCCCTACTTTACTCCCTTACTCGCTCTTCTTTATCCCACACCCATTTTCTCTTCCACCTCACTGTCTCCTCCTTATACCAACCCCCCCCTTCGGTGCAGATTCCTGTTGCCTTGCAATAGGAATCCTCTGGTGCAACCTTTTTTCCCCCTGAGTCAGCTGTTTGTGTCTGCGGTAGTGATTGGGTCATTTGGCAGTGACATCTCTTCTGTGACCTCCTGCTAAGATCGGGAAGGAAGGGATGGAGGATAAGAGCAGGAGAGATGAGAGGGAAAAAAATGGCTAGAAAACTTCCACTACTCTTCATGCTCTTCTTTTTTGATAATTTGATAAATTAAATAAAGGTGCATTTTTGCAAACTCTGGTTGCTCTGAGAGTTTGATAAATGTTGGCAAAATATTTTCAACAGCATTTAAAGTCTTACTGGCAGAAACCATGTCTTACACTGTAGTTTTCAATTGTTTGAACTTAATTTCAATTTAAAAGCAGCTTTAAGGACATGATCGCTGTCAAATTTCTCAAAACTGCTCCTTTTCAAGCAAAAAAGAATATTCCTACTTCTTGGGTTTTGTCTACTACTGTCATTAAGAACTTTCATGAATCTATTGTGCAGTGATTCTCATTAGCAGGAATGAAGTAGAAAAATTAGGGTATATAGGACTTATGCAAGCACTGCCATAATGTGGTTCTCCTCATAGACTCACTACCTTTGTCACATAGATCTAATTGAAAAAGAGAAAATCAAGATCAATATATTATTGGGTGGACTGTAGGAAATTTATATACTTGTAGTCAGATGTTTACATGCCCTCATCGACATGAATGTCCTATTTGTACTGGGATTTGAATTATGCATTTGAATAGTGCTAATATATATTTTACATTATTCAATACAATGTACAGCCTAAGATATATATATTTTTTAAATGTCAACATTTATACTGAATTTTTTCTTTCACACAAGCTCAAATATATACATTTACCCCAATGACATTTGGGTCCCTTGGCAAAGGTCTTGGCATAATTCTGGCCGAATATTTGACCATTCATCTTATAGGAAATGGCAGATGACCCGGCTTTTAAAAATGGTCCATAAATGTGTTGAAGTCCAATTCCAGAAGATTAATGCGAACATGCATAATCCATTCTGACGAGTTGTGATGTTTCGTATCATTGTCGTACTGAAACACAAAATTGTGTCCAATTTTCAGCTACTTAGCTGTCGATCGGAGGTGATGTTGATGAATTTGGTGGTGATCGTTTTTAGTTATTCAACCTGCTTCATGCCATGCACAAGTACCCATGGAAGGGAAACAGATGGTTTCCATGATACTACCACCACCATGCTTGACACTGGATACATTGTTGTTGGGGTTTGGAAGCCTTACATTGATTCCTCTAAACATACAGTTTATCATCGTGACCAAACAGCTCGATTTTCAACTTTTCTCCAGAAGGCAATTCACTGCAGCTATGTGGGCAGCTGTTGATTTCAGTCATATTTGATGGTATTGATTTTGGAGCAAGTATTTCTTTCTTGGCAGACCCGTTCAAAATCTATAATGATGTAGAACTCACTGTGGACAGTCAACTTGAGTTTCAGGACATTAAATTTCATTATGGCCCTGGTGGTTCCTGGGTTGTTTTGAATGGCCCAAGCAACTTCATTTAAACTCGGGGCAATATTTGAGTTCAACTGCTTGGAAAAATGGACACAGCTGTCCACACTATGAACCCAAATACTTCACAACTGATTTTGGAATGGATAAAGTAGGAAAACCTTAAGCTTCTTGAATGGGCCTTCCCTCAACCATAAGAGGGCAATCAGCCAGCCAAAGTTGAGGCTACAAAAAGCATATGAAACATTTAACCATATTTTAGATTGGATATGTAAGTTCATTTGAGCCTGGGTGCATCATAGTTAATCCATAATAAATTTCAGCTTTTTCGCCCAACTCTTGTTTTTAAAAATCACTAAAGTTTCATAATCTTTACAACCTTGGAAAAAAACAAGTCAAATACATCACACAAACCTCAAAATATTCCATGAAGCCCACGATGAGAGATTTTAAACCGACAAGAATGGTAAAAAGTAATGATGTTTACTATATTTTTGCACTACACAACCATTTTGTTTATTATAATGCCATTTTATATGTTTAATTTTGAAAGTTATGACTGAAAGGCTAGAAGAGGAAGAATTGTTTGGGTCAACGTCACCTCGCCCCCTCCTTAAAAAAAAACCTAGAAAAGCGACCACACCAACAATAAATTAATGAATGAAGCTAGACGATGGATGGCAACTTGGTTTAAAAAAATGCTTGCAAATTAGTTGTGTTGGCATGAAATGATAAAGTGATGAAGCTGCTTAAAAGAAACTGGGAGACTTTTGAAATGTTTCTGAAAGGTTTACTGAGTCAAGAAAGACTGCTGCACACAGAGCTGAAATAAATAAATGAAATAATTTTATCGTAATAATTATAGTAACCATCATAGTAAGATTGCTTATTTACGTTTCTGTCTTTCTTTAATATATAATATATATATTTATACTTTCAATAAATTGTTCCCTTTAATTTTTCTTCCCTTGTGTGTATGCATGAGACTTTGGATATCCCACTGAATGTCCTGGTAGCAGCACTCTGTATCCACGGTATCTCACAGGAGCATCATCCCCTGGGTCGTTTCTATAGCGATGCTATTAGAGAAGGCACACTCCCCACTGGGCTTAGCCAAGCACTCATCACCTTCTGCACCTTAAAGCTGTGGATGTAGTGTCCTCGGGGGAAGCAAAGAAAGAGGAGGAATCATAAAGAAAGTCTCCAGTTGTCTTTGGTTGCAGTTGGTTTGGTTTGCAGTGAGTTGTTGGCAGAATTTGGTGCAGCTTGGTTTATTAAGTACATTCCAGTTCTTAAAGCTTCGGTCCCTGCATCGAGATGTCCTGGGACAGCACGGTCCATTTCCAGAACCTCTTGTGATTTTTTATCTCCAAGCACTCATGCAATACACATTTCCTTGTCAGCCTCTCAAGAACATGCATATATTCAGTGTCATTCACTCTAATATTTCTTCATTCATCCTTTATTTCCTGCCTTTTGCCCAACAGTCCCACAGGTTCCCACCAGTTTAGTAGTGAGACAGATAAGTGCGTCACATGTCAACAGTTCATTAAATGTCCTCTGGATCTGTGCGGATCACTATCTCTGTATCCTTTAGAACATTTTCATGTCCCAATTTTCCCTTTGTTATAGGCTAAGCACTCATTGTCTTGTTCAGCTAGTCTTTCCCCAGCTATACTTTCTCTGTATGGTCCAGTTACAATCCCACACTTGACATAGTCCACGTGGACTCCAGACAGGATTAGGGTTGGGATGTGGTTTATGTGGTTCTGGATTCAAGGCCTTTGTTGTGCCTTGGACTTCAACTGACCTTAAGGCTCTCTGTCACTCTTTCTGAGTTTCCAGCGTTACTGGAGATACAGTCCAGTTGGTCCAAGGAAACAAAAGGTTAGCAAAATTGTGACTAACCAGGTGCTATGAGTGTTGATTTAGGATTCTTAAAGCTGAACCCCATTAATGATTCATTGGGTTTCTGGTCAATATTTGTCCCATCAAAGGGATAGACGATCAGTCGAGTGCAACAGAAGAGATGACTGGGTTAGCCATTTGGAGGCTCAGGGTGAGGCTTGTGCTCCTCAAAACTGTGGGTGCTAGCGTTAGCCACTACTAGCGTGTCCCAGTGGTGCGGACCCTTTTGACCCGCTTGCTGATGGTAGTAAAACGGAAGGGTGTGGTGAGGTCAGGCTGTTCCCCTGGCGGAAAGCGTTTCATAAAGTGTACGTCCTGCTGGTTGGGGAGCGTGTGGGGTCCCCGGCGAGGACGCCCCCTTTTTGTGAAGCCAACATACCAGCCCGTGTAGCGCGCAGACATCAGAGCTGTGTAATGGTTTTCCAGGACCATTTCCACAAAGACGCAGTCAGCGCTTCGGTTACTGGCCTTCTGAGAAAGAGCAGAAAAACCACAGGTATATACACAATGGCATAAAGTGAGACCTGTGAGGAAGTTTGGAGACATTGTTTTATTAACACATTTGAATAAGACAACTCCTCACCTTTCCCACCAGCTTCCCGCGTCGATTCATGCAAAGGTAGAAGTTGGTTTCTTTGCCTCGGATTCTCACCTGGCTACCAAAGGTGTCTGCCTCCACTACAAGCTGGGCTTATTAAGGGACAGACAGAGAAACAGACAGACATTAGAGATGAATGTGTGTGGAAAAATTCTGCATGAACCTCTTTGTTAATAGGCTATAGATTTCCAATGTTTGTTCATTTAATCTGACAGATATGATAAACCCAAAACCTTTTGATCTCCTTTTGTTCAGGGCTTCCTGTGATCTATTACAATAGCAAAAATCTGAACTTAACTGACATCCAAAGTAAAAAAGGTTCACACCCTAAAACAGAGTCTTCAGTCTCTCTATATAACTGGAACATTTGTCTCATTACAACCGCAGACTGGAATGGTGTGTTAAAGGTGACATGCATTGTTAATTCTCCGCCACAGATGAGGTTTTCCACATAGGTCAAGTCTTTATTATGGGTTCATCTGGCCAGAGTACCCCCTTTGGTGTGTTTGCTGTTTCCTCTTAAGATGAAAAACAATCATTAGGGCTTCTAATGGCCTTTCAACAATGGCTTTCTTCTTGCCACTCATCCATAAGGACCAGATTGGTGGAGTTCACAACTAATAGTTGTCCTAACAACAGATTTTCTCACCTGAGCAGTGGATCTCTGCAGATTCTCAAGAGTCACTACGGACCTCATGGGCTTTTCTGATTAATGCTCTCATTATCTGGACTGTGATTTTAACATACATTCAGGTGAACTCTGTAAATGGTTTAGGTGACTTCTGAAGTTCAACACTTACACCAGATTTTATTTAGAGGATTAAACTGGGTTGAATACGCATGTCCCTTTTATAAATCTTAATTTGCAAAACTTTTGAAAATCCTGTATGCTTTTATTTACAAATTGCACTGGTCTATCACATAAAATCTCACTGAAATATAATAAATTTTGTCTTTTTGTAAAGACAGTCAAATGATCCAATCCAATTTTATTCATAAAGCACCTTGAAAACCTCAGTGTACCGAAGTGCTGCACAGAAAAACAAAAACAGAATAAAATACAAACAATCAAAAATACATAAAGCAGCCATGTGAGTAAAATAATTAAGAATAAAAAAAAGATGACAAAATAAATAATACGTTCAACATCTCACATGGTGTCAATAGCCTGGAAAAAAGATGAGTTTTAATCAGCTAACATTAAATTTAAACCAGTCAAAGCATTTTCTCTGGGTCACAGTATGGAGATTCATAGCTCCTATTACCTGTACAATACATCTCAAGCAGATGTGAATGTCTCTGGCAGGACAGATAGCTATTAGAGCAGGTTGATCACACATATGGATGTGAGAACTCTGACTGCACATGAGCCTTGAGAAAAATAAAAAGATAACAGCCGAGAAAAAAGGCAGCCAAGGGGAGCCGGAGAACACTCAGTCTGAGTGCCTGTGATCCTGTTGTTTTAAGGCGTGTGCGTGTGCTCCTGTGCCCTTTGTGTTTTTGTGTGCAGGTGCACAACGTGGGTTCAACCTTCCAGGCAGCAGGCTGCTGCTTCACTAACTACACACCTTTAGAGAGTGTTTGTGCCTGTTTAAAAATAAATCCTAAAATGGTTCCTACATGACCTTAGTCAACAAAGGGGTCAGCAGAAATCAATACCTCCCTCCCTCTTGCCCCCTCCATGTCTCTTCCCCCAACTGTCTTCTCATCTCCCTTCTGCTCTTACTCTTCATCTTTGTACTGTCATACACTTTTTTTCAGATTTATTCTCTGTGCCTGTAGTTCGGAAGCAGAAATTACTGGTCTAATTGTTGGTTGGTTTTTAGTCATGTCATATTTTAAATGTTCATATAAAAACAGGTGCATCTCTGAATGTGTTGTACCTGGGGCTAAACGGACAGATATTTGACCCAAAATTAATAGAAAGGATGTGCCAACATACAGAATTACGAAGCTTTATGGAAAGGCTTAATTGATTCTGTGCTGTTTAAGAATGGTTTAGCCATCATTACACATCTAGCAGGAGGGATGAAGGATGTTGGGGGATGGACAGAGAAAGTGTCAGACGATAGATGGAGGGAGGGAAAGGAAGCCTGCTGTTTAAAATCCAGAGGAGACAACAGGAAGGATGAAAAATCAATGGTTGGATCAATGAAAGAGATGAGTTTTCTAACACTCGGTCCGATGCTCTATCTGAGCATCGATGCTAGGCTTCCTCCTTTATCTCACACTTTTTTTCTTTCGTGACACCTTTTCTCTCTGTGTCTTCTCTCTTGTGAATCACTGAGTCTGCAGCCAGTCAATGTGGTCTTTGTGCTCCCAAGACAAGCTTCACTGCCCCTTTGTCAAAGCCACGGAAGGCCTGCATGTGTGCTTTTATGTGCATCTCCAATGATGCATGGGTCTGGTCAACTTTTAAGCCTTTGTTCTTCTTACAGTGACTCACTAAAGTATGCACAGCCCTTGAACTTTTTCACAATTTGTCACATTACAAACAAAACCCTCAATGTATTTTTATGGGATTTTATGTGGCAGACTAACACAAAGTAGTGCATCTTTGGAAAGTATAAGGAAAATTAAAATTTGGTAATATAAATCAAAATAATAGTGTGGCATGCATGTGTATTCAGCCTCTTTCTTGAGTAGGTACTTTGTAAAATCACCTTTTATTTAATATCAAGTCTTTTGGGGAATGTCTCTGCCAGCTTGCACATCTGAAGAGTGATAATTTTGCAAGATAGATTGTATAGGTTAAATGAATATTTTCTTCAGCAATTTCCAAGCCTTTGGTATGTCTGGGCTAATCTGAGATATGGTTATGCTTTGATCTGAACCAGCTCTGGCTATCGTGGGAGGTTCAATCTCAACCCCTATCTATCTCAAGTCTCTTACAGCCTCCAACAAGTTTTTTGTTGCAAGGTTGTCTTGTGTTTAGCTTCTGGTTTTGAATGATGGACTCAACAGTGTTCTGTGAGTCGCTTAAATGTGATGATATTGTTTTGTATTCATAACTCTGCTTTAAAATTATCTGTAGCCTGCAATGCTGCTTAGTCTTCATGATGCTGTTTGTTCATTGTTCTACTACGGACCTCAGGATGAGGAAAGGAAAGGAAACTGCAAGTCCACTTGTTTTTACATCAAAACTGATTTTTACTTGGTGTTGTTCTGTCAGTAAAAATATGTAAAAGAAATAATAAAAAATTAGGTTTCAACATAGCAAAATCTTCAAAAGGTGTGAATACTTTGCAAGGCAGTCTGCATGTGCAAATAGGACATGAGCACATTTAGTAGTTAAGTGCTACTACTCTGCTTTTCACTGTACGTTTGTGTTTGTGTCTTACCATATTTGTCTCCATCTTCTCCCTTGGCACTGATCCTGCGTCCCAACACCTGGACATGCTTGCCGCTCGTACGGCTGTAGAGCTGGTAGACTCTGTGATGTCTCCGACTCATGGTGTCTCGCACCTGCGTCTGGTTCTCCACATGCACACTGAAGTTGACTCCATCTACGCCAAGTACCTGCTGGAACACCCACAAGCACATCCACAGTTTGGCAGAGAATTGTGAAGGTGTTTGAAGAACTATGCATAAAATCAATATACAAAACGTCTTTCACACTACACAATCGCTCCTTTGTGATGCATGCTGTCTCTCACCTGCAATGGATTGCACATCACCAGTAACATCTGGATACATCTGGAAAAAGTAGAGACAGTGAGTTAAGAAATATAAAATTTTGGAAGATTAGGCCATTACACCATCATTTCCATTTCTTTCTTCCTCTGTTCTCTCTGTTCAACATCTCATTTCCTTCTCGGGTGATTACTCACACTCCTGGGCGTGAGACTGGCACAGCGACTTGACATACGGACCGGCAGATGTCCAGGAATCGAAAGACAGACAACACCCAGAGCAGTGTTTACGGTAACGCTACCAGCCTCCTGTCCGAGCCCCACTTTCTGACCCATCTGTGACTTTTGCCCTTCCAAAAATCTGGCCTGCAAATGACCCGACTGGACCAACAACGACATGGCAAACATACCAAGACGAGTAGAACACGTTTTTGGTTCGGACAACTAAGGAAACGGGTTGGCTCATTTGGCCGCTTGTGTATGTAGACAGCTGTGCTGGACTACAGGTGTTCATTCAGCTGTGATGTGGCTTTCGAGAGCGGTGGATTGTGGTTACATTTGGAGATGCTTGAAATATGTGCGAACAAGAGCTAAGACGTGGAAAAATGATTTATGGTGGCATGGTACAAAATCTTTTGTTTTGTCTACCTGAAGCCTATTAGTTGTCCGACTAGTTAAAGTTTTTTAATTATTACAGGAGAAACAGCTGGTTATGCTTATAATTAAAATTCTTCTCACTTTCTTGCCTAATTGACATGTAGACCTTGACCTTGAATGTATCGCATGTTATTTACAGCTTTTGTAAGGGAGTGATTGTGTTGCAAAATCTCCTTTGGCAGTCCTTGAGCAGCTCTGAATTAGTGGCTGAACACTTGATGGAGTTCAAAACCAAGTGTGTGGGCTGAAAAGCAATTCTATGAATTTTGTCTTTCCCCACCTCATCTTTTGCTATCTCTCTGCATGCTTCTTCTCTCTCTTTCTCTCTGGCTCGCAGTCCTCCCTGTTGCTCGCCGAGTTTATCTCTCCCTCCCCGTCATTTCTCTCCGCTCTACCTTTCTCCTATCAACCCCCCCTGCCTCCAATCTTTCTTTATGTTTAGGGTTAGCAAGGGTGACTCCTCCACACTGTCATGGGTACGCACAAAGATGTGCAGATGTGTGCAGGGTGAATATGTGTATACAGGAGGGGCAGACAGCTGACAGCTGGGCCTAAGCAAAGACATGCTGAGAGAGGCAGATAGCAAAATGAAGAGGAAAGGTAGGCCGAGAGGTACGCAGCGGCCCAGGCTGAGAGAAGGGCTGTGGAAGATAATGTGAGAGTAAATAGAGGAGAGATGAAGCTGAAGAGGGCTGATGGGAGAGTGGAGATAACATCTGAAAGAACAGGCAGATGTACTAAGGTGAGGCAGGGGAGATGGGGTCAAAAAACACTGAGGTTACACATCTGAAAGCAAAAGGGAGAAAACCAAGCAAATTAATGACAGAGGTGAAACCGCAAAGTGCAAAGCGAGACAAGAAGACAAAGGGGCAAATAGTGGAAGTGGAAGGGGTTTAACATGTGCTTAGTGTTGCGTAACATGTCTCTGTGTCCTGCCTCGTACAAATATACCATCATAGCCATCTTGTTTCCCTCTATTTTTCTCTCTTCTGTCTCATAAGACTCCATAGCCGGTGTTGTTGGCTCGCTCCAGAGTTGTCCTAATAGATGCAGACATCCTGGGAAATGCAGCGGAGCATTGGCCCTCACTTTTTGCCTGTGCAGCCGAAAAAACCAGAGCGCCTGTGCATTGTGAGGACTCTCAGCTGTTAAAACACCACGGCTGCACCACTGCCGAGGACGCTGTAGGAAAAGTGCCTCTGCACTGGATTCCCCCGCTCCCACAAAAACCACAGACACTCCATATTATGCCAGCTACAGAGAGAAGGAGAAGGAGAGAGGAAAGAGAGAGATGGGATCAGCCGGCAGTGGGGGGAGGGATGAGAAAAATGAGAAAATAAGAGAGTGCAGAGTAAAAAAATTCAAGAGGAATAAGGACAGAAAGAGGTAGGGGAGAAAGAGGGAAAGCCCAATGTGCCCGGGCCCACTGCCAAAACAAGCAGCCATCTGACATCATAAACCTACATCCCAGCAGATCAACCATATGGAGGCTGCGGTTAGGAGAGTAGGCCTCAGCGCTGTAGACTGGGCACTAGCGTGGAGAAGAGTGGTTGACCTGTGGGACTCGGCACAGAGTGGCGGTTTCAGCCGTGTGTAGCAGTGGTTTACGTGGTACGCCAAAGTTGGAGCAGTGGGCTTTGGCAAAGTTCAAAAGTTTCAAATGTGCTGCAAGCAGACCCCGTTTTAGAGTTTTGCTTAGACCTGTGGGGATATGAGTAGCATTCGAGGCTGATGACGCAGCAGAAGTTTGAGCAAGTCACAGAAATTAACAGGTTGTTTAGACCAAACTGAAAAGCTGTGATCAAGAGGATTAAACAGCGTCTGGAGGATGAAAAGTGGCTGTGGTAATACCGGTAAGTGAGATGGAAATTAATAAAAAAGATGATTGGGAGAGCAGCAGACTAAACACAGAGAGTGTCTCTTTGGATGCCGCCAGGGGCATCGTCATTCATCAGTTATTAATTTATACTTCTTTTAATCTTAGAAGGTATCAGTGGGGGGAAAAAAATAAATTGTATGGGCAAGAAAAGAAGACAGATGTAGCCACTTAGGTGAGAGGAAGGCACGGAGACACAAACGGCAGCACACACCCTGTCCAGGTTGTGTAAGGAATGAAAAGTATCTAAAGATGACTGCCATCTGGGAGACGAACAGCCGACACAAAGGAAGAAAAATAAACCCCCTGACTTTTGAGTAGGAACATCTCAAATGTGCACCCCTCCACACCCTCCCTGGTTCTGCATCCTCCTTCCATATATTTGCTCTTGGCTCTATAATTTAGCTGTCCTACAGATAAAACCTGTGTTTTTTTTTATGTAACTTTTAAAATATTCCAAACCGGGGGAAAACACACTTGTTGAATAAAAAGGAAAATTGATCCATTTTGAGCCTGGCCATCCCCAAAGTGAGGGCAGATGGTGATGAAGATGTTTATGGCAGGTTTTATGAGCAACAAGGCCCTGACTCTGACCCAATGGTCCCTGAACTGTCAGCCAATCAAAACAGACCC
Organism: Xiphophorus hellerii; assembly: GCF_003331165.1. Taxonomy (NCBI): domain Eukaryota; kingdom Metazoa; phylum Chordata; class Actinopteri; order Cyprinodontiformes; family Poeciliidae; genus Xiphophorus; species Xiphophorus hellerii. The sequence goes on along the minus strand of NC_045694.1, from coordinate 17,148,896 downwards.
TTGCACTCCTATGTCTTCTGTGGAGTAATGTAACCCTTAGACATTACAACCCTCATCTTCATCTGTTGCCCTGACCCTCCTAAGACCTTTATCCAGAGCAATAGAATCCGAGCAAAGAAATTAGATGAAAAGTGACTTACAAGACGGTCAACGTGGAAAGAAGGGACCACATTGCTTCCCCCCTCCACTATGGAACTTGGCCCAGAGACGGTCTCCTCGCTCGGTCTGAGCCAGTCCGACAGTCCGGAGATTCTCCCTTCACACTGTGAACCTGATGGATGCTGTCCAGAGTCAAAGAGTCAGTTGTCACTCCTGTTGGCATCGGCGGCAGCGGCGTGCTCCGGTCCTCCCGGTGTGGATGGCACAGACGAGACGGCGTGAGTGATGACCGCCGGGCAACCTTTAACAGCCGTCCTGACCGGTGGTGGGACAGATGGGCGGGGGCAGCAAATGGGCTGCGCGTTCCCGACAGAAAGCGGAACAGGTGAAAGCGCGTTCACGTGTTACAAATTGCCTGCACCGATCGACCTAGCTGACCCCCAGGAACAGATGCGTAATCCAGTGCGTAAAAGTTTTCGGCGCTGCAGGAAAAAAAAAAAAAGCAATAAAAAAAAAGTGAAAAAACCGAACTCGCTGAGATCCACAGACGGGAGTAGAGGCAGGTTTAATCCAAGCTGTGCGGGTTCTGGAGCTCTTGCAGGCGGGTTTCCTGGGCTGGCGGCTGGAGCAAACTGCGACCTGGATGATGGGGCTCTGCGGGCGCAGGGTAATGCAATGCGAACTCGGTCATCTCTGCGCCTCCACGCAGCGGGTCTGGAGCTCAGGTGACACCCGCTAACGGTGTTCCAGGAAGACGTTGATAAGGTCCCGGAGCGATCCAGCTCAGATGGAAGAATATGGGCAGTCCTGAATTAGGGGGGTAATAGAAGGGAAAGAAAGATGATGGAGGAAGGAGGTGGCTGGAGATGATGGGAGCAGCTGCGACTGGGTGGCAGAGTCAGCCACCCGCGACACGGCGAGGAAATGACATGCCGCACTTTGCACCTGATTTTTCCGGACTCTCCCCCCCCCCACCCCCGCGGCTCTACTCAACCGCTGGTTACCACTTGGCTGCAGCAGTCCCCTCTGCGCCCTCTCAACACAATACCTGCCAAAACACAGCACGATGACATCACCTTCAAAATGTTTGGAGGGGGGGGGGAATGCAATACGATCTTCTTATTTATTTATTTATTTAAAAAAAAAAACGCAGAAAAGTTTAGGGCAGTTTCACTGACAGTGTGTTGGGGGGTGAAACACCAAAGTCTCTGCAGCGTTCCAAGAGAAATGGGAACTCTGGGCTGCAAAAAGAAGCGGTGGAGTGAAACTCACCAGCTTGTGAAGAATAAAAGTTAAAGGCAGAAGGTGTTTACTCAGTCATGCTGACAGACCGACACCCCCAGAACAGAGCAAAACCTTACACTCCGCTGCTCTCCCATGTCTCTGCCTCCCTGTTTCATTCAGACACCAGAGGGGAAAAACGCGAGAGAACGCAAAAAGAATCCAGCCGTGCGCTTTTATCCACTTCACTGGTATTATGCAGATCCTTCTTCTTTTCAAAAATAAAAAGGTTTCTTGCCTTTCTCTCCCTGTCTGTTTTTTTTTTGTTTTTTTTAAAATAGCTCTTCTTGAAGGGGGGCTGCACAGGAGAGGCGCGTCGGCAGGCACAGACCTCACTCCAAGAAAAACCAGAACAAGATTTTAACAGACGCTGATCAATCCTCCCTCCTTCCCGCCTCTCCTCCCTCCTTCTCCCTCTCTATCTCTCCTTCTCTCTCACTCACATGCACACAAGCGCACACTTATTGGATCAAAATGGGATTAGTTGGTCGCTATGCGATGCTGACCAAACTTCCAATGCAAAAATATCAGTTTTAAGAAGAGTTGGCCTCAGCACGAAACGCATCTGCGAATAAAGGAGAGACAGATTCACCATTTCGATGCAAACTAACTTTAAGATTTTGCTTTACTTCTGTGTTTGTGTGCTCGAGGTAATTTCTCAAACAAGCAAAATGCGCTGGAAACAATGAGGATGATGTCATGGCTCTAGAGTAATTCACATCCCAGAGAAAACAAAACAAACAAACAAACAAGAAAAAAAACTATCAAATTGTGTTTCGGCATAAATAGGTTCTGGAGTGAATTCAGCCACAGAGAAGCTATGGAAATGTTTCCTGAAAAAAAAAAAAAAAAGATGTTCAGTCAGGTGAACATTTGCAATGAAACGTAGCGAAGTTCTTGGTTATCTCTAAAGATAACCTCGCCCTCGCACCCGGAATCAGGACTGAAAATGGAAAGTGCAGAGGCAGTGCGCCCCCCTTTCTCTCCTCTCTTTCTTTCTCTTTCTCTCTCTCACACACACACACCCACCCCACCTCCCCACCCCCCACACACACCCACCCTTCAAGTGATGTATTTTGACTCCCCGTTTCATAACTTTTAAGTTAAACCTTAAGAGGATAAAATGAAAAGGAGAATGAAAGACAGTCGGGAGGGCGGTATGTAAGCACGGACACCGATCCAAAACGAACATTTCTCAGGGATTTCGGCAGCAACGCCCGCTCTGCGCTCCCAAAACTCCCTCTCACCGCCACACAACCGCAGACGGTCAGCCAAGCCAACACAGCACTCCTGCCATACCTTTCATTCACACACGCACACACACACCCACACACACTTTTGCTCTCTATTATTTCCCTATGTATTTCAGTTGTGAGTGAGCGTGAATGATAGAGGTGGGAGGATGTTGTCCCCCTGTATTAGCGACAGCTGTATCAGTACCAAGTGAAGGCTTTTCAACAATGTATTTTCAGTCAAATCGTACAACCATAACACACACGCACGCAGAGAAAGAGAGAGAGAGAGACTTCGGGAACTGAACAAAGTTGAGCAGGGTAGGGGTGCTGTGGTTGAAAGCCTTTCCAGTCATGCACTATAGACAAGGCATTGGCCTTCTTTCATAGCCTACTATTGGCTCTCTTCATCGTTGCACCTGTGTCCGAGTGCTGTTTTCTCTCTGTCTGCTCACCACAATGCTGCAAAGGGACATGAGTGTAAATGTTGTGGAGAGCATTTTGTACCGCAGTCTGGTGATGAGGTATGGGCCTGTCTGGTATTCTTAAGACGAAAAGGTTCATCACATTGGCTTATGGCATTGGTTTGACCAATATTCACTGGAGAGTCTTTAGTTACAAAACTGCTAAAAATATGTGGATTGTTTATCATTTCTAACAAACTGTGTTTAGTGATGATGAACATTTACACACGCACACCCCCACCTATTAATACCCACACATTGCCACTTTGTATGTTACATCGACTCTTTCTCACATAGTTGAAGAAACCTTGACTGCCCCGTGGCAGCCATTCGGGGGGTGGCTAAATGCTTGCTCTCACAAAGCGCCGCCTTTTTCCACAAAGTTTCTCCCTGGAGCAGCAGTCTCCACCTTTCCAACTCAGCTCCATTAGACTAGTGGCAGCAGCAATTGCCAAACACCTACCGTAGTTGAATTGCACATCAGTAAACATCATAATGGAGGAGCATTCCTTTTAAGTCATGATTTTATCTACAGCATATTTTAATAACAACTGAAGGTAGCATAGTTACTTGATTGTGCTATAATATCGCTCTATGTGCCTGGAAAATATATGATACTTCTCCCCCCTCCCCATTACTTTGTAGTTACACCCCATTTTCTACTTTCTATGCATCACTAGACATCTTAGAACATACACCTTGCTAGTGTTGGACTGGACAACTCCCCATCCCCCCTCATTGCAGAATGAGATTTGATACTGATTTTACAGGGTGTCCATGCATAATGCAGATCTTCTGTTCCACCACATCCCAAAGGTGGCCTTTTGGATTGATTTTTGGCGATTGTGGAGGCCATTGGAGTACTGAGAACTCACGATGTTCATACGCCAGTCTGAAAGGGTTTGAATCTTGTGACATGGTACATTATGCTGTTGAAACTCGCTACTAGTAGTCACAAAGCAGTTGACACAGTCAGCAGCAGCACTGAGGTAGGTTGTGGTGTTAAGTTGGTGCTAAGGCTCTCCCAAGAAAATTGCCATTGCACCATTACACCACCCCCAGACTGAAATGTTAATAAAAGGAAGGATACATGCTATTCATCGTGTTTACATCAACCTCTCAACTTGCCATCTGAATGCCACAGGTGAAATCATCAGACCAGACGGTGTTGTCCCCACAGCTGCTGCTTATTGAATATTTTCTATCCTTCTTTCTTGGGCTTATTCTATGTTAGCCCAAGAAACGGTTGTGTGAAACTTCCTGTAAACCGAATTCTGGCACGAATAACCATGCAACATCAGTTTGAACTTCAAAAAAGTATCTTCACCACTTGTAGATATTTAAATGCATTAAGTTGCTGCCATGTGATTGGCTAATTTGCTAGTTATGTTAACGAGCATAACTAGTTCCCAATAAGGCGGCCAATCAGTGTTTTTTAATCCCAAATTACTTTTATAAAATTTGACAGATTTTTACCCCTGAATCAACAAACCTCTATATAACCTGCTGCCGGTGTAGACTATAGCAGAAGCCACATGACATACTAGAAAGGTACAAAATACAGAGTGAGCGAAATGAACATCACCTAATTACATTGAGGTAGTTCTAGATGCTTTCCTTTTTAAAGGCAGATTTGTGTCTAACCTATATAAAACTATCAATGCCTCTTGTTCTCTCTGTTTTTGCCAACACATCTCCCTTTCTTTCACTTATTTTCTGTCTGCTCTTTTGTCTTGTTAATCTGGCTTTCTTTCCAGATCTGCCCCTCCCACACACACACCCGTTCGGATTGAGCATATCGATTGCTCATGTCTTTTGCTCTGCAGCTCTTCCCTATTGATCCTCAGCAATAAGGCACACACCCACACATACCAGGCACAAACCTCCTTGCATTCACTGATCTCCCCCTTTCCATTTCTCCCAACAAGGCCTTTCTTTCAGGTACCCTAACTTTGCCACACAATTGATTCATAAATTGCCTTACCTTGTGAACTCACATAAAGTTACAGGATACTGTAGATTATTTAGCATACGCCCCTAGTGTGTAGATCTGTCTCGGTAGTGACAGACATTGTGCCTTTGTGTTTCTTGCTAGACTCCTTAAAGTGAAAGAGACCCGTGTGTGTCTGTAGCAGTTAGCATCTCTCGTAGGTCTAGGCAGGGTTCTCTTTTTCTCTTTCTTCATACTTCTTTCTGTTTGACTCAGCCTGCAGCCTTCTTCATCCTGGGAGCTGGGTCAATATTACCATTCTGTTTAGCAATTAACATCGATCAGTTCTTGTCAATATCGTCAGCACCCAGACAAAGACCCAGGGTGCACTGCGTGTGCGCACTCTTTCTCTATTAGAGCTCAACAAATCCCCAAACAGCACTCTCATTAAATGAGGGCATCATGGCCTGACCCAAAGGTCACCATGCGTGACTCTCTGTTCTGGGTGACTGGAGTACAACCTAATGCAGAGCCCGGAGTGTTCTGAACTGCGGGCCAGTTGTTGATTCATTAATGCAGTTGTGCATGGAAGTGTGGAGGTGTGCGTAAGATGTCAAGTGTAGAAACGGCTTGGCTTGGGTTTTTTTTGTACACAAGCTGGCCAACAGATAACAATACACCCCTGCTGTTAACTCTGTGTTTGAAATGCTGAAAACTTTAAACAGTCTGAATGCAATCCATCATCCCGATAACACACTGTTCAGATTTGGAGCTTTCAGATATGTCGAGTGCAGTTGATTGTGTCCAATTAGGTTTGTGTATGAGGCGTGAGCCGTATATGCTCGGATGGGAGGGTTGGCCTGTGATTATGCAAGATCTGTGGAGAGAGAGTGAATCTTGTGGCTTTGATTAATACCTGCAGACATGGGCCCTAAACTTCTCATCAGATGTTGAGATGTCAGCCTAACATTGGTATCTGGAATAGATATCCACACTCCGTTAATCATGGGCCAAGTTTAAACTGTTCCCCAATGTGTAAATGTATGAGACACTTAATAAAGGCCCTTTGATGACAGAGGGGCCCCATGCAAAGTTAAGGAATGTGTACAGTGTGCTTGGCTTTGAAATAAGAACCTGTTTGCCACTTGTTCGCGTCTGCAAGATGAGAGAATCAACAGCTGCAGTCAAGTGAGACCAGGAATTAATTAGCAGAGAGCAACAGTGAGCCTCGGCTGAGATGAATAGAAAAGCAAAATATTGTTTTTATTAGCGGCGATGTTGGTGGTGCACAGCCTGCTCCCTTCTCTCTCCCTTTGCAAGATTAATCCAGCGAATATGAACGTTTGCTCGGCTTCATCCTGGAATCCGTTGCAGCTGTTGTCTCTATACATAGCCCAACTAAAGCACTGGAATAACTTTACTTTGACACTTTTAGGTTAGAGGATTTGATGCAGCTTTGGAAACAAGTCAGGGTAATTATTCAAGCAATCTCACTTGTGCCAAACTTTGGTCATTTGGAGGAGATAATGCCTACACAGTTGATCCCCTCAATCAACACCTTCCTTTTTAGCAGCAAACATTTCAAAACTTATTTATTTTGTGATTTAAGACGCTTATTGTCACTGTTGTGGGTGAGGTCTAATAAAATGCTCAATAATACCAAACATCTGCTCCTTTCATATAAACCAATGCGCAGAAAACATCCAATAATACATAAAATCCAGCGGCAACACTGTCTCATCCCTGCCTCTGGGCCATCTGGCAGGACTTGTTTGTTGGAAGCTTGGACATTTTGCATCGATGAAGCGGTATGCTAAAATCATAAAGACATCAACCTTGGAAGGCACCATCTTTGTGCACCTGGTTCATAAATTATTCTCTTCAAGAACTCATGACAGGACCTTGTGGCCAGAGCCAACTATTCAAGAACATCCCTGCAGAGTTAAAGCAGACACAGACATGAATTTCATAAACAACAGGGACAGTCTGAGTAATATATTTGACATTTAGCTGTACAAAACTGAAGACAGATGCAACAACACTATGGCGTAAACACAGCTAAACCTGCATGATGTAGATTAAAAGCAGGCGTGACGCTGCATGCTGCTTGACACTGATTGGTGGGAAACATTTGTGGAGCTCTGAGAGTGTGTATAAGTTAATTGCTTTTGACCAATGAGGTTGTACATAAATATGCAATGTTCAGCAAGTGGATGGATGTTTGTTTAATTATGGTCCTTGTGGTTGTGTGTGTTTGGTTGAGAGTGTGTGTCATGACCCTCAGTGACAGACTGTGTACAGCTGAGTGTGGGATTTGTGGCTCCAGCGTGAATGGTTGCTGCCTGGGTATATGCAGAGGTTTTGTCAACAGGGGTGTCTACCCAGTTAGGCTTTGTGTTTTGTGTGTATGTGAGACTGTTATCCTGTCACGTTCAATGCACTGTGATGTGAATTGCAGCTGTGGTTTGTGTTGGACGCTGGTCTGGCATGTTTGTTTTTTTTTCTTCTTGTTTCATGTTCAAGTGCTCCGCAATGGAATCCATGCACATGGTAGCTTTCACTACTGTCATCCCCTCTGTTCATCTCTTCCACACTCCTGCCTTTTCACCTCCTCCTCCTCCTCCTCCTCCTTCTCCCTACCGACTGCCCTCTCCTCTTCCATCTTCCTTTCTGCTCCACTTGGTGTTGCTTCTGCGCCCTCTCGCTGTGTCCGGTTCTCTCATTCACTTTTTTTTCCCTCTTCCTGCCCCTTTAGCCTTGCCACCGAGCAGAGGAGGAACTGTAATGTTTATGAAACCCTTTAATGTGCTATGTAATTACCCTGGCAACACCTCCCATCATTACTCATGCCAATAAAGCACCACAGAATTGACATGTCAGTGAAAAAGAGAGAAAAACGAAAGAGAGGAGCACTGCTTGGACTTTTCCATAGCTCTTCTCCTTTCTTTATTCATCTTCTTTCCCAGTTCTTCAGTCCAGATTTGTTCATCTATTTTGTTTTCCTCTTGTTATTTTACTTTTACACCTACCTTGTTTCACTTCATTTCCCCTTCTTTGGAGCTAAATAACTTCTGCCAGACTTCCAGGTGGTGATCAATTACTGAAAAGCTCTTTGGAATAGCCAAAGCATTCTTAAAAGTGCAGCTCTTTGGCTATTTTTGGTAGATTTCTCTGTTGGGAAAGAAGTAAATGAGCAAGAGGTACTGCAAATAAATAGCTATTGGAGAGGCATAAATAACAATACAATGAACAAGCAAGCAGCTGCGGGCATTATTTTTTAATGGAGTTGCAGAAACAGAATTGTTTCTTCATCCTAAAAACATTCAACAGAAAGGTACAGTATATCGTAAATGCTACTTACAACAACTTAGTTATTAGGCCTCTTGCTTTTCTCGTGTTGGCAATTATGCTCAAACGCCTAGCTGTGTGTGACTTACACAGTGATTGGAATGGCCTTAACTTAAGGCTTCTTCTCCTATTGCCCGCCCTTGTACATTCACAACTCCTTATTCTGTCTGTTCTGGCAACATCCTTATTTATAAGACAAATATTACAACAAATTAAGCAGCAAAACAATGGGTGGGAGCCTGCCTGACGTCAGCCTGCATTTCATTAGCAATTGCTAGGCTAACACGTTCCATATGGAGGAGCCTGCAGGGTAGCCCCCTGCTGCCCAGTCGCAGCCCAGCCCAGCCTAGCGTGGCCCATCTCGACTTCGTTGCCATGGCCTGCCCCCACCCTCGCTCTAAGTCAAGCCCCAGTTTGGACCCCATCTGGGCCCCCACCATTATGTCATCTTTAATTAGGACTTGTCACACATCACCTGACACCTACCCCGTCTGCTGTAACCTTTTGTCCTATTGGAGCAACAGAAAAAAAAGCTGTACAGATGATTTTGGCCTCTTCTTTTCTCTCCCACTTTGCCTTTTGTTTCTTTTTTTTTTTTTGCTCATTCTTCCTCTTTTCTTTTTCAATCTTTCCTCTCACCAATACTAACTTTTTTGGCTTCTCCTGCTCTCTCTAAGTTCAACCTGTGTAATCCCACCTGCCTTTCCCCTTCTGTCATTTAGAGTTAAATTTGATGTGCTTGGGGTCATGAAACAATGAAGACTAAAAGAAGATTCTGATGACACCTCTGCGCACTTAGCCAGAAATGGGGTTTTTTTCTGACAAATGACCTGAATGAGTTGAATGATAGTGAAAAATTGGATGTGACAGTGAGATGGGAAGCAACTCATTCTGGAGAGAGCTAAATTATGGCACATGACAGGACTCTGGAGTGAGACTAGTAAATTGGTCCGAGCAGTGGACCTCTGGATAGCAGCAGGTTGTGGCAATGTCTGTTGTGATTGAGACATAAAACGTGAGGGCCAAGGAAGAGGGGCACAGATGTAGAAAGAAATCCAAAGAGAAAGATTAGAGGAGACATACAGATAAGAAAAGATTAATGATAACTAGCAGGAGCATACACTCAATATGTACTGAAACGAAGACATTTTTCAGGTGTCCGCTCTAATTTCAGACAAGTGCAGGTACTTGTGAGGCCTTGGTTTGTGTGCTTCAACCCTTCCAGCTTGTGTATTTGTATGGCTGTGTATCTGAGGGTTGCTGTGCACACCCACATGACTCTCTGGGTTTCTGGTTGCCATCCCTCATCACTGCTTAGATCCCATGGGTCCCTGCTGTTGGCTCAGTCTCCTGGTCTGCTGTAAGCTTTTCATTTAGATCTATTATATTCTTTTCTTTTGTTCAAACTATCAAAAAGAGCTGTAAAATGCTTACTTTGTAATTGACCGCCCTGTTCATAATTGTTCTCCTTGATTTTAACTGAAAGGTTGAGTGTTGTTCAAATGATTTGTGATGAATTGATTTGTAAAGCTATATCTCTTAAATCAAGTCACCGGAGTCATAGCTCCGCATTGCTTAAGTAGTCAAAACATTGAATGAATCACATCTTGACAGCTTCCAGAGAACCACTTATTTAAATTATTCTCTTTGGATCAATTTCTACATTTAGTTTGGTTGGTGACAAATGACTTATTACGAAAAAACTATTTTAAATGATAACCAAATCCTCCTATTGGATAAAAAAGTGACAATGGGAAATAAAAAATATTAATGAGCTTGGGGCTCTGACGAGATCCAGTCACAGGATTAGGAATGTATTGTTGCATATTTTACTAATATGGGTCTGCAAACGATATATTCAACTCAACTATTTTTGCCCATCGTTCGGACAGTAAGCGCAGACAAAGATTTCAAGAAGAGTAGTAAAAGTGCAAGTGATGAATTGCATTCTTGTCAACCACTGATTGTGTAATCAGAACATGCTACTGGGCAATATTGTCTTTGCAGCCCAGATGTTGAACAGTTAACCTTTTTTGGTTTCGTCCCCACAACCTAATAAATAACTCCACCATTGCTTGCTGGTACCCACTCTGCATGTGGTGTAACAGACTTATCTGTTGCTAAGCAACAGACACAACAACCCAATGCATTTGTGGTTATATCTAAAGTTTTTAACTACAACTATATGTTTTTCCACTTCTAGCATTTTAACAGTTTTTCAACTGCTCCATCAGAGAAAATTAAACATTGTATTTGTTTTATACAAATGTTAGGGATCAATCCAGGCCTTATGCCCAACCTATTCTTGGCAGAGAAGCTCATGTTGCTGTCTCGCTGTTCTGTGTGTAAACCTTTCGTCTGCGACTAACTGTGACCAAAAGAACAGTGAGACACAGGCAGTGATGCTTAAAGAATCTAAGCTTTCCAAGGATGGTTTGCGGCAACAGACTGGAGAGTACTTGCAAAGCACGTGAAGATAACATCAGGCCAATAGCTGAGTATGTGACAAGCTATTTAAACTTTTGTGTGGCCAGCCCAATCCTCACCAGAACATTTACTTCACCCAATACAAACTTTGGATCATTAGTAAAATGAAAGAACTTGTGAACAAGTAAAACAAGCAATCAGGGAGGAAGACAGGGAATTAATGAGGAGCGTGCAAAAATAACAAACTCAAGATAAGAAAACTCAAAAGAGAGCTTCAGCAAAACAATTTTAGACTCTTGTGGTCAAGGGTAAAATATTTCACAGGGTTCAAGTGAATGGACATTCAGATAGATGGAGGTCCAGACAGAGCCAATGTACTGAACACATTCTTCAGTAGGTTCATTTTAGGTGCAAGATCTGCATCCTCCGTTCCTCACCTAGCCACACAAGCCTTCCACACTCCCTTAATCTAAAGGGTCCCTGTAACATCTCAGGTTTCTTATTTTCATCTTAGTTATGTATCTTGGTGATGATCCACTGTTGGACACAACCATTATCTCCACTTTCTTCCTTCCGTCTCCCTTCAACCTTGTTCTGTTCCACTGGAGAAGGTTCCAGTGGTATGAAATCTAACCTGCCTTGTACCATCTGTCCTGACTACAGACTTGTTGTTCTAACACCTGAGATTACTTATCGTCACAGAATGCATGCATTTGATTCAACAACTTTTGAAAGGGCAAACCAGGCAGGACTAGAATAGCGCTTTATCAAGTCCAGGCCAGCCAGGGTGAAGTGTCTTGGCCAAGGATGCAACAACTAAGACAGACGAGGCGGGGATGCGAATTGACACCCACTACAGGGTGAACTTCCACCACTGCCACTACTGTCCAAGATCATGTTCGTTGAATTCGCAAGGAAGCCTGATTTACTACGTCAGAAACTCCAGAATACACTACAATGCCTACCTGTAAAACAGACACCGGTTTGTGAGACTGAAGAGTTGTCTGTCTGACCAGGTAATCAGCTGTACAGAAAAACCAGTGTGCTGTACTCCCAACATTTTCTATGATTATGTACACTTTAGACTTGATATGTGAGGGCAGTGTTTAATCTTAATCATTCTTCATCATGTATAATGATGTATGAGTATGTGTAGACACTCTCGTCTTTTCCAGTCTGAAGATTTTAAAAACAATCAATTTCTCATTGATAAAAAGAACCTTGTAAACAAGGCGTCTTCACTAGAACCATCCACACGAAAGCACTGAAGACAACAAACATTCCTACAAATTCTAGCTATTAAACTGAACCTTATCAGTTTTGCATTTGCAATGCAAAACTGCAACCTAAACCCCATCTTTATTCATATAAAGACATGTAACCACATTAAGAAAGGGTTTAAGTTGATATGCTAGAGGGGCAGCTACGTGATAATCAGTGACATAAAATTGCCTATTAGTTACATATGAAAACCCAATTATGCCGTTTCTGGTATTTTCTGATTTGAACTTATTTCAGAACAATATTTTCTAGGGGTACTTAAAACTATATTTCTGTTCAAATTCAAGGTACAGAAAGTACTACTAATGAAACTTTTGTGTACTTACAAAATACTGCTTCCATGTGCACGGCATTGTCTATCCAGAGATCATACAGTTTTCTCAAAATAACTATTTGAAGTGCAAATCTCCATTTGCGAGGGCTTTTTGAATTAGATCAATCTGTCCTGTGGTTTCTCTATGTTTTGCAGATGAGTTCTTCCTCTGGCAGTTCTCTAACCGTATTAGTTTTACATGTTTTTCCTATCTGGTTCTCAATGTGTACAAAAAAAGGTTTCTGTGTTCAAGAAGAGACGATGAAGTCGTTCACCATCTCAGCTGAGCAGTGAAAGAGAAACAGAAACAGAACGACAGCTCTGTTTTTCAACCAATAACTGTCACGTTATACAAGCTATATTTTAACCAATCAGCTAAAAATTACAAAGCTCTCATGTCCAAAGTAGTGAGACTGGCTTATAAAATGACAGTGGTGCTGTGGTAAATGCCAGAGTGACAGCATAAGACACTTGTTTAGTGTGTGGTTGCACAGTAACTACTTCTCATGGGCTTTTATTCTGTATATTATGTACCTGCCTACACGTCCTTGCTTCACGATCAAGTTATTTGCTTGCCTTTTCTATTGAACTGGGCATCAGTGTGTGTTTTCAATGTGTGATGGAGTGCTCTTTGTGGGGTTGTTGGTGTTTTATGCTGGTTAGAAGTTTATGATCAGTATTTTCCGGCTTGCATGACTTAGCGTGTGAAAATCCATTCACACCCAACATAAACACACACATACACACCCACTCCTGTTAATGGTGTGGATCTTGATGATATTCCATGTTGTGTCTTTTACTGTATGGTAGTCTTGGTAGCAATGCCGTGCGGGGGGAGTCAAGGCGGGTGTGTGTGTGTGTCTAACTGTCTGCATTTGTGAGTGCAGCTGCATGTCGGTGTGCATGGAATGAGTGTAAAAGACATCAGACACCACCGTTAATGGGCTTAATCAATGACAGATGAAATTCCTGTTGTTTTTCTCACCGCACTACTGTCTGCTCCAATAGAAACACGGCACAGAATGTGCACTGAAACTCATGGGGATGACTGAGGTTGGAAATCTCACTTATGCTCTCAGCTACCATATACCTACACACTCACACACACCCACATATATATACAGTATATTCACAAACTCTGCGAGGTAAGGCTCCACATTGCTCTGAACCTGCTAGCATTTTGCTCTGCTGCAGAGTTTACGGCTTTTGTGAAATATGCATATCACAAATAAGCTGTGCAAATGCTGTTAACACACATGTCCCTATATTCACATAGACACACATACACTTGCTAAAGTCCTCTCTGTGCTCCAGCTGGGGACCCAGCTGCAGTGATGTCATTGCTTGCTGCCACTTTGCTGATTGTGACTTTTATTGAAAGCAGAACACTTTGATTCAGCTTCAAGAGCAGTCACTCTGCACAAGCTCTAAAATAGATTGGATTCTGCATGCCCCTATACACACAAGCACCATTGCTCATGTCATCTGCATATATATGTGCACAACAGGCATCGGCGTTGGACTGTAGGGGCCAAACCGCAGAAAGGCTGCATCCCTGCAGACTTGATTCTGTCAAAGTGAGGGATGAAAAGAAAGAAGTAGAGAGTGGAAGAGGTGGGAGCATAGATTAACAGTTTGCTCTTAGAGAGATAAGAGAAAGAAAGTTATGCAATGAGGAGATGTCTCCTTTTCCTCTCCACGCTATCACCAAACACATTTCTTTGTCCCTTAAGAATGTATGTTTATGGCAATAAGCATCCACACCAACCAGACTGAAAACCCATTTCACCTGTATATTTACAGCTAAAAGCCGTTTTGTCTGAACATCCCTTCAAATATTAATATTTGATAAAAAAACAAACATATTTTCTCAGTAACAAGGTTCTGTAAAACTCCACAAGACCTGCAAAGATATGAGAGGAGGCCTTAGCAGTTTCGCCACATTACGTTCCATCTGGAGTCGCCTTAGAGACCCTTTTTTCTCCTGCTCATGTCTTTACTTCATGTCCTTACTGCCAATGGCACAAAATTTAAGTTCTCAGCCCTCCATCAACTCCTCTACAAGGCATTTCTGCCCATTCATGTCCCCAGACCCCATTCGTTTTGCCTTTCTCTAAACCTTTTCACTGTGTCCCTTTCACCGTCCCCTTTACTCTGCCCCCCAGCCTCAACCCTCCTCCTCCTCCTCTCCTCTGTCTTGTATATACTCGTCTGTTGGCATGTCCTCTGTCTTTCCAGCCTTTGAAGGCTTTTCAGGCTGCTAATAAAAGACAGGTCCCCACCACAACAAAAGGGCTCAGCGCTGCCTTTGAATAAACAGTTTATTTCGCTTTTATTTTTTTTTTCTCTCTCTCTCTCTCTTTCTCTCTCTCCCATCACACACCCAGACCCCCGTGCCTCACCCCTCTCCGCCCCCGTGTATGTTTTTTTCGCTCTTGGCTAAGGGGGAAATATGTGCACTTGCTATGTTTTTTTTCCATGCGATCACAATGCTCTGGAACAGATTAACAGAAGGCAGGGTTAGGGATTGAGAGGGATGAAAAAGAGCAGGAGAGGCAGAAGTAGAAGAAAGCAGGTAACTGTGGCAACCTTGGCCCCGTCCGTCAGTTCGTCACTCAATCTGGCCGATTGTATCCTTCTGCTGACCCACAGCATGTTGCATTTCAGGACACATGCTCACCTCCCATCTCAGCACCTTATCGCCTGTGTGCTGCTGTACACTCCTAA
The DNA here is from genome assembly GCF_003331165.1 of Xiphophorus hellerii. Classification (NCBI taxonomy): domain Eukaryota; kingdom Metazoa; phylum Chordata; class Actinopteri; order Cyprinodontiformes; family Poeciliidae; genus Xiphophorus; species Xiphophorus hellerii. The sequence goes on along the minus strand of NC_045694.1, from coordinate 17,133,794 downwards.
AAGCACCTGTAGTCTGTACGCTGAAGCAAACTCCCTAAACCACATTAGTCCCTGTGTACACTGGCAACACCTGGTTTTTCCCAGTAGGGTTCAAATAAACATCTTGTTGAAGAGAGACCTGTTTTGTTGGATAAACTGGAACAACCCAGCTTTGAATCCGAGCATAATCCACCACATCCAGAGAAATCACGTCAAAGTAAAGTTGACAATTTGTCCTGTTTACAAGTGTAGGAATATTTCTCTGGCTAGAAAGCACTTGTTAGGCACATTTGAAAAGGCGTATTTTTCCCCCAGAATGTAAATAAGTTCTCAGTTTGTTGGATCTGGACCTGCTGCGGTCCCGCAAGCTGGAAAGACACTCCACTACTGAATGAAGCCCCGACAGCTGGGCCAGGAGCAGGCTGTGCAGGGCAGCATGATCGCTCCAGCAGACCTAGACAAACATAAATATGCTTCAAAATACTTGAAATTCTTAAGGTGAGCCTAAATTTGTCTTATCAGACACAGCTAAACATGGACGAAAATCAGCTGATAGATAATGTGTGTGAAGCATTTGAATTATGTGTTTTCAGGAGCTTGAGGTGAATTCCATCTCTCCCCTGCCTGCATTTGTTTCTCTGCTTGGTCCAACTCCAGAAACAGAGGCCCAAGTGAGACTGTAGCAAAACTGAACTCTGATCTGGACCAAACTACAGCGCTGCTACTTCACACCCGTTTCACAGTGCCAGCTTGTTGCCTGTTTCAGGCTCGTCCTCTTGGCTTCCTCTGTTTATCACCTACCTTTGCCTTCCTACTCCCTGCTCTTTTTCATCCTTACTCCTTCTGTCTTATTTTTTATGGAACAGGCAGGCTGTGGTGCTGTAGCCCCAAAGCTCAAAGTAAATAAATGGTCATTTTTCGGCCTCTTTCTCTTGGAAGAAGAATAACAGCTCGATGAGAATGTGTGTAAAGGTTTGTGTCAAGCATGTGTGTGAGCACATTTGTGTGCCAATGTGTACATAACTGTGTACGTATGTGTGTACAAAGCAGCAAACCACAGGCTTATTGGAGCTATTAGAGAGCTGGCTGAGCGGCTCAGCATAGCAGCACCAGATGGGCAACTAGGAGTAGACTCTGAAAACACACACTTTATACATACATGAGCACTTTTACAAAGACACATGGTGCGTATTAATGCTGACAGAATGACAGAAGGAATATTAATACCTACAATGCACACATGTGCATAAACAGACTTTGAAATGTATGCAAACAAATTGATTGCACAAGCATGCACTTGCGCACAGCTGGCACGCTGCGTTTGCCACGCGCTCTGCCGCTGATGCTCCAAGTGAATGATGGACGGCGTGAGGGTGAGGAAGAACGACACAAAAGAGCATCCCTTCATCTCTGTCGTTCAGCTAATCCTTCTCTTCTGTCACCCATTACGTCACTCTATCTCTCGCCAACACCCTCCAAACCCTCATCCTGCTCTGTGCGTCAGTCTCTTAACCTTTGCCGTTAAAGCTTTTTTGTACTTTTTTCCACAGAGATTCATCTTGGTTTCTCTTTCCCCCTCCTTTGATTCTTAATTTTGAAACAAGAACATTTGGTTTATGTAACAAGCACGGCCACTGTGACTTGCAAAAGTATTCATATCCCCATTGAGCCAGCATGTGGTCCTTTTCACATTTAATGAAGTGCAACCTGCAAACTTCTTATTATATTTTACTAGGATTTTATGTTGTGGATCAATAAAGGAAAATGTTACGGTCATTTACAACAGAACAAAAAACATCTGAAAGAATAGCAGATTCCTATATATTCACACAGTGGCAACATTATGTTATGGAGATGCATCCTTCTACAGGTTCTTCTACTATTCTGTATAGCTGTGTCCATCTTCACATAAACTAACACGTTTCTCTGTCCATACAAAAAAATAGAAACTTGTATGCTACCACCCACTTGTTTCACATGATGGTGTGTTCAACCCCTAGCCAGAATTGTGATATGTACCTGAGCCTTGGGTCTCTGCGTCAAGAAGCTGAGTGCAGAGACTTGGTGGACCGCTTTGTGGCATAGTGTGGAAACAATCCTCTCATCTGGACTGTAAACAAAACAAAGAAGATTATTGTATATTTCAGGAGAAACAGGGTTAGGTCAGTGGAGGTGATGTAGAAAAATAAATACCTTGGTATTCATCTGGACAAGAGACTGGACTGGAGACTCAACAGTAAAGATGTCCACGAGAAAGATCAGAGCAGACTGTACTTCTTAAAGAAGCTTAGGTCCTTCAAGGTTTGGAGCAAGATGATGTATGTCTTCTACAAGTCTGTCAAGTGTGATATCTCTTCTGCCGTCATCTGTAGGGGGTCAGTAGCATCAGAGCCAGAGACCTAAAAAGGCTCAACAAGCTGATAAAGAAGGTTGGTTCTGTTCTGGGATGTATTTGGTCATAAATGGTTTTCAACGTGGAACTTTCCATGTAAGCTAATTTTGTAATTTATTTGTACCTGCTGACATTTTTAAGTACTACATTTTCTTAGCTTAAAGTCATATTTGTGGATTAACAAAAAAAAGTCCCCTAATTTCCAAACATTAAGCTGATTATTGTTAAACTGTCTTTGGTAATTTTTTTTATTTCAATAAGAAATACTCTGTAGGATAACAAAACCTCTGCTGCTACAGCAGTAATGACTTTCTGATACCTAGCATGTGATCTCTTCCACTATGTGTTCCTGCTGTGGTAATTTGTGCAGAATGTGGTTTGGCATTATGTTGATTAAATAAGCATGGCCTCACGTGGAAAAGATGGTGACATATGTTCCAACAAATTCTGTCTATATTGTTCAGTGTTCACAGATGTGCAGCTTAGTGAGCTGCCTTCTTACTTATTCTCTATGCACTAATCAATGCATCCTCATACCATCATAGACTCCTGCTTTTAAACTACTTGCAGGTGGTCCGTCTTCGCGCCAGACTATAGGATGATGTGTCCATGATGTAAGAATGCAGTTTTCTATTCTGATCCGTGAAATCATTTTAGATTCAGCTCATCTGAAATGTATAACAAGTCCTGAGAACATTGGAGTTCTTGGGACAATTTTATCATAGTCACAAACTGTTGACTTGGTTTTGCTAATACAACCAATAACTGCATTCCCTGGGCAGCTTTTCGACATCTTTAGTGATCTCCACTATAGAATCATTTCAGTTTTATTGCTGTATTTTTCTCTGTACCAGCATGTAACAGTATTCTAGAACAATTACCGATTTTTTTTCCTCTAGTGACCAAGCATTGATTCAAATATTATCAAACTTTTAGTCCCGATAAAACCTTGTTAAGATGCTTCACATTGTACATCTGTGATGTCCAAAGTTTTTGTCATGTGGGGAAAAGAAAGTCAACTGAAAATCACTCACAAGCCAAAAAATATATCTTTTTTTTTTTAAACTAAAACTCAAAACATTATATTGTGATGACCTTTTAAATAACTGTTCAGTAATAAACTAAGCATGTTAAATAAACAGTTTTTGGAAGAAATTTATGTGTAAATCAATGTATACAAAACTTCATTATGGTTATGCACATTTGGCTTTTTAAAGGAAATGTATCCAATTTGTGATTTTTTTTGGCTCAATTAATAAAATATTAAAACAAAAGCATTTTTATCTAAAAGAGCAGGAGTAGAGTCCCTCTTTCTTTGAAAATGATTGGTGTATTTAGATAGGTTTAATAAAATTGGCATAAAACACTGAGTGCCAATATCGTCTTATAAGTAAAAAGTCAATGGATAGATATTGACTTTTAGATCTTACTATAATTAAATAGGTCTTATTTACTAAGAAATCATAGAGAACAGCTCATGTTTTTATGATTGTGAAACCTCACTGTATACGCTCTGTGGTTGTTTTAATCAGTCACATTTGGCTGGGTAGTTAATAACACCTTATTCACTGATGTGAGAAAGTCAGATGAATGTATTGTTTCCATTCACCTTTATTTTTTAAGAAATACTGAAAGAGAAATAAAACGTTCTCTTCCAGTGACTGAGAACACCATTTCAATCCCTTGAACATTTTCACATTGTGTTACAGTTACAAACTTCAATGTATTTTATTGGAATTTTATGAGGTTTCCAAAGTGTTTTACAAATCAAAAGCAGAAAAGTGTCGTGTACAATTGTTCACAGCACCCCCATCCCAACTCCACTCCAAATCAGTAATGTGCAGAGTATGCAAACTCCATTTCTTCAGTGTTGTTGTGTGGAGCTTCCAGGTGTGTCTCTGGTTTTACAGAACATAATCAAGTAACTGAATTACGTCCTCCTCATGCAATCATGATCGACGGAGGCTGGGGCAGTCTGACAGAAGTGAGGCTACCATCTACCACCAGCAGACAAGGCTGGTGGTAGATGGTACCACCAGCCTTGGTGGTACCACTTGTTGTCTCACCAACAAGTGAGACAGAAAGTGTCTCACTTGTTGCCCAAGGACGCAACAAGTGAGTCAGATTGAGTGAACTCTTACCACCGCTGCTGTTATTTTAAAAGCAATATTTCCATAAGCCCTATGAAATCTGAGTTCATTTAATTCTATAGTCATATTCAACAAACCTATATGTCCCAATGAATACAGTTAGTCATATTGAAAGTACTATTTCAAAATAACAACCTTTAAGCAGGTGTAAAACATACTTTTCACTAAACCCACATTTTTGTTTTTAAAAATAGTTGTTTTATTAGTCTGATGAAATTCCATAATTTTAAATGTCAGTTTCATTACCTTTAAGTGGAAAATCAACATAATTAACAGAAATAAAAGTTTTTAAACATCATACTGTGTGTAATATGATGTGTTTTGCTTAGTGATAAAATTCCTGTAACAAATTAACTTTTCAATAATATTTTAATTTCTTGAATGAGTCTGTAACAGCTTTTAATTTTATCACAACACCCTGTGTTGAGTTTCTAATTTTCCTTGAAATGTTCCCTTCTCTCTCTCTCCCTGTTAGCCAGCAGGAATTTACTACTAACTGGAGTGTTACCCCAGCAGCTCTCCCATTTGTCATCCATCAGGCGCAGCAAAGTTATTGGAACGTTGCAGTTGTGCTTCTCGTGGCGTGGATGCGGCCGGCGGGCACGTTCTTGGGGTTGCAGTAAAACAAGCGTCTAATGACACCCCCTGTAACCACAGTAAAAGGAAGGGGGGGCATGCATCACCAGTGCTAACCCAGGAAATGCCTTGGTTGGCCACAGGGTAATTGGGACTGTCCCATATAATTTGGGCAGCGAAGCAGGCAAGTTTGGCCAGAACTCCTGCACTTGTTTCTCCCTGGATGTTGGTCAACCGCACTGCACCATATAAATGATAAAAGGAACGGAAAGGCAAACTTTGAGATAAACTTTGACTTTGGAAATTTGGGAATAAAAGTAGACAAAGAGTCTGATTTGAAATAGAAACTATGACTAGAAAGCAGAGGGAACTGTGGGATAGTGTACAGATTAGTAGTTTGTTCTCTTAGATCTGTACAAATATTCAAATGTCACAGCAAGAGTTGAGAAAGTGAAGAGATGGCGTATATATGGTGGGCATTATTTTTCCCTCGGCAGGTTCTCCTATGCTGAGGCAGATGGAAAATAGGAAAGGGGAGCAGGGGGAAATTCAGCTTAGTCAGGTCTTCTGGTGCGGCAGTGTACTCATCGCGGAGCGTGTGGATGTGTGTTTTCTCTTTCTGTCAGGTCCTCTTCACAAGCACCGCTCACTCTAAGTGAGGCAGACAGCTTGAAGACTAAAGAGTTCTTGTGATCGGGCCTGAAACCACAGGTGTGTGTTTGTGCGCAGACGCTTGTATCTGCATTGGCCGTGCACATTTTTGGTGTGTTTCTGCTTTGTTTTAGGCAGTTGGTCAAGCATCTTTGTGTTGTAATGGACAAGTATGAGGCAGGTTATGTATTTCAGTGTGTGTGGGGAGCTGTTGGAGTGTGTTTTTCAGCTAAATCTCACTAAATACATAACTGTGCACTGAAGTGTGTTTAATGTCTCTGTTCTGTGTTTTTGATGGCTGCTGTGTTATACCTGTCTGCCCCTACAGACTTTACTCGCATTAGTGGCATTAGACGGGCTTGTTCCGCATGTTGTCTGTCTGTGTGTGCTCTGTCTGCATCTCCTTTACGTGTGTTTGTGAGCTCAAGGAAGAAAAGAATGTGTCTGCTTACAGCATAGACTTGTGTGTGAGCATGCATATAGAAACGTGCAAGAATGTATGTGCGTATTTCAAGCTTTAGGGGTCATGGGCAGGTCTTCATCTCCTGCGACCAGACCAGACAACAAGGAGGGAAGTGCCTTGCTGTGGAGCAGACGGCAGCAGTGTGCTGTGTGGCTGCCTCTGATCTGGGACATGGCCTTGGGCAGCAACTAAATGAAAAATGAAACCGCATGGCGGTGGGGTGAAATGTTTGTAAATCGGACACCGACTAAATCATGCTAAATACAAAAACACGCAGAGAGAATGCTTCTCAGCAGATCCCCAGCAGAAGAACAACCCCCTGAACTGCTTTTCCCTGCCTGGTTCTGGTCCCAGTCCAAAACTAGTTTGCTCCGCACAAAAGCAAATCCTACACCGTTGGCCTCCCTTTATTTACCTTTGCTTTGTTTTCGCGATTTATCAGAATTAAGGGTTTTCAAGCTGAGTTTATGGTCACAATTGGATGCAGTTTTAATGTCAATAAACAACATATTTAGCAAGTGTTGTTGTTCTTCATCCTAGATTCTTGCGTAACGGTAATATGTCTAACAAAGCACAGATGCCGCATTAGCCTGAAAACATCTGTGTTACAGAGGGAGAAAGACATGGAGACGGACGTTTTAAGAATGTCCCTAACTTCAGCTGCTGCACAAAAGGTTAAAAATCCATTTGGGGTCTTGTTCGTCTCATATTCTCTCTGTTAACGTTCACATTCTCTTTCCGACTCACCCCATTTTGACTTGCCTCTCTGTTTTCTTTGTCCTCATCTCCTGTTTCATCACAGTTTACACCTTGTACTCTTGTTCTCCTTTTGTTTTCACTAAAGCCTATTCTTGTAGCTTTTTTTTGTTCTCTTTACTCTTATGAGTCACACGTCAGGAACACAGCACCCGACGTCCCAAAGACACACATTACATGACAGCTTTGTCCAGGCAAAGGTCAGTGTGTTTCTATGGCTCAATGAGCCTGAAATTGTGTGTTTTTATGGCCTAACAAAAGTTAGGAGTTGTACAATTCAGGAAGGACTGTCTTTTGACTGTTTCCAGTATTTCTGCACCAGCAGCAGACAGTCCCACAACCTCTGCACTGCTTGGAAAGTCCAATCTGACTCATTAGCAAATGATGCTTGCAATGACTGGGAAAACTCTGCTTCTGTTTAAACACAACTGGAATGATGAAATGCAGTCTTTTCTGAAATTGGCAGTGTGACTGAAAATCGCCAGTCGTGCAATTACTTTTATATTAGCACTGTGAAAGACTGGATATTTGTCCAGTATTTATTTTGCAATCTAGTAGGTGTCAGGTGGGATAAGTCAGCATACCTCAACCCTGCATAGGGTCAAGCGGTTGCACTACGGCCTATCTCAAGGAAGCATTGGGTGAGAGGCACGGTGCACCGTGGACAGGCCCTGAAACACACGGCAAAGTAAAATGAAATGGTTTTGATCTGGTCTTCAAGGGCTACTGTGTGTTCTAGATGTCCCTGCTGCAGCATAACTAATTCAAATGTTTACATTACCTCTTTAGTATGCCATCAAGTGCTATAGAAGCCTATCAATCACCCACTTATTTAAATGAGCCTTGTGGCAGAACAGAAATACTTAAAATACTCAGCGGATCCTGCCTGAGAATCAAAGTTGGGGATTGTTAGAAGGGTATAGTCAAAGTCCAGTCATTAATCCAACAGATGACCTGTGTCACAAGAAAGTTGATGTACATAAAAGACTGACAAGAAGATAGCCATTGAAAGAAAACCAAAATATGTCCTGTTTTTGATTTGACATAACAAATGTGGAAGAATGTGCTGTGGTCAGATAAAGTAAAATTAAACTTGTTGGTGAGGAGGGAAACTGACATTGCATATCCTCCTGTGCACCATCACCAGGGTGTTTTAACATCGTGCTGGCGGGATGCTTTTCTTCAGCACAGACAGGGAAGCGAGCCAGAGTGTAAGGGAAGATGGATGGAGCTGGATTCAGGATAAAACTGGAAGAAAACCTGTTGAAAGCTGTAAAATATTTACAGAAGGGGGCTAAAACAGAAAAAAAGGGGAAGCAACACTTATCAAGACCTACAATGGGCTATTTTAGATCAAAGCATAAAGTGCATTTCCACTTCAGGAATCAGTCGGTTTTAGGTGTAGTTTTCACTGCTGGAACCAGGGCCAAATCAGACAAAAACAAGTAGAAACCTATCCAAAAATGAGCCAAGGCAGGGACTTTTCACATTCTGAACAAAAGGTGTTCTTGGTGGGGGGAGGACGACGCATTACATTTCTCAATAGTTGAATATCCCCAGCATTTTATTTCAGTCATCTCCCACTTAATCCTCTTCTACTGCTCACATTTTCAGTTAATTCTGAATTAATTGGCAGGGATTCTGTATTTTTTGCTTAGAAACATTTGGGTACAAATACACTCATAAAATCCGCCCCTGACTATGAATATGAAGAGAAAGAGTAGCACTATCGTTAAAGTCTTTAAAAAAGATTTTAAGCAGTAAAGTTTGTATATTCTACAGCGTTTTATTTTCTGCGATCCAGATTAAAGCGATTACCAATACCAGGATTTTTGATCATCTGCCAGTTTAAAGTCTGAATGGAGCAGAAGTGCTGCTGTAGAGAAGCGTGTGTGTGTGATTATTCCTCCTATAAGGCATGTAACATAGGTTTTGATTCTGATTTTTCCGAGATGAATATGGTTTCAACTCAGTTTAGCAGTTTGACTATGATATTTAACTAGTTATCTGGTTTCCTGCCTTTTCAAGTTGCAGAATCAGGACAGTTCATTTAAAACCTATTGTTTTACAGTACGGTTCCATAGATCCTCTTAGAACTATGGCACTTCTATTTCTTGTTACATTCATTCATTCCTTCATTCATTTACTTTTCCATTTGTATTTTTAAGAAAACTATAAGGTATAATAACAATGGGGAAAAGGTGAAAAGGTCGTAAAGAAAGAATACATGAAATTCATCCACCCATCAATTCGCCGTCCTTTACTCATCTCCTTGTACTATTGTTCCTCCCTCCTGCTTCCTCGTTTTCTGTCCTTTCTTCCTCTTTCATCTCAAGCCAGACAGAGACCAACTGTAGCCAATTAGCATTTTTCTCCCTCTCCTTTTCTTTCTTCCCCTTCCTTCCTCTGTTTTTGCCCTCTTTCCTCTCTGTTTGTTGTGTAAAATAGATTTAAGGGCGCTAGACAGATTTTGCACTGTTTAACTTCTCTCTCTTTTTCTCTTTTTTCCCCCCCTGAGCTCCCTCTTTTAGCTTAACATGAATAAACCTGCTGGCAATTAAACATTTATGGAACTGGCATGCCCCCATTTATCCCATCTCACTCCTGACTTTTTTTTCTTCTCCCCCGCCCTCTCTCCCTATCCATTCACCTCTAACCTGCTTTTATCTCGCTCTGTCACTCAGTCTTTCTTCTTCTGCTTTCGGTCCAACACTCACATTGTCTCCGGTCTCCTCGCTTTCCAACACCTGCTGCGCAGGTCGCACAGTCCTTTGCTCCTCCTTGTCCCACCTCATCTCTCTCTGTCTCTGGGTGGAATGGAGGACTGATTAGTAAGAACACATTCAGATTTTCCTTCCACATGCTGTGCCAGTGAAACAGCCGTGTGCCCGCTGCATTCAAGACAGCTGTGCCAGGGAAGAAGTGGTGTTTGAGTTTCTGTGCGCATTTGGTGTGTTTATGTGGCAACAGCATGACAATATGTTGCAGGGTTAAAAAGCAGCAGACCGTGATACAGTAAACCCTTCCTCACACGGCTTAAATGACAAGCTGTGCGACTCGTTGTGCAATGTGTGTGGCAGCTGACTGTGTCTGTACGCATGTTTCGTGTTGCAGCGATGTTTACGGTGAAGAGGGTATTCGTGATGCCTGCAAATAAATCACAGATCTTTGAGTACCACCAGTGGTTCATCAAGGTGCATGTACACGTATGTAATTTTGTTTAGGCTATGTCTTCTTAGTCGTGGGAACGGTAATTCTGTTCTTGCGGCCCAGATGTGTTGCACGGTGCTATGAAACCTGACCCACCCCCCCTCAACACCAACTACAGCAGCCCCCTCTCCTTCCTTGTCCGCCAAACCCGCCCAGAACTCTGTGTTAAGACACATGTGGAAACAATTCAGTCAATGCCCTGAGCAGGGTAGCCCTCACACACACTCTCACACACACACCCCGACATATGAACACACTCCACTCCCATACACACATAACATACGCACTCATTCCTTGCTCGCCCTTTCACATATACCATGCGCAGCCACGCAAACGCCCCGACTCAACGACTCAAGCACATTGCTCTCCTCTGTCCTGCTGCTGAGGTGCTCATTGCTTAGTGTTTGACAGTCTGTTAACGCTGCTGTGATCCTAAACCCCTATCAGGTTTTCTACACTCAATCAATAGGTCGTGTGGATCCCCTGGATTTCACAGGGTTTAAAAAGGAAGATTGTGGGGGGCTAGGCCTTCAGAACAATATGTGCAGACTGTGAATTTAAGGATGTTGTAACATTGTAATGGTGTGTAGCAGGTTAGCTTCCGACATAATGCCGTTAAAAGGCTGTTGCTTACCTTTTACTTAAATGCCATCCGTGATGCCATTTAGGTTTCTCATTGAGACAATTCCTGAGTGTATTCACAAACACTTGCATGATGTCAAAATGCATATTTTGCATCTATACTCATAATAATGAACCTTAAAAATACAAAAGTGGATTTGTTTTTATTAGGCCTTTAACAAGATCTTGAGGGAGATGATGTGATATTGAAACTTAAGTCTGTCTCCCAATGTGATAACTATTAGCTGTCGGCACGTAATTTGGCAAAGAAAGTGCAAGCTCAAATTAGTTACAAAAGAAAACGCTGTTTTCAATGCAATGCTCCAGGTTTAACTGCTTGTATTTCCAATTTAACAAGTTAGATGGCTAACTAGAGGCACATGTTGTTAATTTCAGCTCCCATCTTCAATAAAAGGCAACACATGGATTGAGCTATGTGTGTGCTTAATGTTTGACACTTGATATTACCGCTGTAGACTTTTATTTTGAAGAAAAGAAGGAAGTTGCCATTCTTAAATTGCTCTGTTGTGTTAACTGCAGGTACAAAAGCACTGAAGATGCTTCCTCCTCTTAAATTGTTTATGTCGCAGCATTTTAGGTTCTCTCTAGAGAAAAAAAAAAACCTGCAACAAGCAAAATACAAACAATTTGTACGTTCTGTGAGAATAAGGCTACTGCTCTTAATCATTAGCTGGTTAAAAAATTACGTGCTGCTCTGCTTCATATTTGTGCTACACTAAATGACTCTTCTGAAGTCTTTAAGTGATTTTTCATCTGAACAAAATATCAAATCAAACCTAAACTGGATCATTTTACACCAAACAGAATTTGTTTGTTTCAAACAAAATGCTAAATTAAACTGATTTAAATCTTGGTTGTTGTTGTCACATGTTACTTCCAATGTTTTTCTTTTAATAATTTCCTTGATTTTTGGTTCATTCTGTTAAGCCTTACCACTAAACTATAATGTGCCGGTCTGTTTAAATAAATAGACATGTTTACTGAAGTCTATACTCACCTAATCCTTGAAGGGTCTTGTCAGTGCCCATCTCCAATGGGCAAGAGGAAAGATACACCCTGGGCAGGTTGCCAATCCATCACAGGGAAACTCAGAGACACACGGGGCAGAAAACTATGAACACATTAAAGATAATGTATAATGTTTTCTAAGGTGGAAGGTAACCATCAGGGAGCCCAGTGTCCCTGTGCTCACTGGGCTGGAATTTCAACAAAGGATATTCTTGCTCTAATACAATTCAGTGTTAAAACATATTAGTAAGGTGCAGAATTGAGAAAGGTAGAGGAAAACAATGATTCCTTCTTCAAGACAAAGCCTGTAAGGGAAGTTGACAGCAGACAAAGAAAAACCGTTCACATAGACATAGCCTATTTCAATTTGATATGGTTTATATTCATATCATTATGTTATTTTAGTTCAAAGGTGCATTATTTAAAAATATATGCTTTTCATATTTCTTATAAAATATGTAAATCATATTGTTTTACCTATTTTATGAAATATGTAAAAGATACTTTATACACTCTGCTTTTAAAAGAGGTAGTTGATGGAGGCATCAGTTTGAGAGAGCACAGAAAGAACCAGAGGTCAGCAATTAAATATATTTTGGCACAAAATAACAAGCTGTTTTTTTTTTCTTTTAGCAATGGTTTATTTATTTTAGCAATGGATCTAACTTTTTTCCATCTAATGCAAACACGTACCTGGTGGGCATGTAGGCCTTTATAAATTTCACAATTTACTTTTAAGTGCTTTGATTAGGATTTATACTAGGATATGACCAAGAGTGAGGAGAACAAATAAGAAGGAAGAAGGTGGACAACTGGAAGGGAGCTAGGAAGAATATAGATATTTATTTGTAAAAATTATGAAAACCATTCTATCTTTTTCCTTACTCTTCACAATTATGTGTGCTGGTTTATCACAGAGAATTTCTTAAAAAAAAAATAGAAAAAATTACAGAGATATTAGCGGTTTAAATGTGTCAAAATGTGAAGTTAAAAAGTTAAAATAGCATGAGTCCTTTTTCAAGCCATTGCACATCCACTGAAATACACCAGATCCAGGTTAAACCTTTGTGTGTCAAGATGAAACACTTGTGGACCCATTGATGAAAGCATTTTGGCACAAAACATCCAGACAGAGCTACAATGGGAAAGTTTATATCAATGTGTATTCACGTCAGACTGTTTCAGGGCAGCTGTGGCTACAATCCAGTAGCTTGCCACCATCAGTGTGAGAGTGTATGTGAATGGGTGAATGACTTATATTCACCCATTCAAGTGTTAAGTACTTTAGCGTCCTCTGAACTTGATAAAGCTGGTAAATTTGCCATTTACCACATAGGACTGGCCTAATAAAAATTCAGCATGTAATCTGTTTGTGAATATGTGGCAAGACATCAAATAAGATGTGCAGATGCTCTCCAAACAGCCTGGCTGAGCTTCAGTCTCCATGTGTGAAGCTAGGAAAGGCAAAGCCCAAAAAGCTTGGAGTTGTGATTGCTGTACAACGTAGTTTTTATACAATACTGACTGGGAGGCTGAATACATTAGTAACCCACACTTTTCTAATTTATATCTGAAAAGGGACAATAACACTATAAAAAAGCAGTGTTTTTCTTCTTGTGCCACATAAAATTCTAGTAAAATTGAGTGAGAAAATGTGGAAAAGATTGGTTCTGTTTTTCATTTAATAAAGGACAAAATCTTGTTTGGTTTCATTTAGAGCAAACTGAGCAATTTACTGAGAAATTCATTAGTATGGTCTTAAATTGTTATTGCAAGGTCACAATTTATTTGGCGTTTACTTTCTTTTAAAAATCCCTACTAGCTTAAAATGTTACGTTTTCTATTGGACTATTAGCCTTGACTAAAATGCTAATCAAGTGGCGTGAAAACAACGGTTTTAATGTTGAATGTAAAGAGTTTAAGGAATTAAAATAGAGTTCCAGAAAAGTTTCAGAAATAAGCATTGCAGAAAAAAGACCAGTGGTTACACAATGCCTTGGACCTTACATTAATTAGTCAGCAAAGAAAAGATGAACCACAACAAGGCATTGAAAAGCACATTTAGTGGCTTCACTTACCGCTGATCATTATCCATAGCACCCAGTTGCACCCTATAACCCAGTTCTTTCACCACAACTTCGGAATGTTCAGGGGGAAAAAGCAAGTAAAACAAACAAACAAATGCACAAACAACACACGACCAACTATGCCCAGCAAACATTTAATATTGCTGCACATATTCCTGACACTGCCACCAAGTGGCAGACTAAGCAACAACATGTGCAAAAAGCCCTGTAACTCATGGGGATCTAATGGGCCTGGAGAATGCCTTAACAGTTTCAAAAATAAAAAATATAGCGCAACTGAAAGCAGCAACTCCAAGCAAAGTCAGTAATGACCAGGGAACAATGATTAATTTGTCCGTTTTCCTTTAGCAAATGATCAAGCACACTTTAAAATATTATCAGAAAGTGTGAATGTGCTTGAGTGTGTGTGTAAGGTCAGGAAAGAGCACAGGCTGGGTTGTTTTTGATGTAGCCAAAGTGCAGAAACAAGCCCATTTTGGTAATTTAATATTTCACTCCCTTCACATCTGGAGCTCCATGTAAAAATGGAAAATAGAGGGGTGGGATATGAGACTGACATGGAGCGAGGGAGGAAGAAAGAGGAGAGAAAAAATACACCCTCTTCTCCACACATCTCGAGCTGTTCCTCCCTCCTCGTGCCTGCTCTATGACCACATAGCTTGTCCGCGCACATGCTTTTTTCACACTAACATTGAATGCATTCTTGCTGCATGGACATGTACTTCTTGTCTTTTTTTTCTTCTCTCTTTCACTCCACCAGAGCTCTCTTGCACACACACACACACACACACACACGCACGCACACACACCACTCTGGAGTGACTGGTGTTGTAAGTTGGCGTGAGCGTTTAGGTGATCTGGGTGTGATTACTGCTTGGCTCTCCGACAGCTCTGATGATGACATTCAGCGCTTTGAGCTCCTCTGGCTTGGGCCTGCTCCAAACACAACCAGGGAGTACACACTCTACCTCTCAACCATCCATTTATGCAGCCCAGATAAACTGTAACACAAATGTTTTACTGAACCTAAAGCATGTTCGATTTTTATTAGGAAAAAATATGACTTTTATTCTCTGTGCCTTCAAAGATTCTACTGTTTTCTTCCCCCTTTTTTGAAACCTTTAACGCTCATGTTTAAGAGCAACCTGCTTCTCTATTCTTTAAACCTTTCCGATTCCTCCGCCTCAGTCTGCGTCCCATTTATTCCAACTGTCTGCTTGCCTCATTGAAATGCCAAGCTCCGAGAGCAGCTGTGTGTTGGATCGTTGCTATCAAGACCAGAGTCAACATATGCACACACACCATTTCTCTCAGTGACGGGGCCGTGTGCCCAGATTGTGTTAATCCTTACTGTCCTCCACACATTTCTCTACACCCATCAACGTCAGCGCCTCTTTGATGAAGACACACACACACATATGTTCGACTCTCCATCATTATCATTGTTTCAGCTGGAGAGGAGTCAGCGCTTTTGTTTGTAATTACAGGGGTTTGAAGTGAGAGGGAAGAATTTTCAAGAAGAGAGGAGTGGATGGAAAAGAGAAAGAAGCAGGTCAGAAAAAGCACACACACGCACACATACACCACTGTGTCTGCGACATATTAGTCACATTTTACCGTAATTGTTGTTAGACCCCATCCCACACTTGTAAAAAGAAGAAAAAAGAAGTACTCTGGGAATGTGCTCTGCAGTGGATGCCTTCCAAGGTTTTGTCTGGTGTGCTCAGCACAAAGGGCGAACTGGAGCGCTGCGGCTGGCTGGTATGGCTTTGAAAACACTGGGGCTTTGGGTAAAAGCCTGTTGCGCTTCCTAAACCCAGAGCTTCAGATAGGATTGACCCCATCAAAGCAGAATTGATTGTATCATTTGTAGACGTACTAAACAGCTTTCAGCTAAAGTCTTTCAGTTTCCTTAAAATCTAAACGAATCCCTGAAAGCCAAACACAAAGACAAACTGAAACCAAGTCGACTTCCTCTCATCTGGAAATGTGTTGATAAGACAACCTGAGGATCTGACAAAGAAAACCTAAATGATTTACGGTACAAACCTTCTGAATTACCAACAGAAAGAATAAAGGAAAGAAACAGAACATTTTCTCAGAAGTACGAAGTAGAGATGTGTTCAAAAACAGCAGTGCTGAACGATGACAGGCACGTGGCACGCTGCAGCATCCACACAGCTTGCTAGGATCCCTCAGGGTTCATAAAACATAAGCCTCGTTAAAGCCAGCGCCCCCTCTGTGACAGGCAAGCCAAGTTCACAGTTCAGGGATAAGGGACATTTGAGTAAATCACAGAACAAGTGAAACTTACTGAAGTAAACAAAACTTCTTCTCACCAGCGACTCTGTAAGGACTTTTTCTACACTTCCTGAGCTGATCTACCTTCTTATCCTCTGTGATTCTCTGGCTCTTGAAAATTTTACACCTCCTGTGCCACCATTACAGCAAATCTTTCATGCATCTCTATCATCCGGCCAGGAAATGGATTGTGAAAAAAACATAGTCCCCTTATAGAAAAAGATTATGGCTGCCCAACATATGCAGAGCCCACTTGCACACATCCACAAATGCAATTGGTCTCAAACTCACGGGGCTTTGGGGAGGTGTGCGACCCATGTGCGTCCTCTCTTAACTCCCAGTGTTGCCCAACAGGGAGTGTTTGTGTGGTATCCCGGGGTAACTGGTAGAGAGGGTGGGGGGAGGCTGATGTTCGGAGGCAGGGCTACAGCCGCACGTTGAACTTGGGGTTTGTTTGCACTTTCATTGCTAAAATTGAGCATGCATGTGTCTGCAGAGGACGCAGGTGGGCTTATGCACAATGTCACTGAGCAGCTATGTTTGCATATGGCTCTGCGTGCATGCATATTTGAGCGTGCATGTGTGTGTCGGAACAGAGAATGTTGTTTGTCTACAGACTAACTGTTACTGACATGCACAGACTGACTACCGGAGTCAAAAAGTTAAATGCACTCTATGCTCCTTTCTCTCCTTAGAGACTCTCTCTTTCTGCCTCCCTAACGTTCTCTCCTCCCATTTTTTATTTTCTATATTTTTCACTCTAACATACTTTTTCCTCTCCCCGTGACAATTTCTTTCTTTTGCTCCCTCCTCCTTCCATCTCTGATGATTTTAGCAGAGGTGTGACTCATTGGGCATTGAGCCACAATGTCAGGTAGTGAGGGGAGGGCGGGAATGAGGTGGAGAGAAAGAAAGAGAAAATGGGGAGAGATTTAGAAATGGGGGGAAGGCGAGTTGTTTTAGAAGCTGTGAGGTTCGCTGTGTGTGTCTGGAGGTATGATAGTCCGGAGATATGCAAAAAGAAATGAAATGTGCAAAAGGAAATAAGTGAGAGAGAATAAGGGAAACAACGGAGTGGGAGGGGTATACAGTGAGCACAGGGAAAATAAAAAAAGGAAGGGAAATGAATAATTTCTGCAAACAGTTTTCGTCATTTTTTTCTCTCTCCCTGCATGTTGTGTTGTTCATGTTTTGCCCATGTAACACGGTTTACGAGCTGACCAATGTGTTTATGTGCAAATATTTTCCTCCATTCATGAGTTTTATGTTGCTAAATACCAGAGTGTCATAACACAAGCCCACCTCCCAGTATTTCTGGAGAAGTAGAAAGGTAGGTGAAGGAGGGATGCAGTTGGGAGAAGGTTGCAGGCAATGAAACAAACTAGTAAGAGAAGAATGAGAGGATAAAAGATTTTTTTTTAAAAAAGTTATTAATAAGAAAGTTATTTGAGAAAGATTTCTGCAGGCACGATCATGTTCCTGCAGCTTGTCAGTCAGCTGTTGCTCCGTCCCCTAAGGCAGGGGCTCTCCACACTCATCTCACCCTGGCACTCGCCCACACACACACACACAAACAACAAGCACACACACATGGTTTTGGCTGAAGTAATGGACGGTCTGTGCACTTTCATGTGATGAGGCATTTACTTGGTGATATTGTTTAATTTTCCCCAAAGGTCAGATCACCCTGAGAACATGCTCACACGCTCACATACCCACAAGCAAAATCTTTTGACCGCTGACTTCTGTTCTCAGTAGACACTGGCTTGGTTCCATCCATCACATCTCTGTTTCCCATTCCCTTCCTTCCTCGTGTTTTTCTTGACTACCTCCAATCTCAGATCATCTTGCTGACAATCAAGAGACAATGATCGTCCGTGCAGGATCCAGTGTGAAAGCATTATCGCTGCCGGTTCACGTCAGTGAATAACCAAACACTCCCATCATGTTTTTTGTCAGGTTTCAGGTATGACCCGGTTCAACTCCCTGTGGCTGGTTTCAACACCGCCCTCTTCAGGTCATTTTTATTATTGAACAAATTCACACACTGTACATTTTATTAGATACACTTTGCTACTATTATTAGAGTATCGGTACCTTTTGTTAATTTTGAACTGTCTCGGTGCTTCCAACAAAGTGCAGCAGGAACTTTTCCGAAGAAATTCTGGTCTGAAATGACATGAATCTTCCACTCCAACACATCCCAATGGATTTAGTTCTGGTGACTGTGGAGGCCACTGGAGTACAGTGAACTCATTTATCATATTCAAGGAGAAAGTTTGTGACTATATAATGTATAGTGTCTATTTGTGACACTATCCAAATAGAAATAGCCATCATAATATCAGCGTTTTACAGAGGTTGGATGCACTTAGGTTGGTTACAGTGACTAAATGAGGCTCTGTTGGGACTAATGGAATCAATCAATCAATCAATCGATCAAGTTTATTTATATTGCACATTTCAACAACAAGGCAGTGCTTTACATCATAAAAACACGAAAATACACAGCCATAGCAACACCAGACATTCCACTATTGAGAAAACCAGCAACAAACGTTACATTTTGATGCTTGGCATCGTCAAAATCATTGATACACATTAAATCAGTTGATGTGCAGTTTGAAATTCAGCAAATTCTTTTGACCACTTCTAGATGCATAAATGGATTGAGTTGCTGGCTTGTAATTTGTTGATTTTTTATTTGGGGAAATAAGCAATTAAACCAGTATACCTAATAAAGTAACCAGTGAGAGGATGTGAACCCCCTACCCCCAGAAAATAGGCATAAATAGAAAAGAGATGAATGTTTTTCTGTCTTAAGGGAAAAACTGCAAGGGCAAATTGACAGATGGCATACAATCCAGAATTATGAATCTCTATGCAATGATAGTGAGCACATTTTTTAAAAATCTTAGTAGATTAACCATTGTTTTCAAGTTAAAAGTACTTCTGTTGGGTGGTGACATTTTAGTGTGGACACACACGTTATGATTGATTGGAGGCAGTCCTGATTCATTGGGAGGTTTTCAGCGGCGGTGACAGAGGCATGGAGGAGATCAAAGTCATCCTGATAGATTGCTATCGCCACTCCCACCTGTTCCCTCTGGAATTTCCTCTCTTCCCAGCATGCATGCATGCGCGTGCACTACTGTTATGTCTACCATACTGTTTGTGTTTCTGCATGTGTGCCTGGGTTTGCATCTGCTACCATGTGGCTGTAGACCTAAATGCCAATGTGTCTGTATGTGTGTGTGTATAGTCTGAACACGTTTGCCACTTGCGGGAATTTTATAATCTGGAAGTGGAATATGTGCTCATGTCTGTTTCTGCCTAGCTCTGCTCCATCTCGCTCCTTTCTTTCTTTGTCTTTTTTTCATCTTTCATTCTTTGACAGCTCTAACAGGTTTTGGTATACCACTGGTTGATACATGCCAGCCTTTCCCACTGCTTCTGTTTTCTCTAATTTGTATCTCTTCTCTCTTTGTTAGAAAAGCAACATCTCACCAACAGGCAGGTTCTCAGGAACGTGAGGAGACGCACACTGAGACAAGTGGGACACGGTCTATAGTCTCCGTAGGCATCTCAGGTTGCTGACATTTTTCCATTTTTGTGAATATAAGGTAATAATGATAATATTAGTGGGTGTGACAGAGCAAGGGCCCATTCACTGCCTCTGCCAGCTTCCTATAAATATCCCCCTTCTTCTGGGGAATCCGAGACTCAGCAGAGACCTTCAGTTTACACAGCTGAGGCGCATGTGGACAAAAACCTTCTTTCTGCCTCTTATTTTCCTCCCTCTTCTTCCCCATATCCCAAACTATTCTTTTTCCAATCACCTCACTGCTCGCTGTGCTAGTATCATCAACATTTATCTGCTGCCTTTCTTTGTCGTCCCTGTCTTATCTCCTCTCACCTGCCTTCCTCCCTCATGATTTCTTGCTCATATCTCTTTGTCTTGCATGACCTCGAAAACTCACCTCTAACTCCCTCAGCTCTTCTTTTTTTGAGTGTATCTCCTCTGATAGATTTTGTGGTGACACACTGGACAAAGTTCAGCAGGTTATTATGGAAACTGAGGAGTGATGAGGTGAAGCTAATTGCAGGTGGAAGTCACCCTGCTTTTCATCACGTCTCTGTGTTTTGTTGTGTCCGCTCATTTCCCTTTGGCTTCTGTTCACCCCATCCCTCAGCCTATGTCTCTCGATCCACCGCTCTGTTTTTACACACTGAAAAACTCTCATGGATGCACACAAGCTTAGCAAGAATGTTAAGATCATAGTATACAAACCTAAAAAGCTAAAGTGCCTTGTAAAGTTATTCCTTTGAGGTTTTCTGCATTTTGTCACGTGTCAAGCATAAGCCTGGGTGCATTCTATTTTTTATCTGATAAAACTACACAACATAGTGAATAATTTTGAATTTCTGGGATAAAGAGGAATTAGTTTCCAAACAAAAAATCCAGTTATCCTCTGAACCCCCCTTGTTAGCACATATATACCTGTATGTGTTTAAATATCAATATAGAAGGAGCTGCTTTGTCAAGGCCTCAAATCTTCGTTAAATAATATTAGTGAACAAATAGCATTATGACCCACCAGGCAGGTCAGGGATGACGTGGAAAAGTTCAAAGCAGAGTTAGGTTAGAAAGCAATACCCCAAGCTTTGAACATCTCATGAAGAACTGTTGGGTCCAACATTCAAAAAAGTTGACAAGCCTGGCAAGAAGAGCATTAATCAGAAAAAAAAAACAGCTGAAAGGCCTCTAGTAACTACAGAGCAGCTGCAGTTAAGGTGGTAGACTCTGTTGACAGAATAATTTTCAGTCTTGCCCTCCATAAATATGCCGATTATGAATATATGGCAAGAAGAAAGCTTATATTGATTATCATAAGCTGTCCAAGCTACAAGCCATGTGAGGACTAAAGAAACCGAAGACGGTGCTTTGCTCAGGTAAGACCAAGATTAAACTCTGTGGCCTACATAAGCACCATGTGTGGCAAACAAATGCAGTCTAGTCAGAGTCTAGAACAAAATCCAATTGAGATACTGAATGTGGCAACAAAAAGCTCTTCACATGCTATCCATTCAATCTAACTAAACTTCTGCAGAGAAGAATAAGCAACAATTTTAGTTTATAGATATGGAGAGCTGGTAGAAACATACTCCAAAAGGCTGACAGCTGCAACTGCACTGAAAGTTATACTGGTTCTACAAAAATATTAGGTGGAGAATATTGTGAAGTGGATTTTTCTCTCCACAAATATGCACCACTATTTAAAATCTCACCAAAGTCATTTGTTAAAATCAAGGTTTTCAGATTCTTCCTTTTTCCTTTTCTGGATAGTGTATACAAGTCTTAGTGTGTGAGAGAAGACAAGTTTGAAATCAATATTTTGTTATGCGTTTTGTTTGCCTTTGGCTCCCCCTTGCGGATTTTCTTTGTCAGCATGGACATTTCTGAAACAATCCCCACGCTGAGCTGCAATCACGCCGCCTTTTTCACGTTTGAACTACCTTGTTGCTGAAATGTGCTATACAAATAAACATGACTTCACATAATATTTAGTCTTACGCAATACGTGGATAAACATGCATTCATGGTATAATTAATTGACATAAAAAACAAAAATATGAAAATAAAATGATTAAACTAAATGTTGCTACATACAGATATACAAAATGTCAACAAAAACAATAAAAACAGGATGATTACAACACCCTTTGAAAGATATTATATTGAAATTTCCTTTCTGTGAACCTGTAGTGTCCTG